>NW_026570971.1:19672466-20170125 GCF_026225935.1 Boleophthalmus pectinirostris | reverse complement strand
TTTTTTAATGGTGTGTCCATTTATCCTTCTGACTCGGAGGTCCAAGGTCATTGCCTAGAGTCATGCACTGACACGCGCCTTTTCCTCAGACGGTGCAACTCGGAACTCTGAAGAGCCCGGAAAAGACCAAGGAAAGTTTCCAAGTTAAAATCCAAGATTGATGCGCCCAGTGTCACTTTGTAGTATGAACTGTCGTCATTGTGTTTGGACACTTTTGTGGTTTAAATGACAATTTCTTTCACTTGTATCACTGCAATACCATACTGTGTCCGTATCACTGCCTGTGGGTCTGGTAGTCAGTGTCTCCCATATTTTTAGCCCATTTCCTGCTAGCTAACATGCCAAAATGATCTACTATCACACGGCACCAACGCTATACGTCACTAATGTACTGAATTATCCATGTTTTCCTCCGAGTCAGACACACGAAACATAATAAAACGGCTGAAGCATAGCTGTGACATCATCTCTGAGATCTGAGTGGGAAACTGGTGGAGAAAACAAATGCAGCATAATTTAGATTTTAATTGCAACTTTCACTTGTTTTAAATGAAATTATTATTATTATTATTTCACTTGATTTAAATTAGTATTAATATCCATTTTTATTATATTTTTTGACTATAACCTTTCTGTCTAAAGTGCTATAGAAACGTGCTGTACATATAAAGTTTGATTAATTGATTGAAGTAAAGTTGGAAGAAAAGTTATCATTCAAAAATGTAAGAAATATATTTTAGAAACTGATCTGATTTTGCATAATTTATAGAACTTCATGGACGGGTCAACGCTATGCACTGACTTTTGACTTTCTTTGTTACCTCTGAAATGCGTGTTACATTTTATAGCGCTAAGTAGAATTGAAATAAAAATGATCATCCAAAAAATTTTGATGTTTTTAGTCCAGTCCCTTTATTTTTTCAGAAACAGATCTGATTTTGTATAATTTATAGCATTTTTTGAATGTGTCCATGCTATCCAATGACTTTCTTTGTTGTGCTTCTCTGCCTCCCTACTGCGTAAACCCGTCCTCCTCTGACCATCTGTGATCCCGTGCACTGAACCCTGGTCCAATCACCGCGCTCTTCCTTGTCCCCGCCTCCAGTGAACTTGCTTTGGACAGCCTTGGACCTCAGACTCAGGCTCTAGTGCTTTTGCCAGTGACGACAGACATTTGGACCCCATGAGGCCTCCCCGCATCAATCAAACCTCCCCTTTCCTCCTCCTCGTATACCCTCACCCGCCCATCTGCCCGCTTGGCCTATGGTAAACAAACATGGTGGCGCGTCCAGGCATGCGCTGCACTCGTGCTCTCCACTCTATTACGCGTCAATACTATCGGCTTATTGTTGTTTGCTCGTAGTGAGTAGCCAAGCGTAGCCCCGAGGTGTGGTTGCCTTCCCAGCATGCCTCTCTGCTGGCTGGCTACCCCTTCAGATGAGGAAGTCTGGGGAAGTGGTTGTGGTTAATAGACATGCCTTCTCCCACTGTGTGTGCATGTGTTAGCTCGCAGCAGCGCTACAGAGGGCGTAGCATAGCGCTTGGGGTTTGATGTTTTTACACTTGGAGATATGCAAATAATTCTGTTGTATTTTTTTTATCATATTTTGTGGTCTTAGAGATATTGGGGAACAACATTATCCAAAATGAGCAGAAGACATCAGCAGCAGAGGTGCACACTGATGAGATTCTCTGCTACATTTACTTTTGGGGGTACATTATCTAAATTTATTTATCAAAGTAAGTTTTGGTCTTGCCACATCCTCTTCACCAAGGAGATGTTATTGTGTTGCCAGTAATGTTTCACCATATGGATCTAAACAAATCTGTTTTATTATTATGGGTGTTTAATTCTTAAAGAAATATGCATTCTACCTGTGAGTGGGGTGTCCTGTCCACAGATCTGACCTGTAATTTGGAGATATACATTTAATGCCATAGTACAGAACATTTCAAGCAGAGCAATAATATCTTCATAGTAACAAGCTGGTAGCGAATAACCCGGTTCATGACAGACATATGTGTCACTCCGAATTGTGTTTACACATTATCAATCTGGGATGGCGCTCGCTGAAAGCATTTGGAAAACACAGAACGTCACAACAACTATTTGAATCTGATTGTGCATTTGTGGACAGGAAAGACAAACTGCTTACCTTCTGCATGTTTTTTTCACAAACTAAATAGTCTCTAAAGTCTCTGGTCACTAAAGTCTGAAGGACGTCTGCTGGAGTCACCATGTTTGTTTTGTTTGTTTGGGCACTTCACATTTGGCTTCCACACAAACCTCAATGCTGCTCTGTGATTGGTCCACCCGTCCAACTGTCCTAACAGCAGGCACATGCCAAGATAGATTCTAATGAGTTTGTGAACTCACAAATATCACAAGCATCTTGCTGTGTGTGCAAACCTTCCAGAAAAGTTATACAGTGTACCTTTAAAGGAACAGTCTAGAATAGAATAATTTTAGAAGTGAAACCAACCTTGCATTTGAAGGATTTATGTCTGAGCAGCAGAAGTGAGTTGTACTTCCTGATAGAAAACTTGGCAGCGGCGGACTGATATCACCTAAGTAAAATTCCGCTGCTGTGAAAATAGTCCCTCAATATGCAAAGATTTATGCGATGCAAGGTTAGTTTTAGTTCAGACATTTTTCTGTCAACACAGACATTCACATGGACAGTCTGGTGTAATAATAGTTTTGCTTTGGGTGTGTTGTGGAGTGGGTAAGACTGTTTTTAGTGGCAGGCTAACTATGGCCATTGACATGCACTAGCCTAGGACCTCTCTGCAAATACAAGGATTGGATGGATGGAATATTTCAAAAAGTGTCTCCACACGTCTCCAACACTGGCTCATGAGGAAATGAGGCCCTATGTCCAAAATTCCAGACTGTACCTTTGAGCTCAGACAGGATGGATGGAAATCAGTTAGATTTAAAGCAACGCTTCAGTTCATAAAATGTTTTGTTTTATCGTTTCTACTTAATGGGCACACCTAGCCACCTTTGGGCATGTGCTTGGCTCCCTGTGGCACACATGCAGTTTGACATTATTACTTCTGTGACACAAGGAGGTCTATGCAAATTTGATTTCTCTGCTCCATCGTGTGATAGTTAGCCTCATTTTGCAGCAACATTCACAAATGGTAATCTAATAGTGGCAGGACAGCTTCGGATGCTTGTTATACAAATGTGAGACCGAAAAGCTCTGTGCGGTTTGTGCATTTAGTTATTGCCAAGAGAGACATTGATTTAATTTCCCTCTGGGGCCATTGCAGTAATCAAAGAGGGACGGAAACAAAGAAAGGGCCCTGCTTCTGGGAGAGTGGGCTGCACATATTTACTGTAAGCATGTATTAGACATAGTTGTGCAAGAACAATTCAAAGGGAATGAGTAAATCTCAATTTAAGGGGCAGTGACTGAAGAGAGAGAAAGGCTTTTTCAATGGCAGAGCAGAGCAAATGTTATTTTTATTTAAATTGCTCTATAGTTTGTGTACATAAATCAGCATAAATTCTGATCAAATCACAACTTCTTACTTTTGGGTTTGCCGTTTACGATGTGATTTGAAAAGCACTTGGACTTAGACCCGTTAGATATTGTACACTTTAACTAGTAGTAAATAAGGTGCATTGTGTAACTTTTCTAGTGGAGGGTCTGCCACCTTTTTACTTACTGCTACAAAATGCCTTGAAAAACACTTTACTTTACTATAGGTGATTCACTTGTCCACAGGCTTGTAATTTGACCTATAGGATCAAATGCTTGTTTCATTGACATAAATTAGTGTAATGCTATACTACGGAACATTTCAAGCAAGAGAATAAAATGGTTGAAAATGATGACAGCAGTTAAGGGATGAGCATTCGATTACATTTTCTTAAATGACTGATTTTTGATGAATCATTTAGGTTTTATATTAAAATAATCATTATTATTATTACTATTACAATTCTGCATAAATAAACTTAACATATAAACCATAACCACTATAGAGTCACATCAGCCCGTTTGACATTACAATGTGTTTAATGCCGCTTTGATGCAGCATTTGCTTATGTTTTACAGAAAAAAAAACTTAAAACCACACGACTCATTTGCATAAATTATTAGTCCTCACTTTATTTCACTCACTTTATTTTTGTTGGTCACTTTATTTATTTTGGCTGCTGTTGTGATGAAAAGACTGAAAAGTGTTTGTCTTTTGGACACTTTATGATGCAGTAACCGGGATATTGCGTACACATGCACCATGACGAACCTGGGACACTCAAAAAACCCGATCATACCCGGGACACTGATGTGCATGTAACTCCATAACTCCAGTGTTTGTGACAGATGCAGCCTCGTCTCCTTACACTACACTACGCACAGCAACCTACATTTGGTTTTTCGATTAAAAATGAACGTGATTGACAAACTTTTAAACGATCTATTATCAATTAGTGGACTAATCATGCCCATCCCTAGTCTGCATCTGCTTGTCTGTAAGGAAATGTTATTGCTATGTCCACAGCATAGATAGGTTTAATCTATATAACAAGGAGATGTTATATTGCAAGTCAGATCTGTGGAGAGTCACCCCTCTTTACAAAAAAGAATTATGGTATTTTTAAGCAAGAGAAACATCCGTAATGCATAAATGCTATATGGATACGATTAATGCCATACCATGGAATATTCCAGGCAAAGTAATAACAGAGAAGTTGTGCTGTGTACTGTTAAAGTTACAGCTAGAACTCAATCAGTAATGGATGGATAGGGTTCATATGAAGACATCTATATTTCAAAGCACTTTAAAAACCCTTTTACTCTTACTCCTCATCCTCTATTTGTTCTCTTCAGTAAGCTGTGCATTGGCAGCTCCCGTTGGCACCCCCCTAAAACACTGCGTTTACCTCAGTCAGGATGCAAACCAAAACCTTCCAATCCTTCAGCAGATTCCGGCCCGGATTGCTGGCTCCGAACCCGGGGAAAGCAAAAAGCCAAGCGTTCCCTTTTGAGCTTCCCATTAGGCCCATTCTCTTTGCCAGCGCTGTCGAAATGCAAGCTTAATCGATGCCTGGGAATGAAATCTGAAGGAAACCAAATCTCTTTTTTCTTTTTTTTTTTTGTCTCCATCTCCATCAGGTCGTATGGTAGTATAAATATCAGATGCCTTGAAAAGAGTACATATTTCAGAGCGGGTCAAAGTAGGGAATGGTAGTGAGAGGAAATGGACAGATCAATCAAAGCGACATCCAGCTCCTGCGTTGGTGAGCATATCGTCAATCCTTCACATGGCACCGATTAGCTCTCAATATATGGAGTGACTTCCCAGACAGATTTTGCTAGTGTAAATAAGTGAGTCAGTGCTGTTGAGGGATATTAACACTCCACTTAGGCCACATGCAGTTTCCATATGTCATTTTTCCTTCCTTAATCTTCTAAATTAGAGCAGAAGTCTTTCTGTTTGGGGAAGGGACTAGTTTAAATCCATGTATTCTCACTAATCGACTTTATCTATTTTTTTCCACATCTTGTATAGATCTACAGAGATCTATAAGACGTGTGCACTTTTCATAATGGGATAATATAGTGGCTCAATCACAGTAAGATTTTCTCGCCAGAACTGATTGAAGATTTTTCTAGTTAAGACTGATCTGAAAATCATTTCCAATTATGGAGGATCCATCACCTGCTTCTTTCCATGGAGATGTTAATCCTTTCCCTGGAATGTTGGTTAAATAAAAAAAGTACCCGCCTACCGTCGAGCGAACAGATCCTAATGCTGCGATGTCAGACAGTTTCCACGAAGTGAAACTGACTGATTAATCAGGCTAGAATATTCCAGCCAAAGCAATAACATCTCATGGTAACGGACCCCTACTAGAAAGTTACATGGTGCACCTTAAAAGGAGCTGTACTTTTTTTTTTTTTTATCATGCAAAAATGGAAATTCTGTCCCTAGTACAGATATATTCTAAAAGCAGTTCAAGGTTTTTTGGCTATAAACCTTAGTAAGAAAGTAAAAATCAGGTACAGCACCTTTAATTTATAAAGTCTGAAATAGCTGTATAAAATTGTCTAATATTATTTAAAAAGCATGAATAAAATATAATATGGAAGTTTGAACAAAGATTCTTAAGGTGTGTCATGGCTTCTTTGGTGCTAAAAGGCAATTATAGAAGTCAAATGAGCTAGTGTTTAAAAATGCAAGAATCTCACTTTTCTGCCATGCTTTTTCTTTGCCATTTTCACGTCCTCTGCAGCAGGCAAAGACTATATTTGAAGATCATTTGTTCCACCCCTTGGCTTTTTTTTAAGTTGTAATTTGGATTCGGGACAGAGATATTGCTTTGAGGGAGTGGAGATGAGTGGAGAAGCCCAGCGGTCCTTAATGTGTTTTTACAGCTCCGAATGGTGATGAGTCTGTGCCCATTAAACACATCTGGGACGGTCATAATATTTAGACTCAATGTTTTATGAGAAAACATCACAACTGTGTGTTTGGTGCTAAAGTGACAAACAGCAATGAGGCTCTTCTATTTTTAGAGACGGGCACTTAATATTGATTGTCATTATGTTCTTTTAACATGAGGATAGTGAGTGACATATGCCCATCAATTACAGTCCCATATACAAACTAAGCACTGCGCCTATGTATCTGTAATTAGATATTATTAGCTTCCCTAGAGAGTAGGCCTGAGTATCATTAAGAAGTTGCCGATACGATAAACATCTCGATACAGTGCACTTTCAATTCGATTCGATACGGTTCAATAAAAAAAAACTAAAATACTAATACTAAAAGTCTTTGTTAAATCACTTCTTGTGCAAAGTTCATGTGAAACACAAACATTTAAATCCTCAAAACAGTGAAAATGTCAAATGTGTTTCCTTCCTTTGAACAAGCAACAAAACTGTAGTGCTGTAACAAATAATTTAGTAAAATACACCAAAAAAAATACTCTTGCTGACATATTGATACAGCAGCCCACATTATTGATACTGTATCATCACATAAACAATACGATATATTGATATATTTCAATATTTTTGGACACCCCTACAAGAGAGTCGGACTAGAAACCAACAAAGTCCCTCATGATTCTATACGATACTCAATACATGGCTCATGATATGATATTTCTTTGTTAAACCACTACTTGTGCAAAATTAATGTGAAGTACATCAGTTTGAATCATTGAAACAGTGAATGTGTATTGCATAAACATTCTACTTCCTTCCACTAAATAAGCAACAAAACTGTAGGAGTGCTAAAAATTGCTAAAAGATGCCAAAATATACTATAAAATATCATATATCAATACAGCAGCTCACGATAGCGACACTATATCACAAAATTTACTATGACGATGTACCAATATTTCAGTATTTTTGTACTCCCCTACAACAAGACCACAGACTGTAGGAGTGGG
Source organism: Boleophthalmus pectinirostris (assembly GCF_026225935.1). Classification (NCBI taxonomy): domain Eukaryota; kingdom Metazoa; phylum Chordata; class Actinopteri; order Gobiiformes; family Gobiidae; genus Boleophthalmus; species Boleophthalmus pectinirostris. The sequence goes on along the minus strand of NW_026570971.1, from coordinate 20,162,702 downwards.
CTAAGGCAGTGCGGTGTCACCTATAGCAAAATGATCAGAGCTTTTATAGTGGTTAATCTGCAGCCAAGCTCCATAGTTGGTAATCCAAGAGTGCAATCAAAGAGCCAATTAGAAGTGAGGTTGTTGAAGATACTCGTCCCTTCCAACCCTGTCCACAAAACAGGCACTTAGCAACGAGGCACTATAGCTGTCAATCAAACCTGTTTGCTGCTAGCCAGAGTCGTTCTTGGGGAAGAAGCCGTCTGATTGGTCAGTTTCAGATTGTTCAATAGTCATTTGGAATTGGACTGTAAAACCTTTCATGGCCATTCTAACTTCTGATTTGGAATGCAGTGGCTAGCGGGCCAGTTATATTCGTCTATGCTACTAAAAACTTGGCTATTCATTCCCTTGTAAAATCTTAATTATAATTTCATCTGATTTGATGACAACGTATTTGCTTGTGGCATAATGAATTTAGTTGAATTACTTTCCTCAAGGTCATGTGTCTGTTTAGCATATGTCTTTTCATAACTCAGATTATTAACTTCGACAGTATATCTCTGAGACACTAACAACTGTCTATTCCCCTCAGGAGAATCGGAGAAAATCATTATGTATTGAAAGATTTCTGACATTTTTAGTCACACCAGGGAAACTGTTCTCTCTGTGGCTTTTGCAATGTGCAGCAATAACTCTGTGAAGTTACAATTTAAAAACTTGCCTTTAGACTTTCCTTTCCTGTGGTCGCAATATATATTTGAACCACACATACAGTCTTCTTAGGACCTGACTTGGCCTCTTGTGGTTCAAGTGTGCACCAGTATGGATTGTGAGCAGTGGCGGCATTAGCAATTTGGGGGCCCTAAGCAAACTTGTGTGTGGGGGCCCTCACTGTTTTTTGTTTTTTTTATATTTATTGTCTGTTTTTCCCCATTGTTCTTGAGACATGCACGTCCCTATTTATTTGAACTATGGTGCATTGTAAACTACTACAAACTTGGAAACTTGTAGTAGTAGTAGTAGATAACCAGAGCTGAAAGTAATTGTATTTATTTGCTGGTACAATTACATTTTTGTTGACATCCATTACATATGATGATTATTATTTTTACTTATGATTATTGTTTAAAGATAAACTACTCTCATTTAATGTCATATTGAAAGAAAATCTTTGGCCGTTAGTGGCACTGTGGCCAATTGGATGGGGGCCCCTTCAGGTATGGGGGCCCTAAGCAGCTGTGTACTTTTCCCTAATGGTACCGCCGCCTCTGACTGTGAGACTTGACTTGACTTGGTGGCTGTTCCTTATTTAACTGTGTAACTTTCTTGTTGTCATTTAAATATCTTGAAACCTTGGAAAGTTCCGCATTATGGTATTAAATTTATCTATCAATTGCTAATAAAAACAGCTTGGAAAAATGTGCATTCTTACTGTGAGCGAATTTGCCTCTCCACAGATTTGGCCTATACCTTGGCCTGGGAGCATGACCTGCTTGTCTTCATGGAGATGGTTAAGTTTCATTCCATAGTGTAAAACATTCCAGGAAGTGCAAAACTCTTTAAAACTTTCAAACGTGTTTCCCCTCAGTCAATATCCCTCATTCTCTCCAACATACTTGTATTAGTATAACATATTGGCTGCAGGTGAAGTGAACTATAGTACCCAGGTGGAGTACACAGGAGGACAAAGTAGATCAATACTACAAAAGTCAAACCAATTCTTTAGAGTATAATTAGAACAATTGTAGGTACTTTGGTCCCATGCATGTATTCCCATTACAATTCATGACATATAACTCTCCCATTCACCTTTTTAACCGGTAACCACGGCGACCACACGGATAATCACATCCCTTTGGGTCCACAGTACATTCTTGTTCTCTGTAGGGGAGGAAGGCATTGACTGAAAAACTACACAGAAATAAAAGAGTCTAATCGATGAGGCTAAATTGATTTCTCAGAGAAGAACACTTTCATATTTTTCCACGGCTAAAACTCCATTTTGTGTTTTACGCTTTATCACTCATTGACTTCTCCCCTGCCCTTTGCTTTTTATTATTCAGCTATAGATCATTGTTATGCTAGCACAGTTGGGGAATTAGTTGCTATATCTACGAATACTTTTACTTGAGTAGCTTTTTAAGTAACTGCATCTTAAAAATTATGATAATAACATATTTGATTTGATTTGATTTGTAAAGGATGCTTTTTGAGACTTTTCAGCTGATGTCATTTAGATTCCATAAACAGGTCCATGAACACTTGTAACGATCACAGACTCCTTGTTCAAATCCATTTTGTATTTTTTCTTGACTCTTCAGAATAACTTAAAAGTTTTTGGCAGTGTTTGCTCTCCACGGTAACTACTGTACATGTAGAACACCCCCAGCTTGATGTCGCTCCATAGACCGAACAGAATGAAGCGAGACTGCCAATTTGCGCCATCACTGATCCCACCATTTGCACACACACAAACACACCATTGTTTCAAGGAAAGGTTGGGGCATTGTCTTGTCTAAGGACACAACAACAGTCTGAACTGGTCAAAGCAGAAATCGATCCTTCGATCTTGGGGATGGTCAATGAGCGCTCTAATCACTGCACTACTCACTACTCAATTATAATATTTTTTTCCGTATTCAATTTTATTGCTTTTTTTTTTCTTTTCTATTTAGTATTTTAAAAATGTAGTTTATTCCACCTTCTCATTCCTTTGTATGCATGTGATTAGGGTTGTGCAAAAATATTGAAATATTGATATATGGTATCATTTGATGATACAGTATCAATATCATGGGCTGCTGTATCGATATATGGCCAAGAGTATTTTTTGGTATATTTTACTAAATGATTTTGTAACAACTACATTTTCATTGCGTGTTTAGTGGAAGGAAACGTTTATATGCTGCACATTTGACATTTTCACTGTTTTGATGATTCAAATGTTTGTGTTTCATATGAACTTTGCACAAGACATGGTTTAATTAAGACTTTTATATCACAGTCATGATTTAGCCTTTATGTTTTTTATTGAACCATATCAAATTGATTTGAAATATGTATTGTACTGAATAGTGAGCTCCCTTTATCAAGATATGTATTCTATTGTGGCCAGTTTATCAAGGTATGTATTGTATTAGCAACAATGTGACTGTATTTAAAGATCCTATATTACGCAAAATTACCTCTTATGAGTTTGAAGCCATGTTATAATGTTGTTGCCTCCTCAAAAAGAGACCTGCAGTCATGTTTTGTTTCATTCGCAAATATTTGAGTAACCTTTTATTATTAATTTGTCTCCAAAGCTCAAAATGCTCTGTTTCACCTTGTGATGTCATGTAGTGGTAGTTTTCAAGTAAACGGCTACCTTCAGTAGACATTGGCAGTTTCAACACTTAAATTCCAAATGATCCCAGGAAAGTGTTTTCTTTTTGAGAGAAGAGCTCAGGCTAAATATACAGGGTCTGTGTGTTAAACATGTGTGAATGAAACAAAACTCCAGGTATATTTGTGATGAGAAAACCCCTTTATAACATCGATCAGAAAATACTGTAATATACGCCCTTTAACTTCTTCTGAACCTTAAGAGAAAAAAACATCTTACGCAAAACCATTTTCAGCTTTTGCTCCAGTCCTCGGGCTCCCGCTCCCTGGTCGACCTTCATACTGTTTACATGCATGGAGGGTGTCCATATCTCACAGTGGAATGGGACTGGGCTTTCATGGAGCGTTGGCACATGTGAGGTATTATATGATCCATAGTTTCATTTCCGCTGATCCAAACCCATCGCTTTCTCCACAAATAGGATCACACACCACCCAGAAAGACCCATGCATTTTTGTCATCACATTTTCTTCCAATCTAGGCATATGTAGCAGAAAATGTGGATTGGCAACCTTCTGGCTTTCTCATATATTTCATAAAACAGCGTGAATAAGAAAGCCCAAGCTATGGTCAAAGGTATATCACCGTGAATCATATTGCAATTATAAAGACATGTGAATTATGATATTAAGTATAGGCTAAATTTATACTAAAACTATAAAGAATGATCCAGTACAATAAAACACTGTGCTTCTTAAGTATTTGGGCCATTGGGGTTACACAAACAACAAGCTACCAATTTATTATCCAGTTAATGTTTAAATTCTAAGCAAGTTTAGTGTATTTAATTGTTGACTTCAGAAAATTATTTTTGATACAACACTAAAAGAAATGCGATATTTCCTCATCAAATAGGTACTAGGAGTTGTGTTTTGTTTCATTCACACATGTTTAACACACAAATCCTGCATATTTAAGCTAAGTTCTTCTCTCAAACAGAAAACACTCTGTTCCACCTTGTGATGTCATATGATATTACAGGAAGTGCTCCACTGTGTTTAATCTCCATACACCTTCACTAGAATCATTTGGATGGATTTCAGATCTGGGATTTCCAATATCTACTGAAGTTTTCCTCAACCGTGTAAATGAAACAAAACACAACTCAAAGTATATTTTTCATGAGGTAACAATAGTCAAATTTGTGTTATATACCATTGTTTCCCAAAGACTGGGTCAGGTGGGTTGCACTGAGTCGTGTTCAATAGTCCGACAGTAGCTGACCGCATCAGCGCACAATTTAATCACTTATAGTTTATGCAAAGGAGCCATGTGGTCTTAGGTTTTATTTCTGTAAAACATAAACAAATGTGCACAAAGCTGCATTAAACATATTATTACTCAATGTATATTTGCGTCCTCCACGTAAGAAATAAAAAAGTCTCAAGTGTCGTCCGTTTGTTTCACTTAATGTGCCTTATAAACCAGTGCACCTTATGTATGAAAATAGACGAGAGAATTCAACATTATTGATATTGCGCCTTATCCGATGCACCTTATAGTCCGAAAAATACTGTAATACTAATTGTTCAGAGAGACACGATCACTCAGTCAACAATAAAATATCAACAATCAAATATCAATATCAATATAAATTTGTTTTGTGATTTACAAAGAATGTCTATTGACTTGGGTCATGAAGATTTGTGACTTAAAATATGGGTCCCCAGAAAAACTTTGGGGAAAAACTACTATATAGGACCTTAAAGTCTATACCATCAAGCTAAGCAGTGTTCTACTTTTTGTGTTTGTTTTATAGTAACAGTTATTCTTACAGTGTTCCCTAATATAAGCGCCAATATTTACCTGTTACTATTATGAGTAAGTCTTCATTGCATTCTTGAGGATTGTAGCCAGCCTTGATGTTATCTGCTTTTAGTATTTGTTCTTGTTACCCTCATTTAATTTAAAACCGTGCTTGTTGAGGCTACATTGAAGTGTGACCCCTAAACTTAGCCTTCCATATGAGTGCAAGTAGTTTTTCTTGGCTCTATGTATGCGTCGCTATAGCCACGATCACACCACATCTCTCGTCTTGCATCTTCCTATACGCCTACACGTTTGCTTCCTCTGAATTCCCAATGCTGGACACTGTTAACATGTTGCTCACGTTTGGAAGTGCAGACTCAGAAGTGCAATCAATAGTGAAGCCTGGTCTCTGGGCTCTGTGGACAGAATTCAGACCTGTGCTCTCAAACTGGAAAACTGCTTCTCTGTACACTGCATCGCCAGAGCCTCAATCAGAACACACACCGACTGTAGACACATGGACTATAACTCCCAAATCTGTTTTTTACTACGCTCTGAAATTAAATATTAATACAGTTGGGCTAAAAAAAGGAGATGGGGGATGTGTTTGTAAGACTTGAAGGAAGAAAGAGAAAACTGAACATGCTCCAAAAAGATTGCTGCTATAGCTATAGTAGTTTTCCCATGACTTTTTCCCCCATCGACTTTCTAAAAAATATATGTATTAAAAGTTTGAAGCTTGCTCACTAGATTATTGCTTTATTAGTTTGTAGTTATGGGATGAGATGCAATTTTGAGAGACAAGATAAGAGATCGGGTCCACAAGCTCAAATTTCACAATTCAGTTTCCAATTTTGGCCTCACAATTTTTTATTTACTCAATTTCATGTTTTTGTTTCCATTCTACTACTGCTTTTTGGAACTGTAAGAGCTGTAACTCACCAACACATCACCCTTTTTTTGTCCCATCCAAATGTAAACACCTGGAAAAAAATCTCACAAAATCATTTTTTTCATTCTTCTCTTTCTCATTTTTCTGTCTTGTGGCACGAGATCTTCTACCATCTCTCTTAGTTTGCATATTACTTTTAGGCCACCAAACTCAAGATTCACCCAGTAGGGCCACCCACTCTGCCACTTTACCCACATTGCCAAATCTTTGCTTTTTCTGAAATTGGTTGAGTTACTTTTTCGAATACACTACAGGTGAAAGCATTGTATCTGTGACTCGGCTAACATGTGTCACTTATAAAATATTCCACTCATGTGAAGGTTGGTGGTCTGAATCCCACTCTCAACAGATGAATGCTGTTGTTGTGTCCTTGGACAAAACATCCCCAGTGTCTGCGCACACTGATGTAAGTGTTTTGAGTGCCTTGAAGGTAGAAAATGTATAAAAATGTGACCATTTACCAGAACCCAAAGCCATAAAGACTATGAAACACTATGCTCTGTTGATTTTCCGACACTAAACTCTGGCAAGCCTCCAATTTACAGCTCTAATTTACTCAATACAAATTTAATTATGAGTAAACTGTGATCAATAATACCTTTTATTCTCTGCCTGCAACTGTTCCATCCTTAAACTGTCCCTTACTTTCCATATTGCTGTCACGCCGTAGTCGCGTTCGCAGAGCCCATCCTATTTCACATGCATTGGTATTGATGTCTGAGCAGGGTCGAAGATTACACATTTCTTCCACCACATTTCCATGTTTTATTTTACACTATAATTGCAAATTGAATGGGCATTAGTAATTTGCCCAATCACTGATGTAATTCGTTTGGGGAATAAAAAGTCATTTCGGCGTGTGGATGTTTGAATGCTCAGGGAGTTGTGTTAGCGGGGCTCGGATTAAACACATGAAACCTAATGGAAAATAGCATTAAGAAATGATTATGGAGTGTGCTCTAACAATGCATTTAACAGACTAGATGTGTTGAAAGAACATTAGCTTTACTATTAACTCACAACACCTGTTTTAACCATGGAGAATAGAAGTGCAGTTTTATATTAAAGCCCATATTACACTATTTTCTGATCTATGTTATTATGTTGTTTCCTCATATCTAGATATTTACACTCTACCTTGTGATGTCATGTGGTAATACAGGAAGTGCTCCAGTGTGTTTTTAAACTCCATACACCTTCATTAGGATCATTTGGATAATTTCAGTCCTTCTGCCAATATTTACTGAACTAAAAGTGAAAGGAGCTGTTAAAAAGGACCTCATTTCCTAGTGAGCCAGAGTGTTGGAGACGTGTGGAGACACTTTTTTAAATATTCCATCCAGTCCTTGTATTTGCAGAGGTCGCTGGTGCTAGGCTAGTGCATGTCAATGGCCATAGTTAGCCTGCCACTAAAAACAGTCTTACCCACTCTATAAAGCACCCGAAGCAAATCTATTATAACGCCAGACTGTTGATATATATGTCCGATTTGATAGAATAATGTTTGAAATAAAACTAACTTAACAATCACATGAATCGTCGCATGTTGAGGGACTATTTTCTCATATATCAGTCTGCCACTGCCAAGCTTTCTATCAGGAAGTACAACTCACTGCTGCTGTTCAGACATAAATCCTTCAAATGCAAGGGTGGTTTTAGTTCTAAAATTATTCTGTCGACACAGACATGTCCATTAGCAATCGGGCGTTATAATAGATTTTCTTCAGGTGTTTTGTGGAGTGGGTAAGACTGTTTTTAGTGTCAGGCTAACTATGGCCATTGACATGCACTAGCCTAGCACCAGCAACCTCTGCAAATACAAGGACTGGATGAAATATTTTAAAAAGTGTCTCCACTCATTTCCAATACTCTGGCTCACTAGGAAATGAGGTCCTATGTCCAAAATTCCGAATTGTCACTTTAACATGAAAATTATCACTTCAAGACATCACAAGGTGGAACAGAGCATTCTGAGCTTTGGAGATGTAGACAGACTAATGATAAAGTGTCTCTCAATCAAGTGTGAATGAAACAAAACACAACTCCAGGTCTGTAAGTGTAGTATTCTAACATGGATTAAAGCTCATGAGAATCAGTTTTGGGTAATGTAGAACCATTAAAATCTACAATAACAGTAACTTAATAGTAAGTAGTAAGCTATACTTTTACTTGGAGAAAATGTGGTGTATACTTTAGTAGAAGTTTAGCTGGAGTGTATAGTGATAATTATGACTTAGCCAGGGTTAAACTAAAAGTCAGCCTGGGCCGAACAATGAATAAACCAAGAACCAAACCAGGTCCAAACAAGGTCCACCATTGTGAGTTATGACTGAAGACTGAACTACACAACCTTTGTCTGCCTGGTGCTATAGTGTGAACACAGTGTGAAGTAGCATCATTAACCTTGTGCTGGAGCCTGAGCCAGTGCAGCAGACACCCACATCTCAGCTCTGTGACCGGAGCTGCTGAAAATATGTGCCGCAAAGAATTCATTCATTTCTCAAGTAAAAGAACAGTTGCATAAAACAGCGAAAAACTAGTGCTGGAGCAGTAATGCTTAGTTGTACCATTGCCAAGATACGCCCTGTTGTATTTGCATTTTACTGGCTTGGGTTGAAAGTCAATATTCAGGTTCTAATGGATACTAAAACTATTTTTAAAACCATTTGAACATTAAAGTATCATTTTTTGCTTTTCTTAAATAAGACAGAGTTGACCTTCCATGAATATTTATAGAATAGTCTTGATCTGAGCCAGTGTTGCCAGATTCTTTTGACTATGTTGGGCAAAGAAGGGAAGCCATAAGTGGGCAGATAATATTTAGAATACTTTCAACAAGTTTGGATGTTTTTATGTTTGTTTGTTTTTTTTCTTTTTTTTTGTGTGTGTGTTTTCACACCAATCAAACATTTGATTCAGTAAATAAATTAAAGAAATGTTGTTCCAATTTAAATCTGCTGTTCTACATTTTACCAAAGCTTTTACATAACCTGTTTCCTCAATCCTGGCAATGTTTTCTAAAAAGACAATAGATTATGTTCCAACATGTTTATTCAAATATTAGGCTAAATGACATTTTTTTGTGTGTGTGATAAATGAAAAATGTTTTCTCAATACTGGCAATATTTTTAAAAAGCCCAACAATGGATTACATAAGTTTATTCAAAGATTAAATTTTTTCTGTGACAAAACGTTGTTGGACGTTTTTTGCTGAAGAGGGCGGGTTTTTGAACATGATTGGCCAGAAATCACTAAACCCAATCTGGCAACACTGATCTGAGCTTGTAAGGTAAGATAAACTAAATTAGTCTTGCAGTGTGAAAATGCCAGTGTTGCAACATAAGGTACATGACCAGCAGGACAATAGGAAATATGCACTCAAAATTTAAAAGACCACATGGAAAAACTGCATTGTTTTCTAAAAATTCAAGCTTCAAATTTGAAACACTGGTATTATCTAACAACTATTCTTAGCTAAACCAGCATTAAACTAAATCGCCACAGTCCCCCAGCTCATACAAACTAGGACAATGACCACATGTTGTTACTCTACATCGGGGAAATGCAAAACGCCTGTTTAAGTAGTCAGCTTCTTGGCGTTGTTTCCATAATATTGCTGTGCCCAAGTGGGATTCCGAGGCCTATATTTACTTGTGTTGCCTGCAGGGATAGTCCACTCATGAACAAAACAAGTACATATATAGTAAAAAAAAAAAAAACACACTGTACTGTACACATATGGCTTTGGAGGTGAGCGCCTGGGTGACATGGGAATATAACAGGTAATAGGGGCAGAGGACAGTGGTGATTAAAACTACGCCTGAGGTGAGGCAGCCAAATGGGATGATGGTTAAGAGTGGAGACAACCAATCAGCATGGCCAAACAGAGCGCTGACTCGGCCCGCCCCGTTGGTTAAGGGTAGTCTGCAGAAGTCCCCTTGGGCCTCTGGCAGTGTATGGCCTACATTTGGATTCACTGTACTGGCACAAGAGCTCGCATGCACCTTAGATCCACTCACAATCAAGCACCGGGGGATCCAGGGACAACGGCAGGGCTAATCACAGCTATTGTAACGTATTAGGAGAACACTGTGTGAATAGATGTGTGCCAAGTAGTGGGGCGTAAAGAGTTTAATAGACACTTATTTCTTCCATTGTCAAAAGGGAAGGTTTGGCTTGTCTGTCTGTTGGTAATAGAAGCGATTCATTTGATTTATTGTCCTTTCTACATTCATAAAAGAACTCATTTGAGCTTGACGGTGTTGTTGGTGGCACATGGTAGAGTGGTAAGACTCACAAATAAGGTCCTATGGTGGTATAATCCCTCATTTGACCTGGAGCGGTTCAATATAGACATAAGTTCAACTGTGGTCATCTGCACTTTGTATTTGCGATCAAGACATTCTGGCTCACATCCAGTAGACTTAAACTCCTCCCTCTGGGGCTGAACTCAGGTTAGAAAAAAGCCCAGTGCTTCAAGACAGTTCGATCAAATTGAAAATGGCGTCTGGATGGGAGCCGAAATGTCTCGATCGCATAAAGAATGTCCAGATGACCACCGCTGAAACTGTCTCTACAATAAGATCTTTGGTTCTGTTCCCGGGCCAGGTGAGGCAAGAGGAGTTTGAAAATTGTCAACACAAAATGTGAACATATAGGTACATAATATGATATTGTAATATGATAACTCTTCTGTCAGGAGTCCCTCATCTGCTTGTTTCCATGGAGATGCCTTTGCTTTGCCTGGAATGTTTCACAGTGATATTTAACTGAATCCATTTCACCACTCTTCAATTACAGGTCTTTTGATGGCTTGAAATACCTTCAAAAACATGCAGTCTTAATGAGAGTGGGGTCACCTTTCCACAGATCTGACCTGTAACTTAGCCTGCTAGCGTCACCTCCTTGTTTTCATTACGATAGATACAGTAGGTTTAATGCCATACTGTGGAGCATTCTGGGTAAAGCATTGACCTCTCCATGAAGACAAGCAGACAGCGGACATTGTCCCAGAGAAGTTACACAATACTAGCCTGATTCATCAGCCGGTTTCACTTCGTGGAAACTGTCTGACCTTGCAGCATTAGGATTTGTTCGCTCGATGGTAGGAGGGTACTTTTTTTATTTAACCAATCGCTGCTATTTGGTCATGACATATGTAATGTGCCAAATCCCATAGGAAGAAGGGCAATAACGTCTTTCCCCTTGATAAAATTCACCAACATTCTCTTTGTTCCGGCTTGCCAACACAGAATGTATGTCTTCGTCTTCATCCATGTCGACTGCTTTGTTTACTGTTGTGTTGTACCACAGAAGGGACCCAGACAGGTGCTTGAGTTTGACGTCATGGCTTCACAGCTCTTCACTGATTGGCTGGAACGTGGTCTACAACTTCCGGGGTTCTTGTAAACCTTCTAGTGTATTCCCATTCCCATAGTCGCTGGAGAGAAATTAAATTGAGTGGAGGCACTAGGTGGCGCCAGCCTGGCTAACACAATGCACCTTTAAGTATCAAGTGTGATACTGCACTTTCCTATTTCTGCTATAGTGTCATAAAATCATTAACATAATAAATTGGATCACAACACAGAGCAACAATAATTCCAGACTACTTGATGCGTTTTCTGATATGAAATAGCCATCAGGGAAACTATTCCCACACTATTGCAGTCGTAGTTTAGTGGGTTGGTATCACATGATTTTCTGACAAAGAAAAGGAGAAAAGAATATAATTGGCAAAAAACAGACAATTTTTGGAATTCCTTTTTGGACAATTTGTGTCTTCAGTGACAGCCAAAGAGAGGAGAACAGAGACGTGCAGCAAAAACTATTATCATTGTGGTGTGATGGAGCTAGAGACATGGAACTTATGGCTTGGTTGTGATACATGGAATATTTCTTACCTTCTACATTCACCCATAGTACTTTGTATTAATGGATGGTTGCATTTAGGTATGTTTTGTGTTTGGTTTCTCTTCTACTCTGGGAGTGATTAAAGTTAAAGATGCAATATGTGACTCTTGTATATTGTAGAGTCCAGGATCTGCTTGTCGCCATGGAGATATTCCTACTTTTCCTGTAATCTTCCACATAATTTCATTAAACATACCTCTGTAAAATGAACAGGTCAAGATACAGGACACATCTGGAAAGGTGAGCCCACTCAAAAAATGCCAAGGTATTTTTGCCAACACCCATAATACAAGAAAAGGATATTCTGCCTCTGAAGTTAGTGAAAAATAAAATTTGTCCTATCCATTGAACTGCATGAAGAAATTTGTTAAAAATAAATCATGCTTGTAAAAATTGACCCAGAGTTTTTATACATAAAAAAATAAAAAATACTCCAAACCACAGTGACACAGTCGTTCAAATAAACAACTGTCCTCTTTAGTTAATTACATTTTCTTCTTAGTAAACATCTGAAACGTGTTTTTAGTGTTTCATGCAAGCACTTAATATATTAAACCTCTTTAATAATAATGGGGGAAGTACTACATGTGCTGAATGTTAACTGATGGACATTTGGTAAACATGCAAATGGAGGTTATTCAAGATGCATTTGCAGGCTTTAAAAACATTAGACGTGAAAAGACTGATTCTGCTCTCTCTGACCCTGTGTATGCACCCGGGCTCCTCAGAGATGTACTGGAAGACAGAGCACAGTGCAATTAATAATCCATTAGGAAAAAGAGGTGCTGCCGGTGCATTAGATAAGGGCTAACTGTACAGAGCAGCAAAGGTTAGCAGGCCATACAGCATTATGGTCTGGTGAGTCTTAATTTGTGACCTCTGGTGGTTGGTCCCTATGTGAGAAATCCAAACAGACTGTGTTCTTCTGGATGTAATAGTCCCAAGAGTATTAAACATTTAGAGTTTATTGTATTACATGTTTATATTTTTGTATTACTCAGTGTATGTATAGGACCTAACATTTATTATTATTTGGTAGAAGGGTGGATGAGTAGTGGTCTCCTTTTTTCTTGTCAATAACTAAAAAAAAAAACAAAAACAACAACAACAAAGAAAAAATAGGATCAATGGAAGGGCTCATATAACATATAAATGTAAATTTACATTTACATATGTAAATGGAAAATGGTCACATTTTTATACACTGCTTTTCCACCTTCAAGGCACTCAAAACACTTTACAACAAGGAACCATTCACCCATTCATACACCAGTGTAAACAGACACTGGGGGCAAGGTAGGTTAAGTGTCTTGCCCAAGGACACAACAATAGCATTCATTTGTTGGAACTGAAATTACACCTGGTTACATCAGGGTTACATCAGTGGATTTTAACTGCTCAACCAATGAAGTTTATGTCGAGAGCGGGATTCGAACCACCAAACGTCGGATCAGTGGACAGACACACTACCAATTGAGGACAACAAAACAAAACAAAACAAAACAAAAGGTTTTCACGATCCACAAACTGGAATGTACTTTTGTACAAAAAAATTATAAATGTAACAATGTGGCCTTTGAAACTATTCAGGTAAAGTCTTAAAATGACAATCTAGTTGTGTTTTGCTTCATACAAGTGTACATTTGGGATGTAACAATATCCAAATCTCATGGTACAATATTACCACGATATGCCTCTCAATAATTATTATTATATATTATTATACAATAATTATTGCGATATTTTGGAGGGGTTAACAGAATTGTACATCACTATTTTTTCCTTCAGTGTGGATCATTCCTGCCATATTCAAACAATATAAGATTTAAAAGGGCTTAATAACACTGATTTTATTATGTATGAAGTAAGTAAAGGATCATGGCCTATGCAGTTCCCTCTTTTTTAATACTTTTAAGTGAAAAATCTTGTAATTCGATATATTGTGATGGACCACGATATTATTGTGAGAGTTCTGACAATATGATATCACAATATTTCAGTTATTCTTACAGCCGTAGTGTATATACATTCACGCTCTCTCCATTGAAAGACAGTTGTTTACCCATTGCTGGAATCACTGAAATACTGACAATCCAAACTTAAAGCTGCACTATGTAACTTTTCCAGTGTGGTATAGGATTTTGACCCCGTGGTGAGGTGACCCCCCCTATGAAAATCTGTAATTTATTAATAAAGAACTTGAATTCTATAGAAAAACGTTGAATATTAATACTATATCTGCAAATTAAAACACACATTTTAAAGTGTTTTTTATGTCGATTATAACTTTTGAATGTTAAAAATGACTTGGTTGTTTAAACACATATTTTTACTGAAAATGAGATAAGTAGTTATTAATTAGTTAGGCATTCAAAGTGATGTATAATGATTTGGAATCTTGTTAAAGTAGACAGGGCTGATCAGTTGAGTAGTTAAATAGGAAATACCTATGGCTATAGTAATCTGACCCCCCAATATGTTTATTATAGTTATGATGATGTAAAGTAAGAAGTAATGTTAGTTGAATACTGACAATGATCAACATAGAAAAAGGAGGTCAAAATCCTATGAAAATCCAGTACGTTTTTATTATAACACAACATTCCTAAATTCAATGTCATTATCCTTACAAAGCATTGCCTAAATTAACATTCTGATATTATTATATTATATATATATTATTATAGCTGTATGTTGTCAGTATACTATGGGGGTCAAAATACTATCTCACACCGCTAAGAGTCCAGCACCTGGTTGTGTCCATGGAGATATCCTAGGCCAATTGCTTTCACTGGAATGTACCACAGTATGGCATTAAACTTGCTTATTATTTAATTATAAATGTTTTTTTTTTGTTTGTTTTTTAACACAAATCTGAACTGGAAATTAGCTCGGCACTTGTCTCCATAGAAATAGATGCGTTTAATATCATAAAACATCTGCATGGAGTCTCCATCCTCCACCCTGAAAGCTCCACAGTGCACCTTTAAGAACCTGCACATTACAACAGATGATCTAGCTTTACATGCGCCTAATGTTGCGTCCAGTATCTCCCATAGACCTCTCTAATATAGGTACGGGTAATAAAGCTGCCATAGGGAGAGCTGCAGCCAATAAGCTCCGCCAACAGTCAAACTGATTTACAACTGACCACACGGGGAACAGGATAAACAGCCAATCTCTGCCTCTTCTATTATTTATGTCAAACCATATTCAAAGATTCCAATTACCGCTGGATTACTTGGACAAATAAATTAGCCTCAAGTGCTGATGTAATTAATAATGAAAGTGTAAATAAGGTAAAGGAGTGCGAGAAACTTTTTGAGGAGGAATTTCAGCACCCTGGACAGTTCGTTAGCCTGCCCAACCACTGTTCCAGCTCGGAGTTGCCTTGAGGGCCACAGCAGGCAGTGTGTACAAACCCCACACACAATACGCACTCAGCCTTCTGCTCCCAGCCTCATTACGGCTCCCATTAAGCATTAAATTCACAATCAATTTCCCCAGCGATAGACAGCAACAAAAACATTTAATTTCTCGTCCCTTCTCTTTTTCAGTGGCACTTAAAAACCACGCCATTTTTATGATCCTAATTTAATCCAGACCAAAGCCGCTCTCCCGCTGTGGATTTGCAAAAAATATGCCAATTACAAGCAAAAAGCAGTGGATTTATGTGTATGTCGTGGGATGATCAAAAAAGGTGCTTTGTTTTACATTGTGTGAACAGTACTAATAATAAAAGGTATTGTTTACATTTTAGTGGCTTGTCTGTGATTTACCTGTATTCCATTTGTATTACTTTTTTTAACCTAATAAGATGCAAGACACAGTAAGCTTGGAGGAAATCTGAACATTGCAATCCTTTAATTAAAAGACATAAGAAAAAGGATGTCATTTGAACTAAACAAATCCTTTCTTGTCATCTAGACTATATGAAAAACTTACAGCAATATTCACATTAAAATATGACTGTTTTTCTTTGTATTTATAAAGTAGGTTGATTTGTGTCAAATGCAAGATTCTCTGGGAGGTTTAACAGCTTTGTAATCTATATAGACCTCTGCAATAATAATACAACCCAAATGAAGATGGTGATGCACTGCAACTTCTGGAAAAAGGTGAATGCAATATTTTAGATCCTGGACTGTAATGTATACTGTCTGAAGACTGAAGATATACTTAACATAATTCCTCCCATAACAAAAACTAGCACTTTAGCATCTATAATAACATGATTATTTGGACATTTATGCTGTCTTTTTAGATTGTTCTATGTATAAAAGCAGGGGTCACCGAACTTTTTACTTCGGGAACCACATTATGGCTCTTGACTGTGATGGAGGCCGGGGTCGGGTCGGCCAAAGAACAGAATTGTATGACTCTGATTATATTCTTTAAAAACTGCCACACTTTCTTTACATATCAGACAAACTGCACTCTCCTTACACTGAAGAAAAAAATAATCCCTCATTCACTGTTCTTTGAAAACTCAGAACTCTTTGTCAACTTTTCATACTTTAACACAAGCCATTTTGCTGTCCTTAAGTGCACTACAGAACTCTGCACTACAGAACTCTGCACTACAGAACTCTGCACCTGCATTGACTGTCACTGTTTGATCTCAAGTTTGTCAGGTGACGAAAATTTGGCGGCGCATGTAAATACATCATACAATTATTTAAATATAAATATAAAAACTTCATATAAATATTATTTTTTTAATTGAAAAAATCAACAAAATACAGGATGTGTTATTATTTGCCAAAAAGTAATAAAAAATAGGCCATGACAACTTTTGAGGATTGTCTCATAGGACCAGTTCAAGTGGTGAAGGGCAGAGGGGCTGGGGGCCGGTCCGAGGGGCGTGGAGGACCGGAGTTGTCCCGCGGGCCTTAGTTTGATGACCCCTGTATAAGAGTCTATTCTATGCCATTTATGTGTTTAAAGGTGCATTTTCTGGCGGAAGGTCCGTCAAATACTTTTCTCCATGGAGATGTTATTGCTTTGTCTGAATGTTTCACAGTATGGTATTAAAACTGTTATCTTCATGGAAACTAAACCAGACTAAGTTACAGATCAGATCTGTGGAGAGTTAAATCAGCTTGCTGTCAGAATGTCTGGTTTTTGAGGTATTTTTTAGCCACCTGCCACCCACCTGTAATTGAATAAATGTAAGGTAAAGGTGTTTAATGTGCACCTACACAGTGCACCTTTAATGATGAACGCTGGTGGCCTTTGGACAATTTTCAAACTCATTGGATACGCAGATGGAGTACAACCATTCTATATCCCATAAGTGTGTATAATATTACAATCCTATTACCATGACAACCACATACCTGTGTAATGCAGTGTAAAAAATCAACCATATAAAACCAGCCAGGCACAATCCAATACATGCGCACGTGTACAGAATGAGATGTCCTTTGGACAACTCTCCATATAGTACAGATCCAGTCATTTCCTCTGTTGTCATTATCACCACAACAATCATCAGGAATCCTATGTGCAAATCCCAGAGCGAGCGGGGGCCAGTCAGCACAGCAAGGATGTCAGCCACCACTGGAAAACACCCGTTACACCTCCATACGAGGAGAGGCTGCAGTACGATTGACGGAAAACATCTTATTCTTTCACCGTGGTTATGGGGAAATAACTAGATTTGTCTCAGCTGTAAGCATGTGCGCTGAAATCTCCAAGGAATGTTGTTGAAAATGAGATGTTTTTTGCAAGGATATCTGGCATTTCATGAACGAATACAGGTAGAGGAAAATAGAGATGCCTTTAACATTGAGTAACCGTAGACACCTTAAATAAGTAATATGGTGTCTTGAATTTGAACTGTAACTGAATACATTTTAAGATTTGTTTTTCTCTCTTTTCAAGTAAAAACAAAAGAAACAAAATTTATTTTGTACAAGATTACTTTTGACATTGAACCTTGTTCCACTGGCAAATAATTTTCCTCAACAGGTCAAAATATACTCAAGATAACTATTCTAAATTCAAGCAATTTAAGATCTTTTTATTTGCTGTTTGGAACACCCCATTTTGGGCTTTGGGCATGCAGCCAGCTTAATAATGGAGATTACTCACTTAAGATTACTCACAAACATGTTTAAATGAAGCAAAACACAGCTCCGGGTATGTTTTTGAGGAGGTAACAACATTTTAACTTGGCTTAAGGCTCACAAGACTCAATTGAGCATAATATAGGACCTTTAAAAACTCTACTTAGCAACAGTATTCAAGTGATTATTTAACTTAATTTAGAGAAAAAAAAGACTAAATAAACCAACCTCTGTCACTTCTAAACTATAATATACTGTATACTGTATGACTCTGGTGGTCTCTCGTGGCATCCCTGTGATTTCTGACCCTGCGCATTTCAGAATCAATACTGTTTTGTTATGCATACATGTATTCACAGGGTACGGTGGGAGTTGAGCTTTAGTGTAAGATTTATGTTATGCAGTCGGCCTGTTTGGAGGTGAGACTACTTGGCATTTCGGCCCAGTCTCTGCCCCTTCCCCCCTCCTCCTCTTCCTCCTCATCCCCCTCTTCCTCTCTCCCACCCGAGTAACCTGATCCACGGAGAGGTCCTGCAGAACACAGTGTGGCTTCAGATAAGACCAGCACTGACAAATGAGACGGAGCTTGTTTTTCACACTTAAAACAAAAAGCAGAGGAGTTTTTTAGGAGACACTGTTCGGCCTGGACAAGCTGTTTGCTCCCTCACTGACTTGTTGATTAGTATGTGAGAGTCTGGCAAGAGATCATTTGGATGAGATTTTCAGAGGAACCAATAGACCCATAAAAATATAGTTAGTAGTTTTGTTGTTGATCTGGGAGAGTGCGTGAGTATTTTACAATTAGAAAATACCAACTCCAACACCATCAAGAGTCAGTAAAGAGACAATTAAGTAGTAAAGAAACAAGTACTGTAGTGGCACACTGGGAGTGTTGGTGACAGAAGTATTTAATTTTGTTAAGTCAAAGTACAGATCCCAGTGAAAATAAAAGTATAACATGAAAAATCAACTTAAGTAAAAGCTGTTTAAAAATGTACTTAAAGAGTAAAAAGTAAATATTCTTCAGTGATTTTGAGGTTTCAAATGTATTGAAGCTTTGTATTGGTGAAAATTTGTGCTAATAAATACTTTTACTTTTCAATCCTGTTCAAAAATATCGTGGAGTAGAAAGTACAGATACACTTATGTGCAGTACTTTACTACTTTTACTTCATGGCGTTCCACCACTGCATACTGGTTATGGTTAGCCTGATTCATAAGCCGGTTTCACTTCATAGAAACTGTCTGACCTCGCAGCATTAGAATTCGTTCGCTCGAAGGTAGACGGATACTTTTTTTTCATTTAACCAATCCCTGCTGTTTGGTCGTGACACATGTAATTCGCTGCTAACAGGTCTAATAAGGTATATTAAGCTTTTCCCAAATCCTGTAGGAAGAAGGGCAATAACGTCTTTCCCCTTGATAAAATTCTTCTCTCTTTGTTCTGGCTTAAAATCCTCAATCTCAGGACTTGTTGACAACACAGAATGTATTTCTCTTTGTTGATTGGCTGGTGCCCGAAGTTGCACTTCCAGGGTTCTTGCAAATCGTCTAGTGTATTCTGATTCCCAACCTAGGAGGCACCAGGTGACGCCAGCCTGTCTAAGTTATGGTTGCCTCATACTAAGAAGGGTTGATTCTTGGTCCGTCTTTCCCCTACATCAAGTGTTTGAATGACAGTGTACTAGTAATTCTTCATTCATCCACGAGTTGTTATTAAATATAGAGAAGCTTTCAGTGGTGATCACTTGGACACTGTTTGTGCAATCAAGATGTTTCAGCTTCCGTCCAGAAGTAATTTTCAATTAGCTGGTTAGGCCTGTCACTATAATTACTATATTGACTTGTCTTTCAACATATGACGAATGGAAAAATCGTTTTGGAGGTCAGTATTTATCTTGGGTACTTTTTCTATGTACTAGTGAGGTACCTATTGATATTTTTCTGTTCTAATATAGGTTTGAGCTGTTTTTAATGATTCCGTGCTCTCTTTTTTTTTGCATAAACCTAATTTAGGGTTACTGTGTCAGTTTCATAAATGACTTTCACTATTATCGTTCGTTGTCTATCTTCTCTGCCGATCTTCAAAAGGTGGTATTGTGTCAGGCCGTTTGATGGTACTGGTACACTAGAATTTGTGCTACTCTTAGTAGTTAAGTTTAGTAGTAGTTTAATAGTTAGTAGTTGGATAGTTACTAGTTTTAGTAGTGTAGTAGTAGCAGTTTAGTAGTAGTAGTTTAATAGTTAGTAGTTTAATAGTTACTAGTTTTTGTAGTTTAATAGTAGCAGTTTAGTAGTAAGAAGTTTTAGTAGTTTAGTAGTAGTAGTTTACTAGTTAGTAGTTTTAGTAGTAGTTAAGTTTAGCAGTAGTTAAGTTTAGTAGTAGGTTCAGTAGTTTTAATAGTTAATATTTTTGTAGTTTTAGTAGTTTAGTTGTTGTTCAATCTCTACATGCTGCCATTAGGCCAGTTAATAAGCAGCAATAATGTGTCCTACCACAATTATGCAGATGACACTCAGGACCAGTGGACTCACTTGGTCATTGCATCCAACAGATCAGTGTGTGGATGCAAAACAACTTTCTCCAGCTAAACTCTGACAAGACTGAAGTCATAGTGTTTGGTCCACAAAAACAAAGGGACAGTGTCACCTCCAGTCTCTCTCTCTAAAACCTTCAAATCATGTCATATGAACCATCTCGTACTCTGAGGACCTCAGGGACCGGCTTCCTGCTGGTGCCCAGAGTCAGGACTAAACAAGGGGAGTCATCGTTTCAGGTTCATGCAGCTAAAACCTGGAACAGTCTTCCTGAACATGTGAGACAGGACTCTTCTGTGACGCTGTTTAAATCCAGGCTCAAAACATTTCTGTTTAACTGTGCATATAACTGAAAGGTTTTCATTCCGCACTCTTCTCTCCAATTTATGTCTCTCTTTTTTAATTTTAATCTTCATGATTATTTATGTTTTGATTTGTTTTTATTATGATTTTAATGTATTTCTTATTCTGTAAAGCACTTTGAATTACTTTGTGTACGAATTGTGCTATACAAATAAACTTGCCTTGCCTTGCCTAGTAGTTTTAGTAGTAGTTTGGTAATTTATTATTTTTAGTAGTAGTTCAGTGGTTTTAGAAGTAGTTTAGTTGTTTTAATATTTAGTAGTTTAGTAGTATTAGTAGTTTAGTAGTTATTATTTTTAGTAGTAGTTAAGTTTAGCTGTAGTTTTAAGTAGTAGTTGAGTTAAGTTTAAGAGTTACCCTCTGTAGTTTTAGTTTTAGAGTGAAACTGCTGCTGCCCTTGTTTACTAGCTAACATCATTATGTCTTGTATGATTTTGCATTGGGCTGCCAAACTCGACAGCACATAAATTACAGACAACAGAGCTGTTTTCAAGCCACCCACAGAAAGGGTGAGTTGTTGACACACATTAAGTTTTACACAAATCAGCCTACTTCATATAGTTTAGCAGCAAGACTTTTTTTTCCTTCCAATTTCTCCATTTGAATAAACAAGATTAATACTTAACTGTAAATTCTAACCACAACGGAGCTGCTGCTATCTTTTGTTTAGTTTAGTTTTGAGAGTAATAATATATTTTTGCCTACTGAATTCAATCTTTGGAAGAAACAAAAATAATACTTAAGAATACTACAAATTATTCCAAGGTTTAACACAAAAAACCTGACTTATACAAACATAATTTCACAGTGTTTATCTTTTAATTCATCATGTGATCGCTATCGTGGTGGATTCTAATCTGGAATTATCTATGCTATAACTAAGATAAGCAACCTCAATTATTTTATTATTATTTTTTCAATTTAAGATTTAAGAAAAGGAAGCATTTTCATTTGTAAGATAAATATTTGTCAAGGTAGCAATCAATTTGTGTTTGTTTGCAGGGTGTGTAGACCACATCTGTCAAACTCAAGGCTGATGGTCCAATTCTAGCTGTTTTTATTTGGCAATTTTTATAGACCACGATAAAAAAATGAAGTTATTATTATTATAAAGGATTTGCAGAAGGCTGAGCCCATTTTCTTCCCTTATCCATCACTGAAGGCTGTGCTTTTCCTCTGGTGTTCAAACTCGGTCAATAACATGAGCCAAAACAGATGGACAGGAACTCACTTAGGGCCACCTTTAATTTCTTATAAAAAGTTTTTCCCCCGACATATGGTCAATAAGCAGCAGGCATTGACACATTATTCAGAGCAGTTGTTTTCTTGGGCCTTGAGAGATGACAAAAAGCACATCATCTGGAGATTCTTTTGAATGTAACATCTGCCTATATGTGTGTGTGCTGCATACAGTCATGTATTTGTATGTTTCTTAATACAAGGTCAGCTGTCATGTAGTTCAGTGTTGAGAGTTAAATCTAAGGAGGTTCAAAACAAAATAAGGTCTCCAGAGGACAGAGAATAACAGAAATATCATGATATCGTATCATCAAAAGTCTCACAATAACACCGTCACAATATATCGCATTACAAGTTCCTTTGCTTAAATTCATATTATAGTAGCAACGGCTCATAAACATCGGAAACTACATATCCCATGATTCATTTCAGTGCAGACAACATGAAGAAATATGTTTTTTACTTGAATTCTTGGGATGATGACATAAATAATTCACACCAAAATCTTGTCAAGGTATTTTAAAAGCAAAAAATTGTCCCATCTAAATATCTTACCGTGAGATGCATATCGTGATAATATCATATCATGAGATTCGGATATCATTACAGCCATACTCACTAGCGGTCTTCATCAGAGTGGTCACGTGATGTTGATGTGACAAGTCCGGTCAGCTGATTTATACAGGTCGGACAAGTCAAAGCAAACATCGTGTGACCACTCTGATGAAAACAAACTCTTGGTCTGAAAAAAGAACCTAATAACATAAATTATCTAGTTATATATTTTGTTCAGAATGAGAATTTTAACAGGAGATGTCTTCTGCATTTGAGAGAAACATAATACAAATTAGCAGCTGTGGTTGGATCATGTCAAGTTTGAAGGGAGGTTTCTCACAATCTATGGTCTGGTTTTAGTAGCCTAGTGCCTCCGCTCAATTTCATTTCTCTCCAGTGTCTAGGTCAGGAATCGGAATACACTAGAAGGTTTGCAAGAACCCCGGAAGTGCGAGTTCAGGCACCAGCCAGTCAGCGAAGAGCCATACATTCTATGTTGGCAACGATTCCCGAGATCAACAATTTAAAGCCGAACAAAGACAATTTTCTGTGAAGTTTATCAAGTGGAAAGACATGGATTTGGGCGGGATTTGGGAAAAGCTTAATATGCCAGTAATCCCCGTTAGCAGCGATTACATACGTCACGACCAAATAGCAGCAATTGGTTAAATTAAAAAAAGTACCCGCCTACTGTCGAGCGAACAAGTCCTAATGCTTCGAGGTCAGACGGTTTCTACCAAGTGAAACCAGCTGATGAATCAGGCTATGGTTTTAGTCCCTTCTGGATACAAATAGATGTAGAAAATGTAGAAGGGACTGGACTAAATGTAAAAATGCACTATAGTTATCTAATGGGCATCAACCACCTGCTTGTCTCCATGAATCTGACCTGTAACTGTAAGTTTAATGCCATACTCTGGAACATTTGAGGTGTATTTTGTTACAGTGTGAGTGTCAAAATGTACTTGCCCAATACAAATATCCCCTATGGTACAGTAAAGCATAACCTACCTCCCCTCCCTTTACAAATCAATAACATCTCCATGGAGATGAGCAGAAAACACATGCATTGACTGTACCTCATATAGCGGCCAGTGAATATATTTACATACTTATAGAGCATAACTGAAGGGTAATTTGCACTCTATTAAAACCCATGCAGTAACTAAAAAGAGAATCGTATTTGTTAATATTTTCCCTTGCGTATAAGAAGCACACACTTGTATAGATTTCCTAATACTACATCATTAGTGTGGGAAAGCGTATTCGTAGATGTGATGATGGTAATTACAGGTGACAGGCAGCCCTATTATCTGGCTCACGAATCCAAGACAAGAAGTTCCCTGGCTCTGCAGTTTAGTTTCCCATTAACCCCTGTCACCCTCTTGACAGCTACGGAAGGTGGCAATGGCCAAACTTCATCTGGTTTGCACATGACATGTTACATACTGCCAACGCTGCACTGTCTGCTTATTGCGCGGGGACAGGACAGGGGAGGCTCAGGAATAATGGCCAGACCTGTCTAAATATAGGACTTTAAAAATACCACGGTTAGATAGAGGATTTTTGTGAATGTAGTTGAGGAGATATAGCTGTAATTAGCAAAGGAATGCATAATTACAAAACCACTGCTCAGTAATTCTGTGTCAAATAAATTGGTTCAGTAAAAAAGAGCGTATTATAAAATTATAAAATTGAAATATTACAGTAGTTAAATTAAGTCAGTAAACAGATCATTTTTTCTTTCAATTTGTTTTGGTTAATTAAAACTTTGAACTCTGTTTTTGTGCGTTTGGTACTTTGCAGCTGATGATATTAACCTACACAACTATCAATGTGATGCTAACTAGAGGCACTGCTCTGTCTGAAGTTAGTCACGTTGGACTTTAATCTGAGCTTTGTTTTAACACAATCTGACCACAAAGAACTGACTTAGATGGAACTATAATACTGCATTCTCTTGTGCTCGAGACTCAGGAACAACCTCCACCTCGAGAAAGTGCAATGGAACGACCAGTCAAATTGAGGCTCCCAAACACAAACTCATGATGGTTCGAAGCAGACTGAGTCGGATGGATTTCTGAACATGTAAGAATCAAACTGCCATAATTAAGTCGCTGACAGCTAACGTTAGCTAACAGACTCTATTTAGTAGCAGGAGCTAGCTAGAGGTGTGCAAAAATATCACATCATTTAATGTAATGATACAGTATCGATATCATGGGCTGCTGTATCAATATATCGCTAAGAGTATTATTTGGTATATTTTACTAAATTATTTTGTTACAGAGCAACTGTTTTGTTGTTTGTTTAGTGGGAAGAAACTCATCTGTGCGACGCATTTGACATTTTCACTGTTTTGAGGATTAAAATGTTTGTGTTTCATATGAACTTTGCACAAGAAGTGGTTTAGTATCACAGTCATGATTTAGCCTTTGTTTATTTAACCGTGTCGAATCACTTTCAAATATATCATATCGAATCAAAAGCTCACTGTATCGAGATATGTATTGTGTCGTGGTCTATGTATCGAGGTATGTATTGAATCGGCAACTTCTTTATTATACCCAGCTAGCGATGTGTTAACTACATAAACTAAGAAAATAAACGTTAAACTTTCTTGGGCATCCATATTTTCCCGAATGTTACAATGGAACGCATTGGGAGAACTGACTCGGATTTATCAGCCCCAGACGTTCAAGAGAACGCAGCAAAACTGTTGAGGTGGTTTGACTTAAACAAATCTCCCACACATCAAACGTCACAAGGTTTTCAGTTAGTCATTCTCACCCACAACAGGACCATGAATGTTTCTATTGATCACCGGCTCCTGGAAATGTGTTGTTTAAATCTCTTTTCTCAAGTTTTCTAGACAATTTAAAGTGTTTTGGTAGGTATTCCTAATGTGTGCATTGTGTCTCCATGATAACCGATGAAATACAAAGGAATACACCCCCAGAGTGGTGTCAAATGATCAATAATTAATACACTGATTTGCCAAACATAAATAAACAAAGGAAACTGATTGCTCATTCACGTCTTTATACGGTATTAAAGATTTGTTCTAGTTTTTCTTTGCGCTGCAGCTTACATTTTACTCAAACATCGTCTCATACAGGTTTACTTAAATTATTTCATGGCCATTGCAATTTATTCTCTGTGAACCGAGAATAGCTTTTTGCTTGAAGGCTTTATGAAGCTTAAGACATGTTTAGATTCTTTTGGTTATATAATGGGGATATGCATTGCCACTGCCGGTAGAAAATATACCTTTCTGAAAACGATTTTGCAGTAATAACAAGCTGCAAAGCCATAAATGGTGACAACACTATCTCAACCACAACTAGCTACTGATAACGTTTTATTTGTATTATCGCATACTGTTGTTGTGTCCTTCGGCAAGGCACAGAATAGCAACCTGCAACATTAAACGGCCCATTTTATCCTATTTCTGAGCTGTTATAATGTTTTCTCATCACAAACATACCTGAAGTTTTATTTCTTTCACACGTTTAACACACAAACTCTGCGTATTTAGCCTGAGTTCTTCTCGAAAACAGAACAGGTCGAACTGTGCATTTTGTGCTTTGGAAATGTAGACAGCATAATAATAAAGGATTTCTCAAACATGAATGAAACAAAACACAACTCCAGCTCTATGTTATTAGGTTCTTTTTTCAGACCAAGAGTTTGTTTTCATACCTGACAGTTTCGACTACTCACTAGCGGTCTTCTTCAGAGTGGTCACGAGATGTTTCTGTGACGTGTCCGTTCAGCTGATTTAAACAGGTTTTGGTGCTATCTTCCTACTGGTGGAGGCAGGACGACAGCGCCATCTGCAGTCCCTCTTCCTCAGGACAGTATCCCAGGTGTGTGAGAGTAAAAAAGCCCCCTTGTCCCGGTTTATCGTCCCGTGTGCACATTTCCGTATTTCGATTGCCTCTTTAATCCAGCGACGGTGTTTGTTTTCCTCTGTCCCAATGATGTTTGCCCCGTCCCAGTCCAGAATGTTGTTCTCTCTTTTACAGTGGTCAGAAATGGCTGATTTGAGTTCCTTCCTTCTCGCATTCTGTTCTATGTTCCTTTTTTTGTGTACCGAACGCCCTCCTCCTTTCCCCGATGTATGTTTTATTGCAGGACATGCAGGGTATTTCGTATATGACATTACATTTATGCTCTGATTCTATTTTATCTTTTGGGTGGATGAGTAATAGCCTGAGTTTTCTGTACGGTTTCACTGGTGTGTTGATATTGTGTTTTGTGGGGGCTTTTTTACTCTCACACACCTGGGATACTGTCCTGAGGAAGTTGGACTGCAGATGGCGCTGTCGTCCTGCCTGCACCAGTAGGAAGACAGCGCCAAAACCTGTCAAATCAGCTGACCCGACACATCACAGAAACATCTCGTGACCACTCTGAAGAAGAGCGCTAGTGAGTAGTCAAAACTGTCAGGTATGAAAATAAACTCTTGGTCTGAAAAAAGAACCTAATAACATAAATTATCGGAAGACCAAATGAACCTCATCGGACTACAACTCCAGCTCTGTTTTTGTGGAGGTAACAACATTATAACATGGCTGAGCATGGAAGAATCCATTTTGTGTAAAGACCCGGCCCATTCATTTGTGTCCTTTATAGTGGACATTGAGTTAACCAGTCGATCTTTTAAGTGTTTTGAGATAGACTCTTAAATGGGGGGACGAGGTTCTTCTGCCTAAATACGTCTGGGGAAAAAATGAACTCAATAGTAGGGTGACCAGATTTTCAAAATAAAAAACTGGAACACACCCAGTTTGGAGCGGTTGGTAATAATAAAATTGTGACACAAGTGCATAATTAAGGAGAATTGTTCTGCATTCGGCCCATTCATGATGAACATGTGAGTCAGTATACTCACATTTTCTTTGAGCTTTGGCCGTTTTTAAGCAGCTTTTCTGTATTTTACCGAAACAAATGACAATCTATGCCTCTTTTTTGCTGTTGGCAGAGGTCAAATTCGTCAAAAATAGGGACACCTGGAACATTTCTTGTATAAAACCAAGACGAATCACTGGTTTTGGATAAATCTGCTGGGACAGGGGACACAAGGCTCAAAACTGGGGCTTTCTCGGGTAAATAGGGACGTCTGGTCAACCTACTTAACAGGACTTAGTTTGTGGCTCTGCTATCATCATCAAAAAAATAAATAAATAAATAAAAGGGAGTCTAAAAAACTTTCTGATTCGACTTTAGAAGCTTGTCAGATGAAAGTTTGTTTTTTTTAGTTCTTTGACGTCACATGAATTTAACACCAAAATGTCCCCGACGTTCATTACAGAAGACATGTTACAATTTATGCTAAAGTGTTCATTTACCTCCAAAAAGATAGAAAATCACAAAAATATATATATATATTGCAATACACATTTTTTCTTCAGGTTCCAGGAGGATATAGAACCATTAAAAATAAAGCTGCCTTCAAGAGCAAAAAAAAGTTACAACAATTTTACAAAAACAGCATTGTCACAAGAATTAAATCACAATTTCAATCCTCATGTTGCAGCCCTAATTGATAATGTATACCAGGTCAGTAAAAGTTGTAATTCAAACTGAAGCTAACTCATAAATAAAAGAGACTAATGCCGCACTTTCTTTAAAATAAATAAATAAAAGAACAGATAAAACAAGATCCACATTTATTTGATTGTCACCACAGTCTTGTTGAAGCACAAAGTGATGTCTCTTTGCATTCTGTGAGCGTTTCTTTGAAAAACATGGCCTCGGGGAGATTTTCTTATAGAGGATCTCTCCTTTTTCTCCTTTTTCTTAAAAGCTCAGCCACATTAAAACAAGTGTTAAAGCAAGTTCAAGGTTGAGTTGTGAAGGAGTACATTATTCAAACTTAACTTTGTATTCTCTTCATTGTTTAATCACCAACAACACTGATATAGTCTGTCTAAGCAGGTGTCTAAACAATCAAGGTATTCATTCTCATCAGTTAACTTATCCGTTTTGAAGATAACAACAAGTCTATATAAAGCAGCCGGCAATTTTCACTTTCAAATAAAACAGTATTTGTTCCAGGTATCTTACTGGCCTTATTTTGTTAAAAGCCTTTAAAACAGTCAAATAAAAAAGATACACAAGAAGAGTTGGGAGGGGAGTCCTGCATTATGCTACAACCTGCAGCCATTAATAGTTTTTGTGCCATGTTTTGAACTCGTGTCGACGGTTAATCAAATCCGTCTCCCTTTGGCCCGCTTTGTGCCTGTCAGTCCCCATTTCAGAGACAAGATTGGAGATACTGCTGGATAGTCGCGAAGACACCGCACATTTTGTTGTGAAATGTTAGCAGTGAAGTTAGTTCTGACAAGCATGAAGAAGAGAAAAGATCACATATAGAGGGAGAATTCTGAAGGCTGCACTAAAAGGCACTGTACATTTGACTGTCTTTACAAAACTTAACAGTTTGCAGTGGTCCAGAGTTATTCCTCATTTACTTTATACATTCTGAGCAACGTAATTATTTAAGTACTGCACTTTTAAAGTGGATACTTTATTACTTCATTAATTTCCTTTGAGAGCACATATCTGTACATTCTACTCCACTGAGTTTTTTTTTTTTTTTACCCATTTGTAATTTGAGTAGACAAATATATACAAATAAAAACTGTAAAAAAACAAACAATTCCATTAGACTAAATTCTGTGCAAATCCATTATCAATATCATTACATTTGTAGGTTTACTCTTACACTGGTACTTAAGTAACAAAATTGAGTACTTCTTCCTCCACTGGCATTTTACAGCTTCCAGAGCTGAGTTTTCCCTCTCAAAATAATACTATAATAATGCTAGATTCAAGATTTAGCAACAACTAGCATGCTAACAGTGCACTGATTGTGAAGGGTTTTACTACCTGATAATTAGATGCAGACACTGCAGTATACTTTTTTTGATCTCAAGAACTTCTTATACAATGTATCTGTACTGGGGCAAGACAAACTTTGCTCAGATATGTGGAAGAAAATCAGGTACAGGGCCTTTAAAGATGGAGGCAATTATTTTGTGATTGTAAAGCTGCCATGATGGCTCAAATACACTGCTGATGTTGACATTAAGAGTCTGAAATAGAATTTAATGGTACACTGGGCAAGAGCAAGCACACTGATAAAATGAGAACAGAAAATTGGTGTGAAATAACTTAACGTTCAAAAGCATTTTGTGTTGTCTTGCTGACAGTTTAAAGCGTACACTGTGTGACTGTAAAAAGATAATGGGATTCTCAGCAACAAAAGAATGAAGTTCAGAATTATTGTTTAAAATACCCATTATGCTTGACTTGGAATATAAATGTACTGCTTTGTTTCATTGTTCTGGGGTTAGAGCAATGAGCCAGGTTTGACTGAAATTGTTTTTGAGCCTCTTGATTGCTTTTCAAGATGTTAAAACTATGTTACACATTTCTAAACAGAACAAAACTCATGTTTTGGATTTCAGTGTTAAATGTGAACTCACTTCACACCGGCTATCTACAGGTAAAACAAATCAAATAAAGTTACAGATGGTAGCTGACCCCTCCTGTCCTCTCCATGACCTGGTCACTCTCATGCCCTCAGGAGGTGCTACAGATCTGGCAGCCACTCAGACAGATTCACAAACAGTGTGCTCCCTTCTGCCACAAGGACCTGGAACAAAGCTCTGGACTCAATGTGACTTTTTATTGTGCTGTTGTCTTTAATGTTGTGTCTGTTTCTGTTGTTGGCACAGCTGACACAAGCGTCCTTTTTAATGTTGTACTGAGTAAGTAAAATTGTATGTGTGGTCAGAGACAAAGAGTCTGACATTTTGAACTTTAAAACTGAATTAATGGGTGAAAATAGAAATGATTTCAACTATTTCAAAGTTGGTTAAAACTGCTCTTAGGCACTAAGTTACTGAGAGGTTGTGGGTGCAATCCTTGGCCTTGCAACTTCCCTTCGTGAATTCAAAGTAAATTGTCTTTCCTTTATTAACACAGCACAGGTGTACCCTGCCCTGCAGCAGTGCTGCTGCTGTGGCATAATGAAGTAGTGGAAAATGAGAAAAACTCTGTCAGGCAGGAAGTTACTTTTACAAGAAGGGCTGGCAGTGAAACTGTTCATTCAGACCACTTTTAGGAACACTTAAAACTGAGTTAAAGTGACACTGTGTGACTTTCTGGAAGATTCCATGGAAATGGAAAGTTAAAACCATAAATTCTCTATTTAGACAAATGAGTTTTTGCCCATTCTGTGAAATACTAAAACCAAAGGAATAAAATTGTCCATGGAGTGAGTTTTGTGGAGAGCTAGCTTGCTCAAATTAAAGGTTGTATAGAGGATTTTCCAAGGAACGAGAAATCCAGCGACTGTTTGTCCTTTTTCAAATGTTGCGCATGCGTGAAACCACCCCCCCTCCCCTACAGCTCCCTAAACGCCTCCTCCTTACGCCAGAAACAGGTTTGTTTACAGCCGGTGCGCTGCACATGACTTGTAAACAACTAACTACAGTGTTGGTTAGGCAAGACGGAGAAGTGAGGAGCGGGGGGAGGGGGGGCGCGGACATTTCATGCACGGACGAGAAGTGAGGAGCAGGGAGAAGAGCGGAGCAGGGAGTGAGAGAGAGAGGAGAGAGAGGAAGAGCGGAGATTCCGTGCCCGGAGAAGTGAGGAGCAGGGGAAGAGCGGAGCAGGGAGAGGAGAGAGGAGAGGGAGCGGTGCGCGGAGATTCCGTGCCCGGAGAAGTGAGGAGCAGGGGGAAGAACGGAACGGGCAGCGGGGAGAGGAGCAGGAAAGGGGTGCAGAGAAGGTTGCGCGGAGATTCAGTGCGAATGAACTAGCTACAACACGCAGCAGCAAGCGGACTCTTTCTTTGCCTTGAAAATTACGTTTTCAGACATAGGATATCGCTTTCGTGTCCTGAAAAACGTTTGACTAGCTCTTGGAAATAAAGTACGTTTTCATAATAAGCAGAAGTGACCTGTCCAGGAGTAATTTGGCGACCAGTGCGTCAGTCTTTAGACCCTGCGTCTGCTTCAGTCGCGCCATCGCTGGAATGAATCTTCAAGAATCACCTTAGTTTGGCTTCGCTGCTTTTCCCCTTGTCTTCTTCTTTCAGCGACCTCAAAAACGGACTTTCTTTTGCGGCTAACTGCTCCTGGATTCTTGTCTGCCATTGCAACAAACTTTGTGCGAACTGCGAGGAAGATATAGGTCAAAAAAAGCCGCTAAGAACTGTTGCGTTGGTGGAGTAAACAGCGTCTGTGCGGCTTGCGTCTGTGGACTGCGTGACAGGCGTACGTAAACCACGTACCGGCGGCGCGCAGGCAAGTCAGTTACGCTAGAAACGTAGGGAGATTGATTGACAGCCTGTCAGCTAACAGATAACGAGGCAGTGTCGTTATCTATTGGCAAATGTTTAGCCCCACCACGTCCAGAGTTGATGAATTTTTATTCTCTTTTTTTTGGTCATCATAATTACAAGGCTACTGCATCTCTATAATGCTATCATTGACAATTTGAAACAAAAAAAAATCCTCCATACAACCTTGTAAGGAGGTATGTTGTACATTAAAAACATGATCGTATTTATTTTATTTACTTTTGGCTAAAAAGTGACACAGTGGAGCTTTAAAAATGTAAGTGTTGAATGATGGCATTGCAAATCTCCCAAAACACGTGCGCTGCGCTCCCATTACCACACACTCATTTTAATACAGTAGATTTGAAATTTCACTGCAGTGGTCGTCTGGTGGGACACATCGTACAGATTGCATGTTTACACTGTCCAAAGCTAATATTGTGTAGCACATATCAGTAACTGTCACCGCTAACCCCATGGACGCTGTTGAGTGGATCACCTTGACTGGAGAGCTCACTGCTCCTCATCACTCAGCCTGTGGCATGCCCCATTAGCCCAGCGCTCTGCCCCTCTTCCAGTCCGCCCTGGGACTCTCTGCACACTATCACACAGCTGCCATCAAAGTTCAGACCGATGTGCTTCTCCCATTTTTTCCCCCCACGAACAAAGAGCTGTCTGGCGTTTAGCTACGGTAAAGAAAGTAAGGATGAGACCTTTATAGAGCTAGACAGGGGATACAAAGAAATGGGAAAGGCCAAGTAGAGACTGGAGGGATGGGAGAGGAGGGTTAATAACAAGGACGAGATAGGATTCCTGAGCCCTTTTCAGAAGTAGAGCAGAAGATAGGCAACAAGGGAATAGTGTTTAGGGACAAAACTTGCTGTAGGGTGGAGGTGTTTTAATGTATCTATCTTTTGCACCCTTAAGGGAGCTCATTAAAATGCATCGACAAACTAGGACGTCTTTAGACCATATATTCAGATACGCTGCCAGGTTTGGATCAAGCACTAGCAGCTGTCCTTGTTGACTGGTAGGAGTGGAGGAAATTATTGCTGTTGACACTGTGGCACAGTGGAGAGTCGGCCATGTTTGTCTCGCCTAAATATTTGCCGTCCTGATTTGAATTTTTCACGTTTGGATACACGTTTAATCTTCTGCCTGGCCTATAGTCATTTGTCTTTTAACTCACTTTTCCGGGCCTTGACTTGAATGTAAACTGCATGCAATTTTGGGGAAACAACCCTCTCATTTGAGCAACAACAGTCAATTTGCTCTAAACAACACCAGCATGTACCGTTTACACAAATTGCCACAGCTCAAGTATGTCATTTTCAGGCCTGAATTACAGAACCCAATGTGCGCCAGTGTTCACGTGAATACAAGAGGGTTTTTATGTTTTGATACTGCTCGGAATCACCAGCACCACATCGCAGAATGGGCTTGCTCGAATCATTTGATTTGTTTGACGAACATCTGTCGTGTTGTTACTTTAGATTTATCGCTGCAGTCACCTTATTATGATGTCATATGTATGCGTCTTACTTTGGTGTTGTGGCTGAAATGGAATAAGAAAATGGGTTGAACTATGACTTAGAGTTTGGGTCATACATTGGATGTGTGTTGGGTTTTGTGCAGGGGCGACAGTGGCTCACTGGTTAGAGCAGCGGTCCCTCCATCCTGAAGTTTGATTCCCACTCTGTTCTATTATTGGGTCCTTAGGCAAGATCCTTCATCCACATTGCCTTGTACGAAAATGGTTTGTGCATTGGGCGTGGTTGCAGATTGGCAGTGCATTACATGTGTAAGGAATTATTACTTTCGTTTTAGCATTGTGAGGTTGATCTAGCCATTTCTCTCCAGTGACTAGGTCAGGAATCAGAATACACTAGATGGTTTGCAAGAACCCTGGAAGTTGTAGACTGTGCACCGGCCAATCAGCGAATAGTTGTGAAGCCTATGACGTCAAACTCAAGCACCTGTCTGGGTCCCTTTTGTGGTACAGCACAACAGTAAACAAAGCAGTCGAGATGGGTGTAGACGAAGACAGACATTCTGTGTTGGCAACGATTCCTGAGATCGAGGATTTAAAGCCAGAATAAAGAGAATGTTTGGTGAATTTTATCAAGGGGAAAGACGTTATTACCCTTCTTCCTATTGGATGTATGTACATTACATACATCATGACCAAATAGCAACGATAAAAAAAAAAAAAATAATAATAAAAAAGTACCCGCCTACCGTCGAGCAAACAAATCTTAATGCTTCGAGGTCAGATCGTTTCCATGAAGTGAAACCGGCTGATGAATCAGGCTATCCCTTAAACTGCTGAATGTCTCTCGTCATTCTTCACCTTCATTTCACACTGCTTACTCTTATTAATATCAGCTAGTAAAATAAATCTGCTTTGTAATTTTACCTGGTGGAGTGTCTGCCACCTGCTTGTCTCCAGGGAAAATTTATAAAAGATCAAGTTAAAGTTCAGATTTGTGTAGAGATACTCCAGGTGTTTTAAGTACGAATGCATTTTTTAAGGTATTTTTGAGCAATACAAACCTGTAATAATTAAATTAAATAAGATACACTAACTGTCAAAAGTTTTAGAACACCACACTTTTTCCATTTTTTTTACCGTTTACTGTGTCAT
This sequence comes from Boleophthalmus pectinirostris, assembly GCF_026225935.1. Classification (NCBI taxonomy): domain Eukaryota; kingdom Metazoa; phylum Chordata; class Actinopteri; order Gobiiformes; family Gobiidae; genus Boleophthalmus; species Boleophthalmus pectinirostris. The sequence goes on along the minus strand of NW_026570971.1, from coordinate 20,127,953 downwards.
TGCACTCTGAAATGAAAGCATAGAACAAATAAGCATTTTGAGTTGAAAAATAAATCACTGAATCAATTTATAGACCAAAAGGTATTCTAAACCTTTGATTCATAAAAGTAGCCTCTTGAACTCACTCATGGCTTTCTTTCTACAATAGAAATATTCTTCAGAAAGTTCTTCTCAAGTCTGTTGCAGAAGTTCCCATAAATGTGTGGCACTTGTAGGTTGCTTCACTCTTCTGTCCAGTTCATCCCAAACCAGCTCGATGGGGTTTAAGTCTGGAGACTGTGCTGGACACTCCATGTTTTCAAGTTTACCATCTTTTTCTTTTTTTTGAGGTAGTTTTGGCAGAGCTTGTACTTGTGTTTTGTTCTTTTACCTTTTTTTTTTTTTTTTTTTAAACCTCTGTCTGTTCAGTTCTTACCTTTGTACCATTTCAATCTCTTCATTGAAGTTGCATGACTTGAATTAATGTAATGTAATGTACTCACAGAAAAAGTTACATGCAATTTTTAAATAATAGAACTGATTCCTTAATTGTCAACATGATTTGGCTTCTCGATTCAACCAAAGGCTTTAAGCAGGGGATGGACATGAAATTGTTTAGCGACCACTGATTTTTTTTCATGTGGCGCAGTGTATTTTCCATTACATGTTTCAGTTCAACCCATATGCTTGCTGTAAACGTTCTCATGGCACAAACCTAACATCATAATAAAGACACATCCTCCGTGGAGATGGTCCTGGAACAACAAAAAAACACACACAGTAGCCCTCATCAGCTGGTGCTACAGTATGGCTGTCCGTCTGGTGTCTGAGCCCAAGCACAGCAGTCGCAGGGAAGTGGGGCGCGGCAGCCCAGCAGGCAGATCTGGGAACAGCTGCTAAGAGCAATTTGTTTGACAAGTCAGGTTGTGGAGGCTAGCGAGAAGGGCAACAGGAGCTCTCTGCCTACCTGGGGATGCGGTCTCCTCTGTGGACTGTCCCATAGACTTGTAGATGATTTGCCAAGTGTTTAGGGCTCACGTTCACTCCCCACCAAGGGCACGAAGGCTTGTTGACTTGTGTAGTGATTTAAATACTCGCAGGGAGGAGTACTGCAGAGTCCTAGAGGAGATCCTTCTTCAAACACATTGTGCTATTGGTTTAATTTGTCAGCTATGGGATAAATGTTCTCATTAGTGAGCTCTGACCTATTCCAGTTCACACGCATCTGTCATGTCTGTCTATAGCTGCTGCTGTGATAGACCAGGTCAGTTAATGTGTGCTCCCCATCTTCTCCTGATTATAAGGAAACAGGAAGCTTAGCAGGTCCAGAGACAGACTTATTTCCCTATACTCCGAAAAACTAAATCTAATATAAATTACATAGGAAAAGACAAATGTGAATGATTAATTGGATTCCAACGTGCAGAAAACATTGCATTTGCGAACCTTGACTGCTCAAATCCTTTCGCTCTCGTAGTTTAAAATAATAGCTTTGCCAGTATTACATTTAATATGCATTTTTCTGCTTTTGCCTCTAGAGACTTGTCAAAATACTGACACATGACTCAAAGTAATGGGATTATCCCTATTAGCCTTAAAAGGGTTTGGTTTGAAACAAATTAAGTGGGATATGAAAAGAGATGAATGAGCTGCTGTGTTCTGTATGTGTAGGATGCTCAAACAGTTCAGTTCAGACAAGAAACAATATTGTTTACACCAGACAGAGTTGTTTTTGTCAACTAGATGTTATTTTTGACACCATGCTCACAAACAATTACATGTTTTTATTGTTAATGGCTGTAAAGGTCAAGTGAACTCTATATACATTAACATACAGTCCAAGGCATTTAATAGTAAGGTTACGCTTTTATTCTGGTGACTTCCTGTGTGAGCGGAAGAGATGCTAAACACGTTAGCTTGGTATACAGAAAAGACACAAAGTAAACACAGCAATGTTAACGGTGAAAACCAAACACAACGTGAAAAGTTATATAAAAACCTAAAGATAGCAACAGTCGACTGTGGAACAAGGTTTGTTTTATTTATTAATATGGATAATGGTTAAACAATGTAATGAGCTAGTGATACAGCGATCATATGGGAATTGCGGTTATTTTGTTCTTGTCTTGCTCTTACGTTGGTTCTATGACACGGCAAGGAAAAGATTAAAAGTCATTTAACCACCATTTCTGGCCTTCTCAATTCGACTGGATGCTACAATGGTTATAGAGCTTTTCCACCTTCAAGGCACTCAAGCGCTTTACAACAAGGAGCCACTCACCCATTCACACATTCATACACCAGTGTATGCAGACACTGGGGGTGAGGTGGGTTAAGTGTCTTGCCCAAGGACACAACAACAGTATTCATCTGTGGGAACTGGAATCACACTGCCAACCTGTGGGTCAGTGGATCTGACCACTCAACCCATGATGTTTATGTTGAGAGCTGGATTCGAAGCGCCAACCTTCAGATCAGTGCACAAACGCTCTGTTAACTGAGCTACTGCCACCCCAATAATAACAACCAAAGATGTTCATTAAATTGTATTGTTGCATTGCTCATCTGGTTTAACAAGTGGCCGCTGTGCCGTTGGGCCCCTCTCCAGATGTGAGCCAGGATCCTGCTGAGGAGGAGCGGGCTGAAGGTTTGTTCATGTTTTAAGATGATAAGAAAACTGCTCAGGAAGCAAAGACGAGGAGCGGGAGGCCCATCACTGTCAGGAAATCGAGCCTGCGACGGTCCTCCGGAAGTAAAATACAGCTGTCTGACATTTTACATGGTACAAAACACCATTACAGTTTATGTAAATCCACTTTCCATTAAAACAACCTGAAGAGCGTAAAAAAATAAATACTAATAAAAACACTTTAGCACCAAATGGCTCATACGTAGCTGCCATTTAATTTAGTCCACACTGTGTTCCCACTTTGGAGTGAGAGCATTCTGGAGAGGATGAGCTGTCCTGTGACATGTGTGCTTATTAAACCTGAGCAGAAAATGGAAAAGTCACGTTGATCCTGAATAATGACGATTTGACTGTGTAATGTGCTGTCATGAACTTTTAAACCACTGCGCCATCTGTGACTTTTGTAGGCTAACCCAAACAGCTGTTTATGTTTGAGAGTCATCTCTGCTAGAAAAGACTATCGCTGTGTCAACACTATTTTACTGATATTCCTGAACTAATGTTTTAAAGGGACAGTCTGGAATTTTTGACATAGGACTTAATTTCCTAGTAAGCCAGAGTGTTGGAGACGTGTGAAGACACTTTTTTAAATATTTCATCCTGTCCTTGTATTTGCAGAGGTCACTCGTGCTAGGCTAGTGCATGTCAATGGCCATAGTTAGCCTGCAACTACAAACACTTACCCACTCCACAAAATACCCGAAGCAAATCTATTATTACACCAGACTGTCCATGTGAATGTCTGTTTGACAGAATAATGTTTGAAATAAAACTAACCTTGCATCACGTCAATCGTTACATCTTGAGGGACTATTTTCTCATATATCAGTCCACCACTGCCAAGCTTTCAGTCAGGAAGTACAACTCACTGCTGCTGCTCAGACATAAATCCTTCAAATGCAAGGTTATTTTTACTTCTAAAATTATTCTATCAACACAGACATTCACATCGACAGTCTGGTGTTATAGTAGTTTTTAGCTTTGGGTGTTTTGTGGAGTGGGTAAGACTGTTTTTAGTTAACTGTGGCCATTGACATACACTAGTCTAGTGCCAGCGACCTCTGCAAATACAAGGACTGGATGGGAAGTGTCTCCACATGTCTCCAACACTGGCTCACTAGGAAATGAGGTCCTATGTCCAAAATTTCAGTCTGTCCCTTTAATTCAGGTACTCCATGCTATTTTTATTGCTCTATTTTTATCTGTAATGTATATTTGCTGTATGATACTCAGAGGGATATGGAAACTAATGATAGTTCATCAAATACTTTGAAAAATGTATGAGCTTTAGCCTCAGAGATGACTCACTTGACGAATTGGACAAACACACTACAATAGTTTTAGTTGAGTGCATGTTGAGTGTCAGCTCTGTTTACGAGACCTTTGAGACTGTTCAGAAAAATGTCAATATTGCTTTTTCTATTTTATTTGCGAGCCTCTATAGGGTGGGAGTATCTTTTTGAAACAGTATCGATTTTGGAAATGCTTAAATGAGATCAGAACGATCCCTGGGAGACTTCATAACACCTGGGCCCAAGTGTGTTGTCTTTTCTCTGGGGCACTGGAGGATCAGTGTTCACCTCAGGTCACTGTTTATCCAATATCAGCTCATAACTGGAGTGGGTTAGAAGAGCAGAGCATGCAGAGTGGGCCATTTGACAGACACGCGACGGTACTTTGATGCCGTGTGTTTGATGGTGCACATCTGTGTTGTTCTCAGATGTTTCAGAATAAACCTGTAAAGACGAAAATAGACGGGTGAGTTTACAAGGCTAAACATGACGCGGAGATCTGTTTTATTCCAGTGGATCAAGTTAGCAGACGAGATGGCTCACACAGATTTTATGGGATTTTAGTTCAAGGTTACGCTGTTAACTCAAACAAGTATGACAATGTTGGGGATATTTGTACATGCATATTTTATGAGCCCTCAGTGAGAAGCATATGGTACTGCATATTAATATAAAAGTTCTTTCCCTTGATACTGCCCTATACAGGAACGCTGCATCTCAACAACTGTTACAACGTATTGTCTTTGTTATGTTCTTGTACCGCATGAAACATTCAACTACCTGCAAAGCTCCATATGTTATATATGATACTCTGAAGACTATGTTGGATATTGTACCCTAATAAGGCAACAGTTGTTTGCTGAGAAATGACATTATTTGCACAACTTTTAAATAGGACGTATGGCTTTTTGAGCTTTTAACTTTAAAATTAAAACATTCCCTTATTCAGTAGTAGTTGCTTCATTCACACTTTTGATTAATATTGTTAGATTTCTGAGCTCAGAAAGCACTTGGTTTCAGTTTCTCCCAGAATGTCATGTAGCCAGGCTGGCGCCACCTACTGCCTCCGCTCAGTTTAATTTCTCTCCAGTGACAGGAATCAGAATACACTAGATGCAAAAAAAAAAAAACGGAAGTGCTTGTCCAGGCAACAGTCAATCAGCGAAGACATTCTGTGTTGGCAACGATTCCCGAGATTTAGATCAAGAGATCAAGGATTTTAAACGGGAACAAAGAGAATGTTTGGTGAATTTTATCAAGGGGAAAGACGTTATTGTGCTTCTTCCTACGAGATTTGAGTTAATCCTGTTAGCGATGCATTACATACATCATGACCAAATAGCAACGACTGGTTAAATGAAAAAAGTACCCGCCTACCATCGAACGAATGAATTCTAACACTGCGAGGTCAGACCGGTTGATCAATCAGGCTAAATGTCAAGTGCCACATCAGAAACTCTGCACATTTTTAAAGACCACACATTCTGAGCTTTTCTGCCCTAAAATGCCTAAACTGTCCACTGGAAATGTGAGCTGACATTATTTTAAGTTGTAAAATACAAAATGCCAAGGTGCCCTAAAGTACATTAAATATCCAATTAAAGCAACAGTCCATAACCCAAATGTCCACTCAAAAATACATATTTATAATGCCGTGGAGCTATTTTCTTTCTTTTTTACTCGCTTTGAGAAAAGAGGATTGGGAGCAATGTCCGAAGGCACAGGAGTCCACGGGCCTTTGACAAGTTTACCAGCGTTCAATGTTGGTCAAGTTACTTCAAAACTGTAATGCATTTTTTATGACTTCTTACTGTAATTTCAAAGTAATTCCTTACATTACAATATTACTCCATTTAATTGTAAGACATTACACAACTACTGCATTACTTTTAAGTTACTCTCACCAACTGTGCAAAGATGAAAAACTTTTGTGCCGTGTTTGGACTGAACCTGGTCTAAACCAGGACTGAACTGAGGACTGAACTAGGATTATACCAGGCCTAAACCAGGACTAAACCAGGTCTAAACCAGGACTAAACCAGGTCTAAACCAGGTCTAAACCAGGACTGAACCAGAACTGAACCAGGACTAAACCAGGTCTAAACCAGGACTAAACCAGGTCTAAACCAGGTCTAAACCAGGACTAAACCAGAACTGAACCAGGATTGAACCAGGTCTAACCCAGGACTAAACCATGACCAAACCTACACGGCTGCACCTCTGGTGTTTCACTGCTGCTGATATTGCAGTGATTTTAGCAAATTTGTATGAAGCAAAACGAAAAATCCACCACTTCTCTCCAGGTTAAAAATGCAGTGTAACGCGCGTTACTGACATTTGTACCAAATAAAATATTAAATTTTTTTCCCCTGTTATGCCTTACATTACTGCATTACAGGAAAAAGCAATGCATTACAGTAATTTGTTACTGTTATAACGCGTTACTCTCAACACCGCCAACATTTCTATAACTCCCCAAACTCAGTCAATGCGCCCAAAGAACTGTGAGACTATTTTGGTTTTCCTCCTCTCCCAGTCCCTTCACTCCTCACTTCCGGTATCTTCCCTGCCCCCCCTCCCTCTCTCTGGGCAGCGGTGGCAGCTGTCGGGCACACTCGCAGCCTGCCTCAGAATGGCACACAGAGCACCCGGCGTCTCTGTGGCACTGGCTCCCTGCCCTCGCCCCGTGACAGCAGCTGAGTGACAATAGATGCCAGGTCTTTCCCACTCTGTGTCCTGGCGTCCAAAACTTATCATTACTGTGGGCTGCTTTGGGCGCGTCATCGTTTTCTGCCCCTCGGACCACAGAGCTGTGACTGACAGGATGTTAGAGCGAGTACCAAAATACTGGGCTTCACTTTCCAATAACAACTAGTACTTTAATAAATGCTATACTACTGATACTACTACTAATATTACTATTACTACTACTACCACTACAACAAATACAACTACAACTACTATTACTATCATTAGTACTACTACCACTACAACAACTACCACTACTACTACTACTACTACTACCACTACCACTACAGCAACTACTATTACCACTACGATTACTACCGCTACTACTACTACAACAACTACTACTACTACAACTACTACTACTACTACTACTACCACAATTACAACTGCTACTATCACTAGTACTAGTACTACTACCACTACAACAACTACTACAACTACTACTAGTAGTACTATTACTACTACCACTACAACAACTACTACAACTACTACTAGTAGTACTATTACTATTACTACTACTACTACTACTACTACTACTACTGCTGCTATTGACATACAAAAGAGTATCTCATTTTTATGTGTGCTTAAAAATGACAAATTACACTGATTTACATTCTACTACTACTATTACTACTAGTAGTCGTATTTCTATTACTTCAAGAAGTTGTACAGCTATTGCAAAACCAATCAATGACACTAATTACAAAAAAATGTCTGTAACAAAGCTGCCCCCTCCACCTTTACCACTTTACCAGAGCAGCTAAGTGACAGTGGATGCCATCTTGAAGCTTTTTCTCACTCTGCCTCTGTGTCCTGGCGTCCAAAAGTTATCATTACCGGGGCTGGTTTGGGCACGTCATCATTTTCTGCCCATTGGAACACAGAGGCGCTCTCGGCCAAAGTGGCAGCGCCGTGGCATTCAGCGTTGTGTGAATGACAGGATATTATAGCGAGCACGGCGACAATGGTTTTCACGCGCCGAGAAGGCCGTAAAAGTGATTCATACGCTGTCTTCCACTGTTCCTAAGACAAATGCAGAATTACATGACTCAACCTTCGATGCCCTTTTGGTCAGGGGGGAAAATGAGCTGAGGGGTTTGGCTTGAAAAGAGAGAGAAAGATAGCGCGCCGGATCGGAGACGAGGAAGACAAACGGAGGGAATAATAGGCAGGAGGAATCTTTAGAGGGAATTGGTTTTCGCACAACAACTAAGGCTGACCCAAATGCGAAACAATCAGACATTAATTCAACTGTCGATAAGAGAATAATCACTCCGGCAGGGCGCGTTTCTCCGGCTAAAAACATTACTAATCTAGTCCGCTGACTTGACAAATGTCTATAATTAAATAGGCATGGTAGAAGTCACACTGCAATAAAGATGGACAGATGGAGGAGAAGAGAAAAGCAGGTCCCGATACAAATAATGAAGTTGAAAGAACCCGAATCGGGATTAATTGCAAAAGGAGGGACGAGTGCAATGATTATTTCACTAGACTCCGACTCCATTTGACCACCGCAGTCTCCAGGTGCGAGAGGTAAAATGGACTACCAATGTAACCGTGATTACGCCCTTTCAATTTGCCAATTTGCCGTGCGGTCCATTGTGAGGCAGCGGAGGTTCATCTGTCAAACACACACACACTCACACACACACACACAGAGGTACACATGTGAGGAACTGCTCAGCCTTTTCCTCTGTGACAGGCTGGGAGTGGACACCTCAGAGGAGCAGTCCCAGAGGAGTGAAGTCTGGTGGCAGATTTAGACGCTTGATATCAGTAGGCTATTGTTTAGATAGTAATGGAAGTACTCTGGTATACTCCGATGTATAAGAGGTATGTTGTGTGTTCCAGTGTCCAAATTAGCACATACAAGGTTAATGCATTTTTATCATTATTAAAATTTCATGGATATTTTAATGGTTACCGCTTAAAACTTTGCAAGCAACAGCCAATATCTTGATTAATGCTATATTCCTACTACTATTTCCACTACGACTACTGCTACTGCTGCTACTACTACTTATATTACAACAACTACTACTACTTTTTTTTATAGTTTTATTTATTTAAAAGGGACTGTGCATATTCATGAACATATACTTGTAGATAACATAGAGATAACATAAGACAACATCACATAATAGACAAACTGTCAATGACAATTCATGAGTCAAACATGGTAGAAACAGCACAATTAGACACAATTATGACATACAACACTGACATTTACATAGAAGCAGAACATTAGCCGTCACTGATCTGGTTTCTCTTTAGTCATCATTTCAGATTGGTTTTAAATGTACTGAATGTTAGAGTCTCTTATTGCAGCTGGGATGTTGTTCCAGATTTCTGTACCCTTGACTACAACTACTATTACAGCTTCTACTACTACAACTACTACGACTGTATTGATATTTACTGGCATGTTGCTATTGACATGCAAAACATTTCTACTACTGCTACTACTACTGTTTCTATTGCTATGGTTAGAATACTTTAAATGTATATTATCGTTTGTATCAGGAGTCATCAAACTAAGGCCCACGGGCTGATTCCGGTCCTCCACGCCCCTTTGACCAGCCCCCCAGCCCCTCTGCCCAGCGCTACTTGAACTGGCCCTATGAGGCAATCCTCAAAAGTTGTCATGTCCTATTTTTTTACATGACTTTTTGGCAAATAATAATGCCACATCTTGTATTTTTTTCAATAAAAAAAAAAATATATATATATTAGATGTTATATGATGTATTTACATTTGCCGCTGAATTTTTGTCACCTGACAAACTCGAGATCAAACAGTGACAGTCAACACATGCGAAGAGTACTGTAGTGCAGAGTTCTGTAGTGCAGAGTTCTGTAGTGCAGAGTACTGTAGTGCAGAGTTCTGTAGTGCAGAGTACTGTAGTGCAGAGTTCTGTAGTGCAGAGTTCTGTAGTGCAGAGTACTGTAGTGCAGAGTACTGTAGTGCAGAGTTCTGTAGTGCAGAGTTCTGTATTACAGTTAAGGACAGTAAAATGATTTGTGTTAAAGTACGAAAACTTGACAGAGTGCTGAGTTTTCAAAGAACAGTGCACGACTGATTTTTTTTTTTTTTTTTTTGTTCAGTGTAAGGAGCGTGCAGTTTGTCTGATATGTAAAGAAAGTGTGGTGGTTTTGAAAGAATATAATCTGCATCATCAGGGTCAAACAATTCTGTTATACTGCTGACCCGACCCCATCACAGTCAGGAGCCATAGTGTGGCCCCTAGAGAAAAAAGTTTGGTGACCCCTGGTTTAGATGTGTATTTCCAAACTGTTTTGGAGGAGAAACATTGTCAAACTCTCAAACAAAAAATGGCTATTACAACAGCTAATACAAGTACAAACAATGCTACTATTTTTTTAGGGTTGCCATCACCATCTTTACTACTTACTAGTACCAGTACAACAACTTAAGTTACTTCCTCTGAAATTACTGTGAAAAAGTGTCCCCTAGGGCATGAGTAAGGCAGTCACTCCACACACTTCACACTGGAAGAAATATTGTTTTTACTGAAATTTAAACAACAGACCTCGACCTCGACTTTGAGTGACATTCTCAAAGCTAAAGTCCCCTTCTACTTTAGCTCTCTCAAAAACCCACTCACAAATTTAAAGTCCTGGTTTCAGCGAGCAACCCAAAAGAGATGAAAAATGAGCCAAATAATGTGAGAGCGAAGGCAGCACCTATCAAACGCATCAGTGGGCCCAAGGTGTGCAAGGACATGTGCGAGTTTTATGACCGCTCCCGAACATAAATACATACGAGGTGTCTGCAGCGGAGAGAAGTCTGCGGGCCACAGAAGAAGAAAGACTAAAAGACAGAGAAAAAGAGAGAGAAAAATGCGCATTTGGCAGAAAATGAATGCAAATGTTCGTGAGCCATCTTTTATCAGGTTTCTATCAAGATCCAAGTGTCACTTTGAATAATGTGTCCAACTTTCCAAATGTCCTACAAGCGCTAAGGCTTTAGGAGGCATGTTAAAAAAGATATATTGCTTTCTGGTATTTAATATTAAAGATACTATATTACAGAAAAATATATTCTTGCTAGCTTTATGCCATGTTTTAATGTTGTTACCTCATCAAAAACATACCTGGAGTAGTGTTTTGTTTCATTCACAAATGTCTGAGTAACAGTTTATTAGTCTGTTTACATCTCCAAAGCTTAAAATGCTCTATTCCCCCTTGTGATGTCAAGAAGTGGTTGTTTTCAAGTTAACAGCTACTTTTAATTTAGTAGATATTGGCAATTCCAGAGAAGAAATCATCCAAATGATTCTAGTGAAGGAGTATGGAGTTTAAAAATACAGTAGAGCACTTCCTGTATGATCACATGCCATCACAAGGTGGAACAGAGTTTTCTGTTTGAGAGAAGAACTATTTACTGTATGTGCAGCATTTTTCTGTAAAATGTGTGAATGAAATAAAACACAACTCCAGTTTGGTTACTGATGAGGAAACAACATTATAACAGATTAGAAAATAGCAAAATATGGGCCCATTAAAGTTACAGTCTGTAAATCATTATTTCACATTTTATGAACAATTAAAAAATTATAATATGTCCACTGAACTTCCTATAAACTGCAGAACTAACAGCCCCATTTCATAGCGGTTTTTCACTCTAACAAGCAATGGATTTTCATTTCTTTCTTATTTTTTGAATTTTTTTATCTGTAGTCTATAGTTGTCCACTGAGGTTCATTTGGTCTTCTGATAATTAATGTTATCAGGTTCTTTTTTCAGACCAAGAGTTTGTTTACATACTTGATAGTTTGGACTGCTCACTAGCGCTCTTCTTCCTTAGAATGGGCACGTGACGTTTCTGTGATGTGTCTGGTCAGCTGATTTAAACAGGTTATGGCGCTGTCTTCTTAACGGTGGATGCAGGATGACAGCGCCATCTGCAGTCCCACTTTTCCCAAATGTAAAAGAGAGAAGCACATTCTGGACTGGGACGGAGCAAACATCACTGGCACAGAGGAAAACAAACACCGTCGTTGGATTAAAGAGGCAATCGAAATACAGAAACGTGCGCACGGGACTATAAACCGGGACGAGGGGCTTTTTTCACTCTCACACACCTGGGATACTGTCCTGAGAAAGTGGGACTGCAGATGGCGCTGTCGTCCTGCCTCCACCGATGGGAAGACAGCACCAAAACCTGTTTAAATCAGCTGACCGGACACGTCACAGAAACATCACGTGACCACTCTGAGGAAGACCAAACTGTCGGTTATGAAAACAAACTCTTGGTCTGAAAAAAGAACCTAATAACATGTAGTTTATAATTACTTGTGATTATTCCCAAGAAGCTGTGGGCAGAGATAGGGGGTAGGCTGAAATACATATTTTCTGTTCACTTAAGCCCAAATACAGAGCAACAAAAGACTCCATAAACATGCATGAAATCTGAGTTAAAGGAACAAACTTGGGTAAAATGGTTAAAAGTGATTTGCATAATATAACCCTTTTAACACTGGTTACGCTGACATGTATTTGTCAGTGTGACCTCACTTACAATACCATGGTGAGCGTCTGTATTTTGTCTTACTCCTAAAAAGACGATTATCCAATTCATTAGCCTGACATTTACACCTGTAAGATACTGTCCTCAGCTTGGTGCTTGGAACGCATTGTACAAACCTAAAATTTAATAGCTCTTTTAAAAGCATGTTTTTGTCACAGAAAACCATTTTCAAATCAAGAGTCAAGAATTCATTTTGCTATTTCTTTTTAATACAATAGATATTTTGTTATTTTTGGTGATTCATGTTCCAACTTTCTTGACATGTTATGTAATTATTTAGTTAAATGTTAATCTCACATGGGAAAAATGCAGTTTAAAGGTCATATATTACACAAAATTTACTCATGTGAGCGTGAAACCATGTTATAATGATGTTACCTCCTCAAAAACAGACCTGGACTTGTGTTTTGTTTGAGTAATCGTTTATTATTAGTTTGTCTACATCTCCAAAGCTCAAAATGCTCTGTTCCACCTTGTGATGTCATGTAGTGGAAGGAATACTGGCAGAAACGTCCCCCTCCTCCCTCTGGGCGCCCCCTTCTCTTGGACAGCACATGGGTAACTACTGTGCCCGGGAGAGGGGGGACGTTCTTGCCAGCCTTTAATCGGCCACATGATGCACTGTGACATATTGAGTTCGAAAATCAGCTTCTATATCATAATAAAATGAAATGTGAATGTAGCAAGACCAAATGTTGGGCCTTGTTTATGTCATATTAGGAAGATCGAGGAATATGGACTCAGTTGTCAGCGTACACCCACAAGTTACCTGTGAGGAATTTTCGGAGACAAGAGATGGCACTGCCCAACCTGCCATCTGACCACATAGAACCAAAATTTTAACATCTAAAAACCCACTGCCCAAGTTCTGCAGAAGAACTGAGGAGAGCACTGGCAATTAGTAATTATAATGTAATTAATACAATACACATAATGATATTTTTTTAAAATTTATATATATATATATATATAGATTAACTAACTTTCATTTTGATAAAGGGGACTATTCAGAGGGACTTTCCAGCCAGGGGGTCTTTCCAGTTCATTCCCAGTGGTAGTTTTCAAGTTAAGTTAGTGATGTTTTTGATGAGGAAACAACATTATATCATAGATCGGAAATCAGGATATCATAAAATGGGCCCTCGAATTGCTTGTCACCATGGAGATAAATGTTCCACAGTGTATAGCAAGTTATCAGTGAAGTTGTTACTACAAAAAATGAGCTGGGTGACGGCTTCATTGACCTGAAATTCATCATCACCTGCTTGTCTCCGTAGAGATTGAAAAGTTCAGCGACAGATTGCGGAACATTCTAGGTACAGCGATAACGTTTCTAGAACTTTACCAACCAGTTTAATACAAAAATACAATTTCTAATCCCATGAAGGAGTTTTGGTGAGTATTTGTGCAGAAGTATTACAATGCCTCTCACTGCTTTGTCCAGTTAAACAAGGTTATGTTCTTTCATTTTTTGGCTGTGGGCTTTTCTGTTTATCCTGCTCCCATTTGCACAGTGGAGCGTAGGCTTTCTGTGCAAACCTTAGCTCTTTCTTACATGTTCACTTTTATAACGCCTTTTCTCTATTCCCTCTTCACAACTTGATCCAGATTGCTATGTACACTTTCTCCACTATTGAGAAATTCACATATTTGTTCACTTTGATGTGCTGCCCTGTGAATTATACATCTGCACATTCATATCCATATGCCCTTGTAAAATAAACTTTTTTTTCCAACAATATGAAAAAGATGAATGAAATTTACTTAGCTTTTGTTGTATTTTTAGGGAATTTTGAGGGCATCTGTGGTGTGTGGGCGTAATACTATCGACAGCTATTGAACATTGCCAAGCGACCAATCAAAAAAAAAGTTATAATTCAAAGAAAAAATAACTGCAGGACAGATAGATGGCAGATTTCCAATAGACTTCAACATTCAGAGGTTTCAGGGCTAATTCTGTCTGCATTTGTTACTCATTTGGTGCCAAGAAAAATCCCGGGAGTCAATCAAAAATTAAGTTTGCGGCAGAGTGGAATTGAATGTCTTTATATAGTGAATTACCCCGGAAAAGAGAACAAATTAATTGAAAGTTTATGGAAGTTTACCAAGTTGTTTTTTTTGTTTGTTTTTATCGCAGGTGTTGTGTGCTCTCTCTGGCTTTTCTCTTGAGGCATCGCCATGGCAAATCAACTGCCTTCTAGTTTGCAGTGATTTGCATATTGATTTGGCATAGGTTTTATTCCAGATGCTCATTTTGATGCAACCTTTTTCAATTATACAAGCCTGGGATCAGGACAGAGAGTGTGGTGGCTGGTACCGACTAGTGACAGGATGTTGTCATGGCAATAACCTATTTTAGGATTTTTAACAGATAAGTTTGATGCCCTGAGGAGTTATTTTGAGCCAACAGGGGGAGCTGCTGTGTATTGGCGTGCTCTCCACATGCACCTTCATGCTCTCTAGACTGGGGCATCACTTCTCTCGCTGATATTGATCTGCGCAGCCTTGTACCCTTGGGCAAGGTGATTTTACACTTATCTCCTCCGCCCCCCTGCCTCCCCTGCCTTCCCCTGTCTGCTCCTGCCTGCCTCCTCAGCTCTCCATCTGGGCTGCCCGTCCCATTCAGTTTAGGCATGACCGGGAATCCCTCCAGATCTGCTGTCACTACGGCTCTTTGTCAGCGCTGATTGATGGTTTAGGTCAATTGTGAGACAATGGACACAGTGCATGATGTCATTGAGACGTAGGCCCACTCATGAGATCATTAGGCAATGGATTTTGTGTAAAAAAATGGACATTAGAGTTATTATTTTTCTTTGCAGTTTGATAGGAATTCAATGTGTTATTGTGTTAAAATTACTTAAACAATAAGCCTTCTTTTTTCACACATATAAAAATAGATGTGAATAAAATGTGATTACTGTAAATTTACCAATATCTTCTTTGTTAGAGATAGGTTTGTCAAACATAATACTATTTTAAAGGTGCACTATTTAAATTTTCTAGTGACGGGTCTGCCACCTGCTGTCTCTACGGAGATGTTATTGCTTTGCCTCGAACATTTCACAGTTTCACACCTAAGCAGGACGCCATTACCCCAAGGTCACATAAGAATGCAAGTTTTTCAAGGTTTTTCAGTAATAACAATAAGATAAGACACTAAGTTTCCACTTGCAGCACAAACATCCATCAGAACATCTGTGTGAAATGTGCTCTTGACAATTAACTTTTTATTCAACAATTAATACTGTTGTAATTCTCTTTCATATGCACACTTTTATTGATGCCCTTAAATGAGTGTATAACTCTGTGTCAGTGGCGCACTATAGGCAGTAGTGTGTTTACAGGGATGTGCAAGTGGTTTAATTGTCTTGATAAAGGCATATTTTTTCATTTAAGGATGTTTTAGTTTGCTGCTTTTTCTTCTTTTTTTCCTTTGTGTCCTTTTAGTTATTTAGTGTGTGGCTGAATGGTGCTTTTATACAGAAGAGGAACTATTCACTAATTCTCTGTATCATGTTGTTTTAAGCTTCATTCTAACCAGAGGGTCCCCAGGTTAGCCAAGTGCGACCTTCTGAATACGCCAACCGGAGGCTGGAGCTGACTCATGTTCTAATCCATGTGCAACAAATTAATCAGCAGCCCACAGCACCGAGCTCTTAAAATGTATCTAATTCACTTTTTCATTAAACTCTACTCCATCAGCATATTTTAATAACTCTACAAGTGCGGAAACATGTACAGGGAAAATAAATTAGAATTTACATATTTGTGGTGCTGATTTAATGGCTGAACACGTCCAGGCAAGTGTTAATAAATTAGGATTGCTGCTAAAATATAGGGAGTGAAGTTTTTTTTATCTAATGATGAAGTGAATAGTGAGAATATTAAACTTTAAAGGTGCACTTTGTAACTTTTCAGATGGAGGGTCTACCTACATTTCTGTCTTCATAACGATGTAATTGCATTGATTGTTTCACAGTATGGTATTAAACTTAACTACCTCCATGGAAACAAGCAGGAGATGCCATCAAATGTAGAATAAGTTTATATAGACAGTTCAGAATTTTGGACATAGGGCCTCATTTCCTAGTGAGCCAGAGTGTTGGAGACGTGTGGAGACTCTTTTTGAAATATTCCATCCAGTCCTTGTATTTGCAGAGGTCGCTGGTGCTAGGCTAGTGCATGTCAATGGCCATAGTTAGCCTGCCACTAAAAACAGTCTTGCCCATTCCACGAAACACCCGAAAGAAACCTATTATTACACCAGACTGTCCATGTGAATGTCTGTGTTGATAGAATAATTTTAGAAGGAAAACCAACCTTGCATTTGAAGGATTTATGTCTGAGCAGCAGCAGTGAGTTGTACTTCCTGATAGAAAGTTTGGCAGCGGCGGACTGATATACGAGAAAATAGTCCCTCAACATGCGACAATTCAAGCAATGCAAGGTGAGTTTTATTTCAAACATTATCCTATCAACACAGACATTCACATGGACAGTCTGGTGTGATAATAGATTTTCTTTGGGTGCTTTGTGGAGTGGGTAAGACTGTTTTTGAGTCAGGATAACTATGGCCATTGACATGCACTAGTCCAGCACCAACGACCTCTGCAAATACAAGGACTGGATGGAATATTTCAAAATGTGTCTCCACACGTCTCCAACACTCTGGCTCACTAGGAAATGAAGCCACACTATTAAACATTTCTGACAAAGTAATGCCATCTCAAGCAAGTGGCAGATCCTCTACCCAGAAAGCTTCACAATGCACCTTTAATACTGCAAAACACTTCTCCGCATCTTGTAGCTCTCATTGTGAACTATGCTGTGCATGTTTTTAAATGACGTGCACTTACTGTAATTGTATTCATGAATTATATAACCTATATATTAAATCATAACCTTACGTAATGACAGTGATTTTCATACAGATTACATGTGATGCTAAAGTACATTATGTTAGAATATAAATAACGTTTGGAGGACCACGACATCATTCAAGCTATTAAAATAATGTTATTGCTGGCAAGATGTAACATAAACAATAGTATTTGCTGTATAAAACTGAGCAAGTCCTTAATTAATTGTTTTATATCAGTAAATTAGCATCAAGATGACATTACTTATCTTAAAGACCTGTATTAATCTAGTTTTTTATATAAGTTTTAAACATGCTTGGAGTTGTGTTTTGTTTGATTCACATATTTAACTCATAAACCCTGCATATTTAGGAGGAGTTCTACCTTGTGATGTCATGTGGTAAAACAGGAAGTGCTCCACTGTGTTTTTTATCCTCCAGACACCTTCACTACAATCATTTGGATGATTTCTGCCTCTAGAATTGCCATTGTCTACTGAACTAAAGCTAACAGGTAACGATATTTATTGCGATATCATGGGGAGCTCACGATATGGTGGGGAGGCTGACGATTAGGGATGTAACAATATCCAAATTTTCACGATATACATCTTACAGTACGATATTTATTGTGATATTTCACTCCACATCACTAAATCCATTGAATTCTTCATCCTCGGTGTCACTTCTGTGCAACTCCACGACCTCCAGAGGTAAACGGAGCGCCACTTCCTCTTCTGAGTAGCTGTCATCAGACTCAGGTGGAGGCTAAACAGCTAAAACTGTTAATATGCTACTTTTTGCCCTTAAAATGTCTTGACAAGACTTAAGCCAAAGAAATAAGACTTAAAAGTGCTTAGAACTGTTATTTCTTCTTATAGTCTACACTGAAATGGAGCAAAGGATCATGGTCTATGTAGTTCCCTCTGTCTTTTTTTTAGTTATTGCTGCACTATAACTCTTCATTTAAGCAAAGAGACTTGTAATTCGATATATTGTGATGGTCCACGATATTATTGTGAGAACTTTGACGATACAATACCACGATATTTCGGTTACTGTTACATTATAACATAGCATAAAGCTCACAAGAGTTAATTTTGCGTAATATGGGACCTTTAAGAATGCATGATGCTGTCCTTGAAATATGTTTTTACATGCAAATAAGTGATATTTTTGAGTTCAGACAAATCCACAACTCCACAAGACTTAATTATGTTGTGTCCTATGGCGTCTCTGATGAGCAGTTGCTGACTGACAGACGTAGGTGGTTCTGAACTACAGGGATGAGAGGAGACCATTTAGACCTCTCTGTGGGACTGGGGACCCCTGCATGGACTTTGGCTGTGTGTGTGGTCACCAGCTATAGCCTATTTCTCCTAAACCACATATTCTCTCGAGTCTCTTGGTAATTATGTGTATTTGTGAGTGCACCGCGAGTCCTGCTGCTGCTGCCTCTGGTGACTTAAAGGGGGTTTTCTATTGTCTGTGAAAGGATAACGCACTTTTCCTGTGGATTGTGTAACAGTAAGTGATATTTTGGGCATTGTTTGTTCAGTTCTTTGTATGCCCTTGGAAATCAATTTAATCTAAACTGTGTGGAGAAGTTGTAGTGTTTTTCGTGACTGCAAATCTCTCTAGAAGTACCTTGCATTGTGTAGTTTTCTGAGACGAGCAGCTATTACTGAGCATGCACCTCCAGTATGTTTTTGTTATTGTTTGTTAACAGCTTAAAGGTGCGCTTTGTAACTTCTTTGGTAGAGATGTTACTGCTGGACAGTACAGCATTGTATGGCAGCACAGGTGACGCCTCTAGGTTAAGTTGGAGATCAGGTCTGTGGAGAGGCGAACCTGTTCACAGTAAGAAGGCATGTTTTTGAATATATTTTTAAAAGCATTTGTAATTGCAAGGTGAGGTTTATTGCAATTCCATAGAATACTTTAGTCAAATCAATAACAGATCTAAAGAAAAGCAGAAAAGCAGTGCATGTTCTGTAGTGCACGTGACACTACAGGCAGAACTCATTTTTATCATTTTTTGTAATTTGATCACTTTGGTCTCATTGTTTTTTTTATGGAAACTACAAAGTAAAACCTGTCTTTATCTAATTTTGAGATTCAAATGTCCCAAAAATTTTAAAATTTTGTCTGTTTTATGTGTTTTTGCACATAAAACGTTTTATTTGTGTATAAAGTAGGGGTGTCAAATTATAGCGTTAATTGCGATTAATTAATTACAGTCATATTTAGTGCGTTATGTTTTTTAATTGCATTAAACTCATTTTTAATCTCTAACTTTACTGTTTCTGTATGCGAGTTGCTTTATTATAAAATCTGTTTTTATGTGTTGTTGGGACAACAACACACACACACAAAAAACACATTTATACAATTTTTTATTTCGGTAATTCCACTCATTGCCGGAAACCCACACGAAACGCACGCAGTAAGAGCGATGTAAACGTCATGTTCAAGTTGGCGGCGTCAGTCGCACAATGGACGAGGTCGAAGAGCCAGTAGAACAGAGGCAGCAGTGCACAGGTAAAAACGCATTAGTGTCTTGGAAATTCTTCTCCCGACGTGAAATATAAAAGAAAATAACAAATATAAAATCACAGTGGACAAAATATCACTGAAAATTCCGTCCCGCGCAGACCTTTAAATGCAGTTTTTACATTTCTGTAGTTATAAGTAAATAACAAGTAAAGTTCCATTTTGATAACTCTAAATTAATGAAAAAAAGATGTTTCCTATTTGCTTGCAGTCCCTCGTCATAAATACCTCAAAGCAACAATCACAGTTATAGCTGAGTTGTTGTCACAGGACTTTGGCACATTTAGCATCAGTTTGTATCTGTCCCCTAGTTGTTCAATTTTGGGGAGATGCAGCAAATAATCTTTTCAAACCAACTAACCTGTCGTCTTTCTTAATACATTTTATTTGCTGACACCTTCAGGGCTCTCGCGGTTGCTTTACAACATACATAAATCTCCTGTTTGGTCTTGCTCTTGACACCATTTGACAACTATTAGCTCAACATCCATCTCTTGCTATCCAGACTGTTCCTCATGCCTCATCTGTTTTGAACATTTCCCTTCAATATCACTGAAAAAAGTTTGTTAGCGTGACAGTTTGAGTTTTATTTCTTACTTAAATACGTTCGTGCTGACACAGGCCGTCTATAACATGGACTGTATAGACGTTCCTCATCAGGCAGTATATCCAAAGCCTGTGGATCAATCCCAGGCTAAATTCACTGGATAAACACACATGGCCTGAAATATGTTATGAGCCTCTACGAGTTCTGTGGGAACTTAATGAGAAAATAGATCAATGCAGACATGACAGACATTTGATGGGCTGCCTAAAAGATAAATCCAGAATATTTAGTGATGAGGTGGGCCTGGTTAATTAGCCTAATTATCCTGTTATTGTGAACATGTCAAAAAATTTAATCTACTGTTATCACATACTCAGATTTCAAGCTTGATTTCAGAACTAAGGATTCAAAAGCAAACTAAAACTACAGTACTAAAACTCAACACTTAATACCAACACTACTATAATAATTACCATATTTTTCGGACTATAAATTGCTTCGGAGTATAAGTTGCACCAGCCAAAAAATGTGTAATGAAGAAGAAAAAAACATATACAAGATGCACTGGACTATACAATAAGTCACACTTTTTTGGAGAAATTAATTTTACAAAATCAGAGACCAGAAACCGACAGTTCACCTTGAAAGACAAGTTCTAGTAAAAACAATAGAACAGAGAACAATAGGTTCTTCAGATACCTACAGGATAAACAACAGAACAGAACAAGTTTACCAAACTCTCCATCTCACTCCACATCACTAAATCCATTGAATTCTTCATCCTCTGTGTCACTTCTGTGCAACTCCGCGACCTCCAGAGGTAAACGGAGCGCCGCTTCCTCTTCTGAGTAGCTGTCATCAGACTCAGCATCAGTTCCAGTTAGAATTATTCTGGCCTTTCTGAATCCCGACAGGATGGTTTCAGTTTTCATTGAAGTCCAGGCTTTGTTGATCCATCCAATGACTTCCAGGAAACTTGCATGGTACATCCTTCCGGTTACCGTGAAGCTGTGTTCTTCATTCCTTTCCTCCAGTCCCTCACAATTTTCTCTCTTACTCCAAACTATCTTTCTGCTGCTCGATTACCATTTTCAGCACAATATTTCACTACTTGCAGCAGGACACAGGCTCTTTCTGCAGGAGACATGCGCAGTATAGTGACGTGACAATGGTACAGGAGTAACAGGAGCAGCAGATACTCACATACAAGCCTAGAGCCTCTCGCAGCTGTGAGTGTGAAAATTTTAATATAGAAGTCGCCCCGGAGAATAAGTCACAGCAAACACCCAACCCATGAAAAAAAGTGTGACTTATAGTCTTGAAAATATGGTAAACAAAATCAAATCTTAGACACTAGGATGTAACTTTTAACTTCTAATAATAGTAATTTCTTGTAGTAATAGTAGTAGTAGTTTCTTGAAAATTTTAACTAGTTATGATATAGATCAAGACTAAGAAATGTTTCGGTCTATATGCATTATTTTATTTTAGCCTTTAGCCATTTTTTTTTTTCAGTAATAGTTTCTGGTTATCATTTCTTTAACAATCGTAATTTAATCTCAGTTCTTTTTTTTTTTCTTCTTCAATTTATTTTGGGTATGGCTGAACTAATATTTGCCTACTTTGTGGAAAAATGTGCTCCATCTTAGAAAGTTTACATTTCAGACTACCAAGTGTACAGTCTCATTGAGCACACTTATGTTCTCATATATACGCCGTGTTAAGCTCTTTACTATGCTACGCTTGCAACACGCTTTGTTGGTTTCAATGCATAATGAGGCTGCCTTGTCAAATTACACTCCTCACATCTGATCGTTTGTAATTGTTTTAACCTTGTGGAGCAGACAGACTCTCATAGACATAGACAGATATAGAGAACATTACACTGTGCACCAGGGACTGCTGTAGAAGAACGGGCACGCTACTCCCAGACCTGCACATCCCTTGATACAAATCAAACGCCCTCTCCCATCAGCGTCTACGGAGCACAGTGACCCCACTGACAGAATCTCACGTCAGATTTTCATGTGAAATAGATGTCGTTGTTAATATTTAATGCAATCTAGAGGTGTATTTTTACAATGAGAGACTAGCAGGGTTTTTGGGTGGAGATAATAAGCTGGTATTTTAGGCCACTGGGTCTCAACCTTTTTTGTCTTGAGATCTCCATAACGGTCTATAAATTATAAATCTGTTTACTTGTATATTTTGATTTTTTTCTTGTTGTAATGGTATTTGTGGTAAAGTTATCCTATAGAACAGTGTTTCCCAAACCTTTTTTTCTAGGGACCCATATTTAAAAAATCACAAACCTTCGCGACCCAAGTCCATAGACATTATTTGTAAATCACAAAATAAAGGTAGATTTGACTATTATTGAACATTAATGAGGATATTTTATTGTTGACTGGGTGATTGTGTTTCTCTGAACACTTAGTATTACTCAAGTTTTAAACAATGAAAATCAGTCATTGAAGCAGCAATAAAAGGATCCGTAAGTCGCCTATTTGGTCATTAAATGTGGCCAATTTCTTTTTCTTTTCAACATTCAACTAAACCAGCAATATTGGAACAAAATAATCACTAGCTCTCTCATGCGTCAGAACTGTATATTGCAGACCTACATGCAGATCGTGACAAGACGACCCAAAAAAAATCTCTTGTAACCCACTTGAGGGTCATGACCCAGTCTTTAGGGTCATAATTCTATAGAATTATGCCTAAATGTAACTTCTAAGGTTACCTGAAATGTTCCACAGTAGAGTGTTAAACATATCTTCTTCGCATTTGTTCAATTACAAGTGTTTTATACATCAAAAATGCCTAAAAATACATGAATTCTTACCATGTGCAGGCTTGCTTCTCCATAGATCTGACCACTAACCTGTCTTCATTGTGATTGCCAAAATCATTTACAGTAATATCTCCCTGGAGAATAGCAGGTGGTGGACTCTCCACCAAAAAAATTACACAGTGCAACTTTAAGTGTGTAAAACTAAAGATTGTATATTGAAACTGAAATTAGATCTGAAATAATTCTATAAGTATCTCCTGGTTCCTGTACCTCTGGTTGGGAAACACTGTTATAGGATATATACAAAATTCCTATCTATTTTGTGGTAGAATTTAGTGGTAATATTCTCAGATAGTTGCTTGTTTCTCACATAATAAATGATGACTGAATTAGGCGGTGTCTGATACCTTTTCGACAGGATACACGATGCTGCCCTGGGCGACAGTGGTACAACAGTAATTGAGAAATGTTATGACATAAACAGGAGTTTTAGATGGAGATTGGGTGTCTGATCAGTCAGCTAACCGTGCTAATACAAAAGACTTGTGAGCATAATTAGCTTGTGAACATGATGTAAGTCTTTATCACACTGCAAACGGAATTATGCAAGGCTTTTTATGGCGGCTAGTTTAGCAGTAGTGTAAGAGCAGCTGTAACATTTCTGGTGAGGGAGTGGCTGTGTGCTTGTCATCGTGAGTGTTTTGTGCATCATTTAATGTATCTTGCAATTCAATACAGTACAGGTATTTTACTGCTAAAACAACAACAACAATCAGCCTTGCCTCCCTGCAGATCAGACCTGTCTCCATGGATATAGATGAGTTAAAGGTACCATCTGTAATTAGACTGGTCAACCTGGTGCTGTCGAAATGGGCTACCCTGTTGAAATGAGATACCTACAGCCTAAATCAACAGTGTCATCTATCGATTCACGCTGCCCCGTTGAAATAACCTACTTTACGTTTTTCCATACACAGTTGTATAGATCCAGTAAAGCCAAACCCTAACCCTGACCTCCCCAGTTTGACAACATATTTCTCTGGATTAGAAATGCAACTTTGATGCTGTTTGCACACAGTGATCACACTTTATACCTTAGTTATGTACAATTTCGACTAATTTATATGAATATGAGTAGTTCGTTTCAGCAGTTGTGTTCTACTTTGACTAAAGGGACCACATATCGACAGGTCAATTTATTAATCGAATAATGCTCCCACTGTAGAATCACCATTATTCACTCATTTAGATGAATTAGGGTAGAGGTAGCTCATTTCGACAGGCAAAAACAAAATTTTAAATAAATAATGTCTCTATAGTCTATCTATACCCAGCGGGCCAGCTCTAATACATATTTGATATGATCTCGCAGGCCAAATATAATTATATCGCGGGCCAAATTTGGTCCCCAGGCCTGACTTTGACATGTCTGAGATAAATTGTGATCTCTCATATCATTACAGTAACAACACGTATGAACCCTTTTGAGCCAACTGGTGTCACTCCAGAATTACTAGAACTCAGAAAATTCCTTATTGTCGTTTCTCATTTGACCAAAAAATCCAGTAACATTTCCCCCAGCATGTCCAGTGGAGAGTTCAGTGCAGCAGCAGCCGGCACAGACCATGGCCCCATTATCTGCAGACAGGAGCTTTATTCTGACCAGTGTGTGCGGGCAGCAGACAGAAGAGGACAGAGCCTCACACCCACTCACACTCCACACGTGTCACAGGGACAAAGTGCTGAGAGCCTCCCTCATGATTTACTACAGTGGCTGTCATGGCGATGGCCCTGCTGGAGTGGAGTGGAATCACACAGAATATACAAGAACCACCTGAGAGCCAATATCATGGAAAGCACTGGCTGCTCTATTTGCGCGAGTGTGTTTACGAGGTCAAATCACAAAAAAACAGTAAAAACATGAGAGGGGAGAAAGGGGCCGGTCAGATTTATAGAGTACCATTTCAGTTTTTAAAAGCGTTGCATTAACTGAGGTGATTACAGAGAGAGGGGGGGAGAGGGCAGTAAATCATCTGCGCTCTGAAAACAGGGCTTTTTTGGGTATGATTTGGTTAGCGTGGAGAGAGATGTAGAATGGACCAAGCAGAGTGGTTTGTGGTCTTTTTTCACATCCTGGTATTTTTTTCAGTTTCCCATTTCATGTGCCTTCATAGAGTGGGAATTAGAGATGAGGGCCATACTTAAGGGACTTTTTTTTAGTCCTGTCAAAGCAAGAACCTTTTGGTAACATGCGCAAGCACATAGTTAGAGCCATTTTCAGCCACTGTTGCTTTGTGGTAGGACTGGATGGGTCATGGTCTGTTAGAATTGTCATTGAGCATTTTGGTTTTGGTGGTTTCCTTTATCTGACTTTTATTTACTCTAGTTAAAAAACACTTCCTTTAAGATATTGTCTTTGCATTTGTTTCTCTATCACAGTGCAACATCAGAGCGAGAGAATTGACTAACTGCTTAAGAGTAAGTTTAGCCTTTATTGTCCCTGCTGGTACATTTTGTTGGTGTGTGGAGTTAAAGTTCAACTGGACCATGTTTCTCACTTGATCAGGTACAATGCTTTTAATATTTATGGGTCTTTGGCGTTGGCATGTGTAGATAGTTATGATAAACACATCATATTTTTCATTTTTTTAAGTGTTTTCCACTCATTCATTCACACACACATTCATACACCAGTGTACGCAGATTCAAATTTAGATTCATCATTTCTAACTCCTATCAAATGTAGAAAGTCGTACACATACAGAAAAAAGCACTGAATAAGGCTACGTTTAGATGAAGATGGTCTGAACAGAAGACGCCAAAGTGGCTTCACTTCACTTTTTATTCCACGTTTAGACAAATGTTTTTGAGAGGAAATCTGCGTGCATACGGTGACGCAAAAGTGTGTGGAAATCGACTGGGTATCCTTGTATTTAAAGTGGCAAGCACATCTTTGGACATACGGTGTCATGGTTCATGTTCTGTAGTAGTTGTTTTTGCTTATTTTGTGTATCTTTTTTAGTGTTGTGTGCCCTTGTAGGATGTGTTTCACCAGTGTCTGTGTGCATTTATACCCTGTGTTCTTCTCTGTCCTTTGTTGGTCCATTGTATTTGTCATTGTCTGTGTCTTTTGTCAGTGTCTTATCCTGTCATGGCAGTTTAGGTTCAAATTTTAGATTTTTTGGATCTTTTTTTTTGTTTTGTTATTAAAGACCTTTAAAGCAGTTCTGCATTTTGGGTCCTCCCTCTGTTTCCACGCGAAATACAGAAGTTTTCACGCCACGCATTTTCATCAGCTACTCCTTCCACAAAGTTGTCTCACCATTGACTGTTTTTTGCAATAATTGCAGATCCTTCTCTGTTCACTAATAGTATCTCTGTATATTCTGTACATTTGTTGGGAGCCTCCTGTAAGTTTATTAGAGCTGCCAGAGCTGCATGGAAATGATCTGACATGTTTGTTTCTGTGTACTGTATGTATGTGACGTAAATGCGTACACGATGTGAGCAGATCTGATCAGATTTTTGCGTCTTGGGCAGTGCAGATGGAAACGCTACAGTGGAGCATATTCAACTTTTCCACTCTGGAGGGTGGTTTAAGATTTTTGCATTTTTAAGCCCCAAAAATGCCGTCATCAAAAGGCACTTCCGATAAAATAATTTGTCATTTTTACCCGCAAGCGTTCTCGTGTAAACAGGACCTGAGTTCAAACTTTTGACTGGTAGTGTACATAACCACAAACATACTTACATACTAAAGATGCACTATGTAACTTTTCTGGTACATATCCAGCTGGTTGAGTGGTTGTCTGGTTGTATGCTTGATAGATTGTGTTCCCTGGAATGTACCACAGTATGACTTCAAACTTGTTTATTATTTAATCATATGCTTTTTTTATTTATTTATTTTTTTAACAGTAAAACAGTAGTCGAGATGTGTGAAGAATCCCTCAGTCGTCCAGGTAGAATCCATACCGAGGAGAAAATTCAGTTCGTCGACTGGTGTGGAAGCTCCATTATGGCCATGAACTGTTATGCTAATTAGACCCCACACCCTGTACAGGTCAATAGGCTAAACTAACAAACAGAAACTGTAAACAAGAAGGTGTGTTAGTTTCAGTGTAGTTAGCTCCTCCCTGCAGATATAAGGAAGTGTCCACCAGTATTCTGACCAGAACTGATGAAGCAGCTTGGATGAGCTGAGAGACGTCTTCAACCACACTAACTTTTGTCCAGTCGATAAACTGAATTTTCTCCTCGCCAATAAAACAGTATCTTGAAAAACATGCATTGTATTGTAAGTGGGCCCAACTCTTCACAAATCAGACCTGTAAATTGGTTTTGTGCTCGTCTCCATGGAAATAGAAACGAAAAATTCCAGGCAAAGCGGCAACATTTCCATGGTGGCGGACCCTACACCCGGAAAGTAATAGAGTGCACCTTTAACGTCACTTTGCATTTGTTATAATAGTTTTACCCACTTTAAACTAATCCCTACCGCTTCCATTTTAAATTCCTTTTTAAAGCCGAGCGCCGACTTGTTCCCTTGTTGTGTCGGAAATGAAAACCAGATAAAAATGGTGATTATTTGTGATGATTAATTTGTGCTGGAGTCAGGCAGGAGACTATAATGACGATCTCGGTAGCTCACAGAAATACGCTGCTGATTGTTTGCGATGTTTGAAAATATTTGCCTGAAGTTCCACACAGTCTGCATTCCTCTGACAAGATAAATGCTCTGATTGATTTGTGTTTTCAGTTGGTGGCCAAAACCATTACATTCTCACGCGAAAGACAAATAAAAAGAAAGACGTATTACAGATTTTTGTCAAAACATTGTAATTTGGAAAGAACTGAAGGACACGTTTTATATGCGCACAAATACAGGAAATCGATGCCTGGTTTTGTCTTAGGTTTAACCAATAATGGAGAATTGATTAATTGTGGTAAACTTCAACCAAGGATGTTTCTGTTGTTTTGACAAAGTTGGAGCAATGTTTACGGAAAAGCCGAACAAATTTTAACAGATTTTTGTCACCATTCACCAGATCTTCTTATTTTTGTGCTAAAATTTCAAACTCGATGTTGATAATAAGAAAAAGACTACATATTACAGTGGTGATTTGAACTAAAAAAGCTTAAACCAAACTAATGAAAAGACCACTGAGGTCACATTTATAAAACTTTGAATGGAATTAAAACTAAACTAAAAGTGCAGGAACAAAACACAAACTTTTTCAAACTTGCTCATTTTCTTCTATCTGAGCTCTAACCTCTTTTTGCCCTGACACCAAAAGTTAAGAATTTTTCGACTGGACTGCTCATTTTCGAATTGTCTTTTCATAGATCACAAACTTAACATGGAAAATCTTGAATGTGAAATTTTGTGAGACTCGAAGTTAGGATTTATGCAGTGAAAATAAACATGTCCAAAAAAGAAAAAATGCGTTTGGTTTATTCACACATTTACAGCAAACTTACAGGTAAAAAAAGGTCCCACCTTGACCTATTTATAGCAATTACCAAAAAACAAAAAAAACAAAAAACAAAAAAAAAACAAGAATTAATCAATGCAAATAAAGATAATAACAAAATATAACTTTAGCAAAATACCAAACTATATTGGCAAAGTGATTGATTAATTTATTTGGGTCACAGCTATATTCTGACGTTATTTCACACAGTCATATTTAACATACACAGACCTAAAAGGTGTCGACTCAAGCTTGAGCTTATTCTTCCTTTATCCTTTATTCATTTATCAGAGCGTCATCTTGACACCAATTCATCTTCATAAATACAACAAGAGGAAACAAACAAATCAGTAACAGTACAACAAAGTACTACAGCACAAACTAAGTCTCAGAATTCATGTATCTTCTCAGAGTTAAACATTTAAACCTCTTTATCAAACGGAAGAGAGTGGTGCACAATTTTAGGTTTTCTGTACAGTTGTTCCAGAAGTCCAACTCTTTAACAGATAGACAAAATTTCCTAATGTTTGTTTTGATTTTCTTTTTGATAAACATGGCTGTACCTCTGAGCTCATATCGGCTATTTCAGATTTGAACATCATTTTCAAAGTGTAAAGGTCGACTGAATCATAAAATTTCAGAGTTTGAAGGTTTACAAATAACACATTGGTTGGTTTATTATAAGCTGATAATGTGATTGCTCTTATTGCCTTTTTTGCAAGGTAAAGACTGGATTTGTATTAGTCTTATATGTATCGCCCCCAGTGGCAGAATTTGCAATTTGGAGGCCCTAGGCGAACTTGAGTTTGAGTTGAGCCCTCACTATAATGCACCATTTTTAATTTGTTTTGTTAATACATTTATCGTCTGTGTTTCCTCATTGTTCTTGAGACATGCACATTTCTATTTATTTGAATTATGGTGGATTGGAAACTTGTCTTATTAGTTCGGTCATCTACTAGATAACCAGAGCAGAAAGTAGTTTTTTTGTTTGTTTGTTTGTTTGTTTTGTTTTGGGGTTTTTTGCTAGTACAATTACATTTTTGTTTACATCCATTACATTTCATTATGATTATTTTAAAAGTAAACTACACTCATTTAATTAGTGGCACTAACAGCAACTGGTTGGGGGCCCCTCCAGGTCTGGGGGCCCTCGGCAGCGTCTACATTTGCCTAATGGTAGCACCACCTCTGAAACTTAAACTTAAATTAGATTGATAAATTGCTTCAACATTTTTTGAATCCAGCACACTTTTTTTTTTCTTTTCTTTTTTTTTACACAGAATATTTTTTTTATCATTAAACATAATTAATTTGGTCTTGGTCTTTGGTTGTGATATAGTTCAAGAACATTTAAACTCTTCAGGAAAGGTCGAGATTTGTCTTATATTTGTGTTGTGCTTTTTTGAGTAACAGTTGTTTCCTTACAAGTTTCAGTAGAGCTTCCTATCGATTATTTTTACACCCAGCCCTACTTGTATATACATATCTACAGTTTTGTAAGCTTTTGTCTAACATCATATTGAAATGCTCCTACATCCAGACGCGACATGTCGCATTCAGGAAAAAGGATCAAGAATGTTGCTGATTTCAAATGCCGACTCTCGGGACCGCCCCTGTCCGGTACAAGCTCTGAGATTTTGTTACATTTTGTTCTGCTCATACTCTCACTATCACATTGTGTACCAGAAAATACATCAACACATCACACTGAGCCCCCGCATCCTCATACGCCTAATTGGCTGTCAGTCTGTCCGTGCACACCAATGTAAATGCTATTGTAGCCCGCAGCAAGCTAACATGGCACTGACATTAGTTCATTTTGTGTTGCTTTTTCACCAGCAGGTCTCCTATGTGTCAGTGAGCTGTGTTGTTGCCTAGATACAGGAGTTAAAAATTCCAAGGATGCAGGAAATCAAAGTGAAATTTTAAAATGACCTCCTCCACATCTTCGGGCCTTTCCATCAAATACAGCAGATTGGAAATGTAACACGTGTGCCATGGAAAATGTGTGGCTACGTATTTGGGAAATAGTTTAGTGAGGAATGAGAAAAATGCTTCAATTATTTATTGAAGGTCCTATATTGTGTAAAATTGACTCTTGTGAGCTTTAAGCCATGTTATAATCTTATTATCTCCAGGAAGAGGGGCAATAACGTCATATCCTTTTATAAAATTCACCAAACATTCTCTTTGTTTCGGCTTTAAATCCTCGATCTCGGGAATTGTTGCCAACACAGAATGTATATCTTCATCTACATCCATCTCAACCGCTTTGTTTACTGTTGTGCTGTTCCACAAAAGGGACCCAGACAGGCGCTTGAGTTTGACGTTGTGGCTTCACAGCTCTTCACTGATTGGCCGGTGCGGTCTAAAACCTCTGGGGTTCTTCCAAACCATCTAGTATATTCTGATTCCTGACCTAGTCGCTGGAGAGAAATGAAATTCAGTGGAGGCACTAGGTGGCATTAGCCTGGCTACAGCATTATAACATAGATCAGAAATTAGTGTGGTATGGGACCTTTAAAAAGTGACTGACTTGGACTTTTCTGTTTAGCAAAAATATGACAGTTCATTCACAGTGACCCTTACTGTAAATAAAGCTCTCAATCAAAAAAAATAAAAATGAGAAAAAACACCTGTTAGCTGCAATAATACTCCTGTTGTTGCCTGAAATGTCCCACAGTATCACATTACACTTCTATCTTGTATTTATTCAATTACAGATGTTTAATTGGTAGAAAATACCTTGAAAAACAGGCTTTTCATGACATCACAAGGTGGAACAAAGCATTTTGATCTTTGGAAATGCAGACATACTGATGATAAAGGATTACTCTAGCATGTCTGAATGAAACACATCTCCAGTCATGTTTTTGATGAGACAACACTAGAACATGGATAAAAGCTCACAGGAATCGGTTCTGTGTAATTACTGTAGGCCCTTTAACTTCAACTATCAAACATATCACAGTAGAAATAATAAACAATAAAAACTCAGACCTTTGTTGATGTTTGATGTAAAATGGATGAAAAATTCTTGTCTCGGATGACTGTTACTGACACACACAGAGCACCTTATCTCAAAGCAGGAAGCTGCCTCAGCACACTTCAGTCCAATACTGTAATTTCACCTTAATCACTATCATGTTGAAGTAGCCTTTGAACGTCCGCCTTTGATGAATCATTAATCTGATCATGGAAAATCACCCCCTCTTCTTCATTATAGCCACAACACTCGTCATCTCCTCATGGAAAGACTACAAACCTAATCAATGTTTAAGTCAGGTCCATCCCGGTCGGCACTGGCGCTCTTTGATGATGTAATGAAACAAACGGCCTATCGTAATGGTCACGAGCTTTGAAGAGAGACGAGGCGTGGAGCTCACGCCGATATTCGTGTAATGAAGTTTTCTAGGATTTCTGATTCATCATCTTGACAGTATGTTGGAAAAAAATCATTTAACCTCACATAGATGGGTTTTGGATGACTATAAGGCCTATTAAACTATAAGGCATATTCAAAGTGAAGGTCAGTAGGGTTAAAGGTGCACTATGTAACCTTTCTGGTGGAGGGTCTGCCAACTGCTTGTCACCATGGAGTTGAACTGCTTGGCTTTTGGATGTATGGTATAGATTGGGGTTGAAAAGATGTCGTTTTACGGTGAGATGAGTTATCTCTCCATAGATCTGACCTCTAACTTGGCCTTGCAATGCTTCTTTCTTGTCTCCATGGAGATATATGCATTAATGCCAACAGTGGAATATTTCATGGACAAAAGCAAGTGCAGTCTACCAGTGAGTAGGCAGATTGTCTTTAGAATGGGATTACTTACCATTTCATTGCAAATTAAAGTCAAATATATTAAAATTTTGTATGAAATAATACAAATTTGTTTGATCTGTTGAAAAATTATCTTTGGTGCAGGAAGAAATAAACTGATGAAGGCATTGTAAACATTTGCATAAGACACGCACAGTCTTCACACATGAATCGTGAAGTTGTTAAAGTGGACAATTTGTGTGTACGAAAAAGTTAACGCCTGATCTAACTTTTAACGCTATGCTCTAATTAAGCTTTAATTGTGAGAACAGTTAGGCTGTAATGTCTGGACACCTAAAATGTGTTGAAACGTGAAGTAATTATTTCTGTTGTTGAATAATATGTGTGATTGTGAGAGGAAATTTGTTTATTAAGTGACCGGCACTACTTTTATCATGAGCCTGTTAAAAGGCTTCATATTATGATATTTTCTGATCTATGTTATAATGGTGTTTCCTCATCAAACACAAAACCAGAATGTGTTCTGTTTCATTCACACATGTTCAACACAAATCCTGCATTCTGTTCTTCTCTCAAACAGAATACTGTATTTTAAACTCCATACACCTTCACTAGAATCATTTGGATGATTTCAGCCATGGATTTGCCGATCTTCTGAACTAAAGGTAAAGGGTAGTGTAGCTATTAAACTTGAAAACTACTATATGACATCACATGGTGGAACACAGCATTTTTAGCTTTGGACCTGTTGACAGACTAGTAAACCAGAACTACTCAAACATGTGTGACTTAACCAAAACACAACACAAATATTTTTTTCAGAAGTACCTTTTGGTTAAACTGTGACGGCATTTTGGGGGCTTTAAAAAAACACAAACATTTTAAACCACTAGGGGTGTAATGATATCCACGTCTCACGAAATGATATCATCATGGTATGAACCTCACGGTACAGTATTTAATGTGATATCGTGGGAAGGCTCACGATTAGGGATGTAACAATATCCAAATCTCTCAGTATGATATTTTCACGATATACAGCTCACGGTACGATATTTATTGCAATATTTTGTGAAGGCTATCAAAACTGTTAATATGTGCCTTTTTCCTCTTAAAATGCCTTGACAAGACTTAATCCAAAGAACTAAGACTTAAAAGTGCTTAGAACTGTTATTTCTTCTTGTAGTCTGCACTGAAATGGAGCAAAGGATCATGGTCTATGTAGTTCCCTCTGTCTTTTTGCAGCTATTGCTGCACCACAACTCTTCCTTTAAGCAAATAGACTTGTAGTTCAATATATTGTGATGGTCCGTGATATTATTGTGAGAACTTTGACAATATGACATCAGGATATTTCGGCTATTGTTACATCCCTAGAAACCACCCTCCAGACTGGAAAAGTTGAACACGCTCCGCTGTAGCGTTTCTGTCTACACTGCCCAAGATGCAAAACTCTGGTCAGATCTGCTCATGTCACATACGCATTTACGTCACATACATACAGTACAACAGAAACCTGGCATGCATACCCAGTCGAATTCCACACACTTTTACGTCACCTTTTGCGTCTTCCCAAAAACACTTGTCTAAACGCAAAAGTGGTGTCGGGTCTTCTGTTCAAACCGTCATCATATAAACGTAGCCTCAAACCAAACTGCTCCCCTCTCCACTTCACAAGCATATGGAGTCTTTACACCCCCTGCTGGCAGTCATTGTGTGTTGTGAAGTCAGGACTTAATGGCCTTTAGTCCTTTCTGTTGCTACACAGAAGTAATAGAATGTGACATACGGAGATGTTCAAAAGTAGTTTGAAAAGCCTGAACAACAAACAAAACAGGATCACAGTATATTGTTATCTTTCTTTCTCGTGCGTTTCCACTTCCATTAGACACTCAAAACAATGAACCATTCACATGTTCATTCTCACAAACACTCATACACTCTGTATAGACCCTGACTATGTGGGTTAACTGTCTTGCCCAAGGACACAACAACATGGTTTACTTTGGTCTGACTCTACTTGATCTTACTTTACTTTTACAACATTTTTTTCATCCTTAGATAAATAAATATTGTTATTTTACACCACTTTTTGTCTGTGGTAGCTAGCAGAACTAATAGCTACTGTTCACTTGGGAAGGTCCGACCCCTGAGTTAGAAAACACTTTATTCTAATAATCCGTCCCAGTCCTTTGAGGCAACGAAAAGATTATACAACAATACTGTAGTGAAGGAGCTCATCCCCTCCTATTTCACTACGGTAGGTGGACAACCACAATGAAAACATATTATCTATTTAAATGGGTCACAAGACTCCACCCATATTCAAAGTTATATTCAGCAGAAAGGGAATCCAAGTGCTGAAACTATACATAGTGCTCCAGGATACATCTGTGTTTCCAATGAATTCCTTAAAATAAATAAAATAAAACGTGGAGACAGAAGTTTGAAATCAGTCAATCAAGCATATTTACACCATAACCGGGGGTGTAGTGGGCGTGGTACTTGGGGGTACAACGTCCACTCACTTCTCTCGACGTGAGATATTTAAAAAAAAAAACAAATATAAAATAGCTACAACTTAAATGTCAAACTGGAGCTACTGGCAATGGTGAAAACAACCTGCACAGGCTCATGATATCTCACTACTGTCCTATAGAGACCTGAACCAGGACTAAACCAGAACTAAACCAGAAGGATTAAACCAGGACTAAAACAGAACTGAACCAGGACTGTTTAGACTGTTAGGTGACCGCAGGTGAAAGGACCGGCGCAGAGTTCCGTGCCCCACGTGGCTAAAGCAGCCGACACACGATTGAGCTTTGCAGACACCCTGCTCCACGGGCTCAGTGTTCTCCCTCTCTCCACGATTAGTCCAGGTTTAGTCCTGGTTTAGTCTTGTGTTAGTCCCGTTTTAGTCGTTTTTTTTTTTTAGTCCTGGTTCAGTTCTGGTTCAGTTCTGGTTCAGTACTGGTTCAATTCTGGTTTAGTCCAGTTTTAGTTCTGCTTTAGTCTTGTTTCAGTTCTGGTTCAGTTCTGGTTTAGCCCTGGTTTAGTCCTGGTCCATTCCTGGGTACATGGGTTGTAGACTGAATTCTGCATCATTTTGAGAAAAAAAAAAAACATCAAATTTTTACTGGACGGGCGCCTTTATCTTTATGATCAGTCATCACATCGACAACATTACGAATGCCATACCCCCACTTAAAAAATCCCCACTACACCACTGACCACAACCCAAACAACCCACAACCAGCCCATCCCGTTTTCTACTTGCGGGTCTGGCATGATTGGGACCTGGGACTCCCGGGGCTCGAGACACAGTATAGAGAAAAACCAAAAGTGTTACGCGCCAGTGTAAACGAAACAGCCACATGTACACCCTCCCACCCACGCACCCTCACCTCCACACACTCACACGATGAATGATATATGAACTACCATCCTTGTATGTGTTTCAGTAGAATGGTAATAAGCTTGTGAAAAATTGAACTGGAGATGAGGCTGACTTATGCTGACACTTAACATCATTTGTGTAAGAATACCGGCGTTTCATATTTGTGTAAACATATCTCATGACATGTAATTTAGCAAAGCAGGGACCCATTGTTACAAGGCTGCGTGCTTTTACCCGGCGTCGGTTCGCTTGTCACATTGTCTTTTAGATTATATTTCAAAAACAATAATTCTCTCTGTCTTCTTGACCCAGGCATTTTCAGTTCCACAAAACATGCTGAAACTAAAAACGCGTCTTACCTCCATGCATTTTCCATTCCAGATTGCGTTAGATTAGATACAAATTGGCTGCATTAGTCATGGCGTTCTCCTCAGTATACTGGTTCAGCACTGTTCTATTGCATCGTATAGGACCCTGTGAAGGTCTTAATGAAAGTCAGAGCGCTCACTGGACATGAGGCCGGGACCGATGGAAATCAATGCGGTCTTTTGTTGCCCGCTCGGAGAGAGAAAGCAGCCAATTCCAGTGCCCTACCTCCTTATGTGCGACTAGCCCAGTTTGACGAGCATTTAATGGCTTGTCACCACCACAGACAGGTAATCAATTTATTTAGGCAGTAATGTATGTATCCCCGGGTAAATCTTTAATTAATGGGGAAAGAAAAGCGGACAATTGCGATGCGGAGGGGCCGAGAATATGCATCTGTCCTTATTTAACACTTAATTAGCTCCAAAGTTCGTAGCGTTGTTGGGTAATATATTTGTGAAGTGCAAGCCAAGCATCCGTGACTGTTTTGTAAGAGAGTTTATTTATCTAAAGACTGCTTAGGACAATCTTTCTGTTGCATGGGCTCTTGTATTTGTTGTGGTTGTCCAGACTGCAGATTCATGGGGGCTCCTCTCTTCATGGGTAATTGAGCTCATCTCTGGATCACTGCGCTATCCTAAAACAAAGCCCACCAGCAACACATACATCACACCGCTGTCCGCTCACCAATACACCACTCCTGACCTGAAGTTTAACCTACGTTGGGCTTATATGGAGTTTTGGAAGGATGTTGTTGGAAAATAATTCTCTCTGGACAAACAATTCTGAGCATAACGCGATTGACTTTTCATTTTTACAGCATTTATTTTGGATCCTCTTCCGCAAAATTGACTCTTCTGAGCTCTAAGTCATGTTGTTACCTTATCAAAAACATGAATTGTGTTTTCTTTGGTTGGTTTGGTTTATTAATAGTTTGTCTACATCTTCAAAGCTCAAAATGCTCTGTTCAAACTTGTGATGCCATGAAGCAGTAGCCTGAATCATCAGTCGGTTTTCACTTTGTGGAAACCGTCTAGACGGGACTTTTTTATTTAACCAATCACTGCTATTTGGTTGTGACATATGTAATGTGCCAAATCCCATAGGAAGAAGGGCAATGACGTCTTTCACCTTGATAAAATTCACCAAACATTCTCTTTGTTCCAGCTTTAAATCCTCGATTTCAGGAATCGTCGCCATGTCTTCGTCTACATCCATCTTGACCGCTTTGTTTACTGTTGTGCTGTACCACAAAAGGGACCCAGACGACGCTCGAGTTTGATGTCATGGCTTCACAGCTCTTCACTGATTGACCGATGTGCGGTCTATAACTTCCGGGCTTCTTGCAAACCGCCTGTTGTATTCCGATTCCTGACCTAGTCGCTGAAGAGAAATTAAATTGAGCAAATTGTTTTTAAGTAAACATCTGTCTTTTGCCTTTTGTTCAGTAGAGATTGGCAATTCCAGGTCTGAAATAATCCAAATGATTCTAGTGAAGGTGTATAGAGTTTAAAAACGCAGTAGAGCACTTTCTGTATTACCAGATGACATCACAAGGTGGAACAAAGTGTTTTGTGTTTGAGAGAAAATTTTAGGCTAAAAGTGCAGGATGTGTGTGATAAACATGCATGTGAATGCAACAAAACACAACTTTTTAACATAAATCAGAAAACAGTGTAATAATCATAAAATACTGTAATAATGGACACATATTATGCAAAATTTTTTAAAGAAAGTTTTGTTATATTGTCCTCTTTTCAAAAACATACCTGAAGTTTTAATTGGCTACATTCACTCTTGTTTATTAATCCATTAATACAAAGTTGTATGTCTACTCTAAGTGTTCAAAGATGGTCTGTATACATTTTGCCTGAATTGTTGTGTCACAGCTAAAACTAGACCATTTTTAAACCCATAAACCATTTCCAGACTTGTTCCCTAAAATCATGTTCACAACAAACTCATGGCTGTATTAGCGTAGCAGTGCCTAAGGGATTCATTTGTTTATTTATCCATTGTTCATTCTCACATGAAGTGTGTTTTTTTTTCCAAATGTATATATGTGAAATACCCAAGATGACCAAAACCATGCTCAAAAGGGAGCTGAAGCCACAAGAATGCACAATACGTGTTCTTTAAGGGGAATAAAATATAGTCATTTCACACCACTGATGGCTAGCAGAACTAATAGCTACTGTTCACTTGGAAAGGTACCACCCCTGAGTTAAAAAACACTTTATTCTAATAATTCATCCCACTCCTTTGAGGCAGAGAAAAGATTATGCAACAAAACTGTAGTAAAGTGTATTCCCACTGCATTACGGTGGGTGGACAACCAGAATGAGCACACTTCATCAATTTAAATGTGTCACAACATTCAACTCCTCCCCTCCACATAAAGTGGTGTTTGGCTACTTCAGAAAAGACAAAATCAAGTACAAGTTTTAATCTGGACCAACAATCCCATTCCTTTGATCATAATAGAATTGTTTGAGCAAATCCATGTTTGTTTTTAAGTGGTCTTTTGAGTTTCAGTTTCAGGGGGCACAGCGGCACTGGCTCTGGAAAACAGAAACAGCATGAGCACAATTTACAATGTGTGTTTTGTGACTGGGAATATGTTTCTTCATTTTCTTTTTCATTGTTAAAGCCAAAGCCATCATACCGTTTAGTCAGTCTCTATCCTGAATATTTTATAAATCATGTTTTATGTCTCAATCTGACATCCTTGTTTAATAAAGGTCAGCTAAGTTTTAATGATAAAGCTAAGTAAATATTTGGAGTAAGTCTGAGTCGACATGAGCTGTGGGACCTTGCACCTCATTAGACTTTTGCATATATTATAAAAGAAGAGCTAGAGTAAAGAAATCTCTTTTACTAGAATAGGTTCATTGGTGCTAAATAATAAATGAAATACCCTTGAAACCTATATAGACTGTTAAAGGACTTTTAATATGTTGTTCTCTGTGCATTTCTTTGGTGGAGCACACACAATTTCCTCACCCATGCCTCAAGTTGGTCAGCCACCATCACATTCTAAATTAAAGGTGACATGTGTAACTTTCCTGGTGTAAGGTCTGCCAACTGCTTATCCCCATAAAGATGTCTTTGCTTTGCCTGGAATGTTGCACATCCATCCATACATTTTCTTCAACTTTATCCAGGAAATTTTGTACAACAAACAGTACAGTATTAAACATATCTAATTTCAAAGAAGGAAGTAAGTGCCGAAGTTACAGGTCAGATCTGTGGAGAGGCGACTATGCTGACAATAAGAATGCATGATTTTAAGGTATTATTAAAAGGACAGTCTGGAATTTTGGAAATATTTCCTGTATAGGCCAGAATATTGGAGATGTGTGGAGACACTTTTTGAAATATTCCATCCAGTCCTTATATTTGCAGAGGTCGCTGGTGCTAGGCTAGTGCATGTCAATGGCCAGAGTTATCCTGACACTAAAAACAGTCTTACCCACTCCACAAAACACTCGAAGCAAAACTATTATTACACCAGACTGTCCATGTAAATGTCTGTGTTGATAGAATAATGTTTGAACTAAAACTAACCTTGCATTGCATGAATCGTCGCATGTTGAGGGACTATTTTCTCATATATCAGTCCGCCGCTGCCAAACTTTCTGTCAAGAAGTACAAATCACTGCTGCTGCTCAGACATAAATCCTTCAAATGCAAGGTAGATTTTTCTTCTAAAATGATTCAAACATTTATTCCGACAGTGTAGTGTAATAATAGATTTGCTTTGGGTGTTTTGTGGAGTGGGTAAGACTGTTTTTAGTGGCAGGCTAACTATGGCCATTAACATGCGCTAGCCTAGCACCAGCGACCTCTGCAAATACAAAGAATGGATGGAATATTTAAAAAAGTGTCTCCACACGTCGCCAACACTCTGGCTCACTAGGAAATGAGGCCCTATGTCTAAAATTCTGAACTGTCCCTTTAAGCTGTAAAAATACGTTAAATATACTAAGCGGACCCTCCACGTGAAAAGTTACATACTGCACCTTTAAGTGCATTTAAGCAATCACAAACAAGTATGAGCACACAGTCTTTTGTTACTTGGGAACAATATGGTACAGGAATCGTGACAAAATTAAAAACATCTCCTTCAAAACTTTTGCTTTTGCCCAATCTGCATTCCAATTTATATGCGCATATGTTTGGTTCGAGTGACTGTTGAAACTTCAGAATCTCCTTCAACAGCAGCACACTGGTCCAATACGATGCACTAATCACCAGTAAACGGAGAAGAGGCGGGGGAGCTGGCATATGTGTGTCTGTGGTTGTGTGTGTGTCAGGAGCATGGGAACTTGTTAGCTCGACTTCACACGCCGTTCGACCACGCGATAATGAGCTTGCGCTTTTGGAAGGTGAAGACAAGAGTCAAACTGAATCACACAAACTTGTCCCAGCCTAATTATACAGCTTATTGATATCCGATAGCCAATTCATATGGGTCTTCTCACTCTTTAGCTTTATGACTCCAGTGCGGCGTGTCACTGTGGAGCTTGTAGACCATTAATCTTTGGCCTGCTGCAAAGGGCTGTTGCGCAGGTATTTAAAGATCACTTTTGGAATCAAGATTAATCTACTATCAATTGGTCACTCTTAATTAGGACCAACTTCTTAATAAGATAAGTTTGTTATGTAAAAAAAAGTGTTAAATAAAATGATTAAACTTTTTGCTCAGTGACACAATACTGTAGGGAATGGATAATCTGCACCACTTTATAATAACTAAAGCTCCTGTATTGCACTATTTTCTCATCTATGTTTCAATGTTGTTTCCTCATCAAAACAGACCTGGAGTTGTGTTTTGTTTCATTCACACATGTTAAACACATGTTTTTAGATTCCATACACCTTAACTAAGAACCATTTGGATGATTTCAGTCCTGGAATAGACAGTCTCTCTGAACAAAACATAAAAGTTTGCAAAACTTTAGGGGGCAGGAGTGCTACTTGAATATACAGAGAATCAGAATACACTAGACTGTTTGAGAATGATGTCAAATTCATGCGCTTGTCTGGGTCCGTTTTGTGGTGCAGCACAACAGTAAACAAAGCGGTTGAGATGGATGTAGACGAAGCCATACATTCTGTGTTGGCAAAGATTCCTGAGATCGAGGATTTAAAGATAGAACAGAGAGAATGTTTGGTGAATTTTATCAAGGGGAAAGCTGTTATTGCCCTTCTTCCTACGGGATTTGGTGCATTACATACGTCATGGCCAAACAGCGGCGATTGGTTAAATAAAAAAGTTCTTGCCTACTGTCAAGTGAACGAATCCTAACGAATCCTAATGCTGTGAGGTCAGACGGTTTCCACGAAGTGAAACCAGCTGAGGAATCAGGCTACTTCAGTGTAGGGACCAGTCTCAAATACAAAGTTGAAAAAACTGAGGCACTCTTTGTATTGTAACTTTGTATTTAACACATAAAAGGTAGTTACTGACTTGAAAACTACCACTTGATGACATCACAAGCTGGAACAGAGCATTTTAAGCTTTGGAAATGTAGACACACTAATAATAAAGGATTACTCGAACATGCGTGAATGAAACAAAACACAACTCCAGGTAGATTTTTGATGAAGTAACAACATTCTAACATTGCTTAAAGCTAAAAAGAGTCAGTTTTGTATAATATATGACATTTAATTAGTCTTAGTAAATCACAATCAAAGACTTAATTTATGATCAGCAAATAGTTTATTATTCTTTCATGTGAAGAGGGACAGTGCACAAAAATACAGTGACCAATCCTGATTCCAAGTCAAAGCATGAATGCTAATTTACAGCTGCAATCAGTGAGCACATTGGTGTAGATATAAATACTGATTCAAATGTAGATTTACAATAATATAGGGTTACATCATCCAAATATTATTAGTAATGATTCAGGCATATTAATCACTTAATTAAAGGGTTAGGGTTATAGTATTGATTTGGAAATATGTTTGAATCATCCTTAATAAAATATTAGATCTAGATATGGATTAGGCCTCTTTATGTTTAAGCTTTTAAGGGTGTTAAAGTAATTATTATGAAGTGTTACCGGATAATTCGATCATTTTAAGCATTTCGAATATTTTTAAAGTTGCTTGAATGGTGCTCTGTTTATTTTGTATGATGGCTCAATATTGTTGACATTATTGTTCCCGTCTTAATGAAAGCCTCTTGTCTGTTGCAGGTGAGCCGTTGGCAGGGAGAGGTGCGGCTGGTGTTCCTAAAGGATACTGGAACTTCTCGTGGGTGGCAGAGGATGACCTGAGCTTTCCCCTGGACACAGCCCCAGAGTCAAGTGAGCCGGACACTTCTACTACTACTACAACTACTGCTGACCCTAACACACTGCCAACAGCTACAATACACTGACATAACCTTTTGAGAAACTTTGACAGTGATCAGGGAGAGGAAAATGGTGCAAAATTGGTAGAAGAGGGGCAGCAG
Source organism: Boleophthalmus pectinirostris (assembly GCF_026225935.1). Taxonomy (NCBI): domain Eukaryota; kingdom Metazoa; phylum Chordata; class Actinopteri; order Gobiiformes; family Gobiidae; genus Boleophthalmus; species Boleophthalmus pectinirostris. The sequence continues at coordinate 20,085,446 of NW_026570971.1, read as the reverse complement.
TTTGAGCATTCACCGGCCAACCTGAAATTTGGTGGTTAGGGCAAAATGCTTGTCTATTATGAAAGCTGTGTGTATGTGTGTGCGTGTATGTGTGTCAGAGTGGGGTTAGAGTAACTGGCGGCACAGATCGGGAGTCTTGCTTCTATCAGTCTGACCCCAGGGCAGCTGTGACTACAAGCGATTTACCTGATGTCACTGAGTGTGGAGAGTGAGTGGATAGTGCAGTGATGCTTGATTTAACTGGATTTGACAAATGTTATGTTGAATAAAAACTACATCATTCGGGTAATCTATTCCAAGAACAATGTACAGTAATTGTAATCATACAAATATTTATAATAACAGGTTAAATAAAAAGCAGTTATAGACATATACTGAATAAAGAAGTGAGCTAAAGGAGAGTGACGTCACACACGGTGTTCGGCTCCAGTCAAATGAAGCTCACGATGCTGGCAGTGATGGGCCGAATTTGGAGCCAAGTTCCATATTAGGAAAAGGAATTGGGTTACGGTTAAAATAGCAAAATAAAAACAGTAGGATCATGCAGAGCATTAATACAAATATTTTAAGACCAAAATGAGGAGCCTGACAGCAGCAGTTGAGAGAGGAGCAATGTTTTTTTCAATACAAAGTGAATACATGCATCCCAAATTTCGGACTTCTGGTCATCGCGCTGTGCATACTAGGAAGGGCCTTCTGAAAAAGTGAGCATCAGACTGTCATGTTTGATTTCCCAGTGGGATGTGTTTATTGTCAAAGTGTTTTCAAGTCTTTTGAACCATATCGCTTTTGTTTCTGGTTCTGATGTTGTCATATTTTAATTATGGGATTCGGACATTGTAACTGTGTGGTTGTTGGATGTCCTAACTGCAGAAATCGGCTAAAGAAATGGGCTTTGGAAGTTTGCGAACTCCGTAAATGCAGTCTTTTGAACCATATTGCTTTTGTTTCTTCATTCTTCCACAGGATGAATCAAAACGATAACCTTTGGCTGACTTAGAAATCATCCCGAGTTTGCAGCGAACATTTTGTATGTGGAGCGCCATCAAAGCAAAATCCCAATCCCTCGCCCAACCTTGGTTACAAATTGGAAAAGTCAATGCCAAAGCGAAAGGCACCAAGCGACCAAGACGTGATGTTGTTACAAGAACAAGAAAGTGCGAGCTCAGCCTGTTTGTCTTCTGTACCTCCCGCTTATTAAATGGGATTTTGCTTTGATGGTGCTCCACATACAAAATGTTTGCCACAAACTCGGAATGATTTCTTAGGCAGCCAAAGGTTTTCTTTCGTCCTTCCTGTGGATCAGTACTGCCCATCGCCTTCGCCTTTCACTATTTTTCAATTCAGTTGGGAAGGGAAACAGTTTGAACAGGGGTTTGCAGTCACACAGATCTGATTCTCTTTTGCAGTTATGGAGTTCGCAAACTTACGAAGACCAAGAACCACACAATTACGATGTCCAAATCCCAGAACAAAAATATGACAATATCAGAACCAGAAACAAAAGCAATATGGTTCAAAAGACTTGAAAAGATTGGCTTTGACAATAGACACATCCCACTGGGAAATCAAACATGGTGGTTTGATGCTCACTTTTTCGGAGGACCCTCCCCAGTATGCATTGTGCGATGACCGGAAGTCGGAAATTTGAGATACATGTAGTAGAGGCAGAGTCGATGGAGCCAGAAGTGCGCCCATGTTCACTTTCTATTTGGAACATGGCGGCTAGCAGGTTAGCTATGTCCATTTATACAGTCTATGGTTATAGCTAACAAGGGCAGTCATTTTTGGTCAACAAACCAAAATCTGTTCTACCTCAGGCCATGTTTGATTCATGTTGATATCCAGTTGAAGGTGATAGAAGGTCTTATAAATGTGGTCATAGTGCAAGTCATGATTCAAAATGTTTGCAGCACCCATGGGTCCTTAGCTGTTGTCGTTATGCTGTGACTGGGAAACACATGAACCGGTGCAGCAGCCAGCGGCAATGGTCACAGCTATAAAGTGTCACAAGGCTCAATAAATCAACAAGCAATTTATGATCGGGCTAATAATTTGGGTTATTGCTAATGTACTACAAGACAATCCTGTACTCTGTTATTAAAGCAGGTACAGTTTGATGTGGGATCAGATTGAAAGGCAGGGGATGCTAGCAGGGGAAGTTAAAGATCAGATCTGTGGAGAGGCAAGCCCACTCACAATGAAAACGCCTGTCCTTCAAGGTTTATAAAAGCATATGTATTTGAATAAATAATAATGATGCCTTGTACTTCTAATGTCCTTTCCAGGCTCATCGAAGCATCTCCAAGCACGACACTCTAGTCATTATTTATTTACTCCACGCTTAATGGTGTTAAGCTATTATTGTATCACTCTCTCTCACAGTCACACACAATATTCATACTAGGCAAAGTGTCCTGCCTAAGAGCACAAAGTCACAAAGTCCAAACTTGGTCTGATCAGGAATCGAATCGCTGATCTTCTGACGAGTGCTTTAACCACCGCCGCTGTAGAAGATGAATAAGTGTGAAGCCATATTGTGAAACAGTCCTGGCAAAGTATAAAGTCTCCAAATAGACAAGCAGATGGCGAACCCCCATACCGCAAAAGTCAGTGCTCATGTGAAATGAAAAATGATTATACAAACACAGAATATAGATGCAAGTCGTGTATGATTTATTGACAAAATGGGTCGCATAACTCAATTTATGATACGCTTAATATTTCTTGGCTATTAAAACGCCATTCAAGTGTGTTTTGAATCGCCTGTAGATAATGATGCCTGGAACAAAAAGCAGCACATCTGGGCACATGGCGTATGGGCATAGTTTGATCAAATAAATTAAATCCTAATAGCCTCAAACTCACTCTTCCAAAAAAGCCATCTGACAGCCCAAGGACAAACGTAATAAGTATATTTTATAACACATGTATAGCTTCTCCTGGGATGGTAAAAGATTTTATGTCTGGGTAAAGGGACTTGGTGGGACATATTTCTCCACTTGTTAAGCCTGAGCGTGGACTTTACGTGAGTCGTATATCCATTGAGACATTTTGATGATTTTAAACTGGGACGATTTCAGTGGGAAAAGTTAAAAGAGCCGGAGCATTTAAGAGTTAGCGGATTGGACGGGTTGAGGTCACACAGGAAGTGCAGAACGTGGTTGTAGGCCGGGGTTGCTCATACATCTCAGTGTTTCCCTCTAGCATCTGCTGTCTGCTGGCATTTATTACCCCTCACTAAAGCAGGCCCGGGCTCCAGCTGCACCAGGCAAGCTCTGCTCTCTATCTCCACTACACTGTCTGTGTGCAGGACCGAAGGGTAAACTGTGCTACGAGTACTTTAATAGGCTTACTCCATTGGTGTTGATACTGCCCTTTGATTTTATACACAGTTGGGGTTATTTTTAATGGGACAACTTGTGGTGTCTAGACATTTCTTTCTTTTTTTTTTTTTTTTTTTTTTTTGAGCCATTTTAAAAAATATAAAAGAAGACCTACTGTGCGTGTCTCTGCTCTGTAGTTAGAATCTATGACAACTGTGAATTATTATGTTGTAATTTGGACATTTTAAATCGGAATATTCATCTAAAACAACTTAATAAAAGAAACAAGTCAACTGTCTTCCACGTTAGAAAACTGTGGTGCTATTATCATGAGTATGATTATGATTTTTATTATTCTCAATATTTGTTCTATCTTTGTTTGTTTGATTTTCTTCTTTTTTTCTTTTCTTATCTTGTCTTTTCTTTTAAATATATGTATACATGTATATGGATATATTTTAATATATACATATTTATGTGTATATGGTAGGGCGCCACAATATATTGCATATTATTTATTTGCTTACTATTTATTTGCTTTATTGTATTATTTTTTTTCTCTTTTTCCATATTGTGCAGCCCTATATGGAACTATATTTGTGTGCCTGTAACAGTGTGTGCGAGTGAGTGGATGGGTAGGGAAGTATGTGGTCGTATATTTAAATATGTATATATATGTCTATGTATGTATATGTATATTATGTATTATTTGGTTAGGAGGTGGGAAGGGCAGACACTGTTTACTATGTTTACTATTTTGTTTTATACTTTTTCTTTTCTAAAAAAAAAAAGGTAAAAATATAAGTAACAAAAAACAAAAGAAAACTGTAGTGCCCAATCGGAGCTGATGTCGCGAAACGTTATTTCAACAAAAAGCTGTGAACTTGTTGGTTCCTCCTATGGACATCTAAGTGATTTTAACATTGCTAAAACATGCATGAATCACTCCAAATTCAACTTGAATAGTGAGTAAATGATGAGGGCAAACAACATAACATTGTTAAACATTGTTGTCTGCTTTAATAAAATGCATGATACTTTGGCCTCTGCAACAAATACAACAACAAATAGTGTCACAAAACAAAACAAAAATCTAACTTACAACCTCTGATTTTATATGTATGGTTAAAAACGCACTGGTTATGTAATGTCATTTACAAGACCAAATAATGTTAGGTTCTATATTAATATCACTGCGTGGAGTTCTGATAAAGATTATTGTATTCTTTTCTATTCTATTCTTATTTATTCAACCCCACTGCAGAATCTGCACAGCCTGTCTCAGTGTTGAATAGAGAACGGCTGTCATCCAAACAGTTTAAACAGTGATTTTATATTATTTAGCTCTGACAGTTCTATTCCTCCGTAGAGACAAAAGTTTAAATGTCAGACATAATTATAACATGTTGTAAGTATAATATTAAATTAGATTAACAGTTCTCTTCACTCATCTAATTAGCTCATATCAATGTAAACATCTCAGTTTGTCACAAAGCTGATTATTACTCAGAATTCTCACTTCAACTTACATACTTGATGCATTTCATTTCATTATTTCCTTATTCATAGATAGCAAGCTGCCATTTGCATTTGAACCCATATAGGTGGATAACATATAATATTTTAAAATCTTTCAAAGAAAATTATTTTATTGACACCCAGTTATAGAGATGTTTTGTTAGGTGGCATTAGTAGCAGTTGCAGCACCCTCTGTGGCCATTATGTAAGTCATGATTCTTGGCCTGGCAGCACCCGCGGGTCCCCAGCTGTTCACCCAACCCTCTAACTGTGAGTTACTGGATCAGAGCTTCAGCCTGCAGCACGGATGGTTAAAGGGTGGTAACAAGATGGATAATTAAAACAGCAAACAAATAAACAAAACTAAATACTATTAGAAGATGTGTGCCTGCCAGAAATATAATGATATGATGCTATCTACACTGTTGCTGCTGGTCCAACTTCGGAATTTTGGACATAGGGCCTCATTCCCTCGTGAGCCAGAGTGTTGGAGATGTGTGGAGACACTTTTTGAAATATTCCATCCAGTCCTTGAATTTGCAGAGGTCACTGGTGCTAGGATAGTGCATGTCAATGGCCATAGTTAGCCTGCTACTAAAAACAGAATTACCCACTCCACAAAACACCCGAAAAACAAATCTATTATTACACCAGACTGTCCATGTAAATGTCTGTGTTGATAGAATAATTTTACAAGTAAAACCAACCTTTGATTTCAAGGATATATATTTGAGCAGCAGCAGCAAGTTGTACTTCCTGTATGGGAAGCGTGGCAGCGGTGGACTGATATATGAGAAAATAATCCCTCAACATGTGCAGATTCATGCAATGTGATTCCGAACTGTCCCTTTAAACATTCACATACTGGTCAACTCCTCTATCTGGAAGTGGAACAGAAACATATATTACAGTTAATACCATCAAACATAAGATTAACATGGTTATTAGATTGAATTACTCTGCAATTAATGCAAATAGGTGAGCTGTAGTACCTGGAAATAGAGGATAATGGTCCACATCAACCCAAGGACAAGGAAATCGATTGATTTTCTTATACCTATAATGAATTAATGTTTAATGAATTCTGGACCTTTTAGTAAAATTCTGTAATTTGTTTTCACCCCACGGAGAGCTGACATGTTTTTTTATATTTACATTTTGTGAGTGCTGATAGTTGGCGATTTTTCCTTTTCCCATTAAAGGGCTCATATTATGCTATCTTCTGATCTCTGTTATAATGTTGTTACCTCTTCAAAAATATACCAGTGTGTGAGTCAGTTTTGGACCTTTAATGCTTCCCTCAGAAACATCATTAGACAAATCCAGTGCTTTGGTTTAGAAGAATCCCTGTGCACGTCCCCTGCCCTCCTCACAGCCTCCCCTGGTGGAGATAGATGTCTCTGCCCCGTGTGTGTGCCAGCTGTGACATGGGTCCTTAGATGGATGGGAGCCACTTGAGGAGTTGCCGTGTGCCACAATAGAACATCTGCCTCCCTGGGCTGTGAGTGCTGTTCTAGTGTAATGAGGCACAGTGGTGGAATAAAACACATTTACAAAAAGCGGGCGGGAACCAGAGTCGAAGCAGCGGTGAAACTATTTAAATATGGCGTCCTCCTGGTGTCACTGCACTCAGCCTTTTCCATCCCCACCAGTCTTCCATTTGCACCATCATAGATAGAGACAGCGCAGAACATGTGCCATTCTGTGTTAAACAAGAAGGGGGCGTTATTTTCACATGATCTTTGTGAAAATGTCTGTCGTTAAATGAATATTAAGGCCACTGGTACATGTTAAAATATATACAGATATACAGTGGGCACAAAGAATGTTTAAAAATATAGCCTAAGCTTTATGTGTACAATGTATGATCCAAGATATACCTGCCTTCAATGCTTATTTTTCAGATTATAATACACGACATTTAACATAATGTACCTATAAGGGTTGTCAAAAGTATCTAGTTTCGATTACTGCATTATTGTGATTATAGCTACAAATGATTAAACCACAAGAAATGAAAGCCTAACCAGAAAGTGTTGGATCAGGAGGAGCATATTGTCATAAAGCACTGACAATAAATCCACCATAAATATATTATATTATATGTATTATATAATCTATGACACCTGATGATCAGCACGTTACTTTTTGAACATTTTAAATGGTAATATTTAAAATGTCCAAATATTAAATGGCAAACTAAAAGAAACAAATCCACTAAGTTGTGTGTTAAAAAAAGCTGTGCTCAGTGGGAGCTAACATCACTGTAGACATCATCACAACAAAGAGTTGGCATCTCCGATGGATAGCTGCAGGTCACACTAGCTAGCAGCTGATTTTTGTTCATTTCCAAAATGACTGTGACGGAAGTAAGTGCAGAGCAGTGGGCGTATGCCGGTGGCAGTGAAAACGGGTATTGATTGGCAGTATGGCGTCTTAAAAATAAGCGACAACAACTTCGGGTGAGTAAATGATGAGGGGAAACAGATATAACATGGTTAAAAACTCAAAAAAGTCGATTTTGCATAATAGGTCTGCTTTAATCATGTTGAAAAAAGACATTATTAGAAAAAGTTTATTTTCTCTGGGCAGATTTTAGCAGATCAATCTCGTTTCTTCTCTGCTCAAAATGAAACATCTTTGTAATGGTTCAGATGAAACTTTGAAAAAAAGAAAGAAAAAGTGATTCGCTGAGTCAAATGAAAGATACTGCTAGTACAATGGCTGCGGGATGTTATTGACTGAAAAGATTGGAAAACTGTTTTAATGATTTGCAACCCACTGTAAGGCGAACCGCGCGTTGTGGTTTTTCAATTTCATGTGGCCGATTTTTGAGGCTGTTGTGAAGATTTCCTGTTGACCCCCTGCCACTGCGTTTGCTTTGTGTTTTGAAGGCGGATGCTGAGGACGAGGTGGAGGAGAGTTCAGGTGGAATTGGAAATCTGACATTTGGGTCTGATCCTGTGAAGGGAACAGTGACACACACAGAGAGGTGTCAAACACATCAGGGCCCTCTGAAACTCAAGACTACGCTCGCTCCATTTCAATGTTTGAAGTCACTTTGCATAGCACCGTGGAAGTTACCATGGGGAAAATAAAAAGTAACATACACTACCAGTCAAAAGTTTGGGCACACCCTCATTCAATGTTTTTTTTTGTTTTGTTTTGTTTTGACTACTAGTTTTTGTTTTCTGCATTTTAGGTACAATATCAAATATATGAAGCAAGATATATGACATGATGTAGTAAAGAAAAAGGTTCAATAACTGTACTAAATACAAAGTGAAGGATGACTACTTTGAGGTTTTGAATAAAAAAGTCTGTATAGTATCTTACTTCATATATTTGATGTCTTATGTATGTATATAACATGTAGAAAGTAATGAACATTAAAAAAAAAAAAAAAAAAACATTGAATGAGATGATGTGTCCAAACTTTTGACTGGTATTGTAATTTGTGTTTGTTTGCTGCTTGATGAGAATTGTTTTGTTATATCATCTCTCCACAGATCTGACCTGTCACTTGGTCTGCTGGTGTCCCCTGCTTGCCTCCATGAAGATATAAATAAATTTAAATACTTTGGATCATTCCAGGCAAAGCAATAACATGTTCACAGAGGCAAGCAGATGGCCCAACGCTCCACCAGAAAAGTTACTTAGTTCACTTTTAAATTTCAGTTCAAATAGTTGAGGAAAGAATTTGTATACATCTGATGTGTACCGGAATATACACTACAGAGTGAAACTACTTCAAACCCAAGTACTGCTATTTGTGTTTTTTATTGGTTGGTCAGTGAAGTGCTTCAGTCTGATTCCACTGATCTTTGTAAACAAACATGCTTTGTGTTCTAATTTACTCTTCCACTTGACTTCAACATGCAATAATCAACTATCCATGGTTGAAAATGAAAATGTCATTTCCCAGGCCTGAAAAGTCATGAAATTTTGAAAATTTTTTGAAAGTTTTGGAAAAGTCATGGAATTTTAGTATCTCCTTCACTTCCTTCTACAGTTTTCTGTTAAGTTCTCATTAGGCACATTCTGAACGTCTGCGCCTTTTGTTTAAAAGAAACGACAACAAATGCACTGACAGGATTTTGAATATTCAAAAACTACAATCCCAAACCATAAGGTGAGCATTTCATATTTAGCTCTAAAAGTCTGATCAATTCTACACATGTAGGTGCCGTAAAGTCATGGAAAATTCACTTTAGCAAATGAAAAAGTCATAGAAAAGTTTAGAAATTTTGTCAGTGAAAAGAGTGAGAACCCTGACTATCACAACTACCACAGGTTCTTCTGTTTTCTTACACCATGATAGACTACTAAGTTTTATCTTGTGTCCTTGGGCAAGACACTTAAGTATATCTAGCTGAGTGGTGTATGACTGTGCTTGTGTACCCGACCAGTAGATAGCAACCTTTCCCTTTACTTGGCCTAAAGACTACATTCTCTTTTACACTGACATTACCGACAGTGACATGAAGTACAAGGCTGCAATAAGAAAAATGGATCCTGGAAGGTGGAAGAATTTTCCGGTTCATTTTGTAGGTGCTGAAATTTCGACACATTGTTTCTCAGGAGTTTACTCTGCTCAGTTTAAACCCCCATCGCGGCTGCACTTCCACTTCGGTTTGTGCCGTACCCCGCCTCCACCCCGGCACCCCCTCGGTTTCTCATCATCTCATCATCCTATCATCCTCTTCGCTCTCCTCTGCCTCACCTTCTCCTAAACGTCTAATCTGCCACGCCCTTCATCACATTGTCTTCTGCTGAGGTCTGAGCGCTAAAGCAAACTCATTCAATCAAACTATTAATACTTTCTCTTTGTGTCTGAGTGTCTCCAGGTTGACATGCATTTTTACCAGGCTTATGTGGAGCTAAGCGCTTCACCAAACAGTGTACATGACTCATCAGCGGATCTGTATTTTGCATAGCACGTCAACGAGGGGAGGCGAAGTGAGAATTTAGCACAGCAGACAAAACACGACTCTTATATAAGCTGACGTACACATGATCAGAGTCTTTCATTGTCTTGGCGATGGCTTTTGTGTCCATGATCTGCTGTGACCCAAAGGAGGGACACTTTACTTTTGGCTTTCTCTCCTCAAACTACCCCTGACACAGATCTGCTGACCCTATCTGACCAGTCGTCCTGTTAAACTGCACTGGGACCTCCGACTGAGACACAAAGGCGACAGAGAAGTGCAGCGTAAATGATGCTGCAGCAAAACTTGAATTTCCCTCGGGATCAATAAAGTATCTCTCTCTCTCTCTCCCTCTCTCTGATCTAACACACATCTAAACCTTACAGCGAAAAAGGAAGCATAAAATGGATTCAGGGAGGTGGTTATGTAAATACTTATAGCCTTCCTCAAGTGAGCAGGCTGGGTTCCGTTGATGTTTGTATAGAGCTATAGTGCCATTGTGTCTGCATGCAAGAATACAGCTCTGATGTCTGAGAGAGGAGAAGCATGGGAATTTTGTGAGTCCTTTTGGTACTTTCATTCTTCTACTGTGAGTGGCTCAGTACTGAGAAAGTCTTTATATTAAACAACAAAGGGGTCGTATCTTTCGGGACCTCGAACTATTATTCTCACATTGCAGAGTTAAAGTTCTGGCTGTTTCACACATGTTTTACTATTATTACATTTAAAGGGGGAGTATTTTATTTCTCTGGTGTAGTACCATATTTTTCGGACTATAAGGTGCACTTAAAATCCTTAATTTTCTCAAAAATCAACAATGCTTCTTATAATCCGGTGCGCCTTATGTATTAATTCTGGTTGTACCTTACTGACCTCAAACTGGTTTTATGTGGTACACAGCGCTCAAAAATCTGTCAAAAAGCTACAAAGCCACAGCACTTGATGGATTGTCGGAGCATTACGGCTACTGTAGTCAGGAGCCTCACGGAGTAAAGGACGAAGTTTAGTTCTGCGTCAGCATTTATGAAATCAATGAAATGCTACAGAGAATATATGTCCATTCATGTATACGGTCTGTGGGTATGACCTGCAGATTTATAATCTCTGAAAAGTTTCACATGAACCATCTCCAACACGACACACGCACAGAACAGACTCACCACCAGCAGCACATCCTCTGTCACAGAAAGAACACTCTTATTCCAATGAGTCGTGTCCTTTAGTCTGACAAGCTCAACCACATCAGGGCATAAGAAGTGAGCTGTTTTTTTCAGTGCTTATAGTTTATGCAAATTAGTCATGTGGTTTTAAGTTTCATTTCTCTAAAACGTAAACAAATGTGCACAAAGCTGCATGAAACACATTATTACTCAATGTATATTTGAGTCGTCCTCGTTGGAAATAACAAAACAAACTTATATTATCCACCCATATTCACATTCATAATACACATTCACCAAGACAGGGAGGCAACGCCACGATCTGCCAATGGATCGTGGATGCCTGGGCTAAAGATCAGTCTCAAGTTTCGTCCGTTTGTTTCGCTTAATCCTCCTTATAATCTGGTGCACTTTATGTATGAAAATAAGCGAGAGAATTCAACATGATTGATATTGCGCTTATAATCTGGTGCATCTTATAGTCCGAAAAATACGGTAACTACTAACACTTCATACAACATATTCAGATCCGCATGTTACCTTTTATTGTTTTGAAAATGCTATATTCATCGAAAACAAACTCCGACTTCACAGCCCTGTCACAAAACAATCAGCGTACATCTCGATAATGAAACTACTGCACATCACATCAGGTTTGTCCAGATGTTGTGTACAGTTTTGTATCATGCTTTTGTATATTTATGGAGAATTGTCATGTGAGGACATGGATGACATAGGCTTGTGGGCACAGAATCTTACTGCTAATTGTAAGCAGGGTTCAAACAGGGCCCTAGAGAGATCGCTAAATGGCTCAAACATGCATGATGACCACTAAAACTTCTTCAGGCATGTTATTGATGAGGGAACATTATAACCACGGCGGGAAGTTTTAACAAAAAAAAAAGCATAATACTCTCTCTTTAAATTCATTTACATTTGTTTGGTTCTGTTTACTGATCTCGAGGAGCTGTTTTTTGCGTACAATGTTTTACTTTTTTGAAGATAATCAGTTTTGTCCATTTTCAAAATGACATTGCAGATTGGATTTTTCCTCCCCATTCGATTGACCCGCCCTGTTTTTGTACTTTTCAAATCGACCAGGTTCAGTTTGCCCCTGGTGCCCTTGGTGACTCTTGCCAATGCACAATTTATCTCAAGGGATTTTCCATTTGGTCCCATTCCAAACTCACTGTCCTGAACAGGTCACTCTTAAAGCAACATGCCTGAAGTCACTATCCATCAAAACACACCACATTTGGGCTGAGGTACACTTTAATAGATATAGAAAATGGTGAACATATTGAACCGATAATGTGCAAGTGCGAGTTTTTCTCCTCTGAGGCAGAAGTCATTTGAAAGTGGCCGGGGGCAGGCAGTGATTTACCAAGCTCCAGGGATGAGGGCTGTCTACAGGGAGTGGAGCACAGATGGAACCCAGACGCAAAGGGCAACAGTGGGGAGGGTCTTTCTGCAGGTCAAATACTCACTTTAACAGGAGTTTATCATGGATTTTTATCTGCAAATGGAGACATATGACAAGAGCGACTGTCAGGGATGGGACAAGATCTCATGCCGCAAAATTTCGACAAAGATAAAATTGCCACAAGATTGATTTGTTTACATTTAACTAAGACAAAGAAAATGTCAAGTTTCTTCAAGCCACTGATATTTGGATTTTTACTCTTTAAAACATGAAAAACAGAACTACTTCATTCATTCAACAGGAATGATCCAAAGTTATTCCATTTATCCAAATTTGTCACCACGATGGTCACTTTTTACATTTCTCAGATACCAGTTCAGTTTTGCCATAATGGTAAAGCTAGCAACAACCAGCATATTAATGTGCACTTCCTGATTATCTATACTTGGACAACAGACTTTATAAATGGGTTTAACCGTTTCAGACCTGAGTGCATTTTTAGTACATCTGTCCTCTTAATTTTGCTTTTAAAACTGCCCCTTTTACCCCTTAATAAAATGTGTTATACATCTTTTTTTTTTTTTTCAGTACAACATGTTATTTCACAATCTGTTGCTGTAGTTGTGTCATATCGCGGTAATAAAACGTATAAGACCAGAAATACACATGGAAAAAGAAAACTGAAAATAAAGTTCACAGGCTTTCATGTACAAACAGCATTTTGGACATAAAAAATAATAATAATAAAAAATAGGGCTTTAGCTACAGAAGTACAAAATGCCAAGTCTGTAAGAAAACTAAAACTAACCTTATTGCCTCAAAACCAAAAAGAAAAAGTGCAATTGCCCCGTGACTTTCCTGGTGCCAGTCATGAAAACAGCTCATGTCGGGTCCAGGGCACAAAGCCACATCACTTCCTTGGGGGTTCCATGGGGTTTATTACATTTGGATATGGACATTTTGAGTGAAATAAACCTTTCAAATAAAAATAAAATGCTCAACTACGCAGACCAAGATGGATAATTTGCCATTTATTACAGAAATAACTGCACTTAGAGCAACTTTTTCAATTGTTACGAACACAGACGCTCAGATTATCGACCATTTTGACTCACTTCACTCTTTGTCAAAGTTTGGGCCAATCAAAATGAAGGGAGTGCATGAGTTTGGCTGAAAACAAAGTTCCTGTTGGACACTTAGAGCTGAGATATGCTTGGAAAGCCAAAAGTCTTATCTTTCAAAACCAAAAAAGGTAAGTTTTTATCTTTTATGGTTGGAAAGTTATACTTATATAAACCATATTCACAGGTGATATATACAACACCATGGGTCTGGAAGGGTTAAAGTGAGCATAATGGGCATGATTCAGCTCCATTCTCTATGGCTTCAGCCCTCAGGTCTAAAAAGCAGAGCTACGATAGCAACAAAAATATAAATCTGACGTGAAGTGAGTTCTGAAGGCAACATTGAGAACTGGACCACACAATTTATTTATTGCAAATGATGTCAAAATCTCATCTTGTCTCTTTTCGCGAGGAACCAATCTCATGTCTCTTCTCGTCTTGTCGGAATTGTCTCTTATCCCATCTCTGTAGCAACACAGTGTTTTACCAGGACTAGTGTCGAATTATTTAGAGATTGTGGCACCATGTTGTTGTTCTACAATTTAGCAGCACATTCATCCATGCTATTGCCAATATTACCTTTTCCCCTGCTGCCATTAGTTTGTTGGATTGCTATCAAGAGAACTCAATAAGTAAGAGGTAATGGACATTGTTAGAACTCTACAAGGTATAGTGCAGATTGCAAGATAGTTACCTGACCAGCCAGAACCACTTATTTTGACAAAACTTTGCAAATACAAGTGGACCTGGATCTATAACCTTCCTCACCGATTTCAGAGAGCATGATTGACAGACAAATTAACCAATCAGAGACACATTGTTTGTTCGCGTCAAAAACATGGCTGCAAGACAACATAAAAGATGAAGAAGCAGTGCAGATTTTTACAGAACCAACAATCAAAGCACCAAACTATTATTGATCTCAGGTAGAAGAAGTTTTATAATAATTTTCGAGAGGATGTCGTACTACAAATTAGCAGATGTCGATGGATCGTTTCTAGTTTGGACAGAAGATTTTTACTCTTTAATGTAGAAGAGACTAGCTGGTCAGGCAAGCAAGATAGAGGTAATGTATGCATAATATAATATAGCTATGAAATCCCAAAAAGAATGCATGCTGCAAATAATTGTTCATTGATTTCTGTGACAATGGTCCTCATAGATTGAATCATTTCACTGTTTAAACTGAATAACTAAAAATAAACTATTGACATGGATGTGCAACTTTTTCCACTATACTTTTTAAACTTTTAGCATGTTTTCTTTCCTCATTAATTAAACAGCAATGTAAGTGTCATGAGTCCTCATTAGTAAAGCTGTATTTGTCTGTCCCCAGGCCCAGAGCAGCAGCAGCAGCAGGACACAGCCCCAGAGTACACCTGGAGCATCGTAGCAGCCGGGGACCGTCACGAGAAAACTGAGAAGAAGTCAGGAAGTCCACAGGGCTGGGAGGAAGGTAAGAGCCAAGGTATCACATTCCCCTTCGAAGGGAATTTCATTTTACAAAAAAAATTTTCAATCAGTCTCTGTCTCCATGACGATTCCATTCTATGACAGCCATGTTTGTGTTCCAAAGTCTATATGTAACTTTGGATGTTGTCGATATAATTGTTTGTGTGAATTTTCAAGCTGCAAGTGAATATTTTGTCTAACTAGGATGTGTCATAAGTAGGAAAATGTCCTTGCAACATTCTATAATCCAATAATATTTAATACAGATGGGGAGGAGCTAAAATAAAATGGTTAAAATTATTTTCTACTGTATTATAGCAAATTTTTGGCTCTAGTCATCAGAGGTGGGACCAAGTTGTTGTTTTGCAAGTCTAAAGTAAGTCTCAAGTCTTTGACCTTAAGTCCGAGTCAAGTCCCAAGTCAAATACAGGCAAGTCAAAGTCGAGTCTTGAGTCACTGGTCCTCAAATCCAAGTCCAGTCCAAGTCGTCTGCTTTGCGCTTCAAGTAATTTCAAGTCTTTAAACCAAAGTACCAAATACAGGTTAGATTTTTGCTATTTATATGAATTTTAAACTAAATAGTTCTTTAAAAGTCTGGTATATTTATATATGAGTATTTATATAAGAGTCATAGAAATTTTATTTTTCCTTTTTAAATGTCTTGACAAGAATGTGAATTATTACAGTCAAAACAGAAAGAATTAAGATTTAAGAGCTTAATGTGGCCATACCAGCTTGCCAAAGCCTGATCCCATCAGATCTCAGAAGCTAAGCCGGGTCAGGCCTGGTTAGTACTTGGATGGGAGACCACTGGGAAAATCAGGTACAACTGTTGTTGTGCCCTTAGTCAAGACACTTCACCCACATTGCCTAGTATGAAAGTGGTGCGCGTGAGTGATGGTGGTGGTCAGAGGGACCAATGGTGCAGATTGGCAGCCTCACTTCTGTCAGTCTGCCCCAGGGCAGCTGTGGCTACAGTAGTAGTATGGAGTGAATGAATAATGATCTTGAAAGCGTCTTTGAGTGTCCAAAAAAGCGCTATATAAAACTGATGCATTATTATGAATATTTTAACAACAGTTATTTTGTCATCTAGTCCTAAGTTTTTGTCTATTTTATCAAGTCAAGTCTCAAGTCTTAAAAATAGTGACTCAAGTCTAACTCGAGTCCAAGTCATGACTTGCAAGTTCCCACCTCTGTTAGTCATTAATAGAAAACATCAGGTTCAACATTTGTTAATTTACTTGAATTTTTCATGAAAATGCAATATAATCAATGTAAAAACTCTACTAGGATGGCATCATCACATTTAATCCAAATACAAAAAAAAATAAAAATTCAGAAATGTTTTATAGACTGAATATTCGAGCATTTCTCAAACGTCAGCTCTTACTCTAATACTGTCTGTGGTGTTCTGCATTGATCGTAAGTGATCAATTGATCACTCGAAATTCTCATTCACTCGTGTGGAAGTTAAAATAAACTTACTGTAGCTCAAATGTTGTTTTCTGGTTCTACTAAAAAACTGTTCTACTAAAAAACTGTAACATCACAAAACATTTCTCATTACCAGTTTCACACCTTTGTTTTCTTTCGTATAACCATAACATTTTATTGATTGCATCCTGTCAATTTTTCTATAAAGATTATCTATTAGCCAGTCCACACCATCAAGTCCCTGCTTTCAAATCTCAATATCCTTTGGCATCATTCATTTCCATAAAGCTCGAGATGAGAAAACGGTGTGTGTCTGGTGTCCTGAGGTGATGAGTAAAATGAAGTCGGACAGAAGGGACTATTTATTTCCTTAAATGTTTTTGCCGATCACGAGCAGGCAGTCTGACACCAAACAGACTGCGTAGAGAAAATGAAAAGGTGAAGTGTATTGACTGTGGTGAGGGGCAGATTGAGTGGACTAAACGAGTGAGTCCAAAGATGGGAGGAAGCAGCACCTCTGGAAAACGGTGCACCCATTTGGAACAGAGGGCTTATAGAAATTCAATGCAATGTGATCCTGTTTGCGAAGAAGGGGTAAATAACATTGTTGAGGTGGGGCAGGCTGTCACTGTCAGATTTTGTTGGAGTTATGTGTGTATTTTTTGCATCATTGTCTATGGAAAACAGACTCATGATTATTTTATCATTTTTTTACCTATAGATTTTGAAGGTGCACTTTGTAACTTTTCATGTATAGGGTTATAGTTACTTAGCCAGGCTGGTGCCACCTAATGCCTCCACTCAATTTAATTTCTCTAAAGCAACTAGGTCAGGAATCAAAATACACTAGACGGTTTGCAAGAACCCCAGAAGTTGTAGACTGCGCACTGGCCAATCAGCAAAGAGCTTTGAAGCCATGATGTCAAACTTAAGCGCCTGTCTGGGTCCCTTTTGTGGTACAGCACAACAGTAAACAGAGCGATCGAGATTGATGTAGACGAAGACAGACATTCTGTGTTGGCAATGATTTCCGAGATCGAGGATTTAAAGTCGGAACAAAGAGAATGAATTGGTGAATTTTATCAAGGGGAAAGACGTTTTTGCCCTTCTTCCTACGAGATTTGGTGCATTACATACATCACGACCAAATAGCAGTGATTTTTTAAATAAAAAGAGTCCCTGCCTATCATCGACAGAATGAATCCTAATGCTGTGAGACGGTTTCCACGAAGTAAAACCAGCTGATGAATCAGGCCTATAGTTACTTACATCCTTGGAGATGTTATTACTTTGCCCCTGGTATTCCAAAGTATGGCATTAAAGTTTTCAGTTTCCATAGAAACAAGCCACCAGGGCAATTTATAGGTGAGATCTGTGAGGAGGCGACCCCACTCACAGTTGGATGTCACAGCATGTTTTTAAAGGTATTTTTTATCAATGAAAACACCCATAATCAAATAAATGCAACTTATATATTTTTAAAACTGTACTGTGGAACATTACCGGCAAAGCAATAGCATCTCAGTAGTTGTACCATTATCAGTAGATTTATTGCCAAATGCAATGATAATAAAAACATTTTTGATAGAATTTCCAAATCATAAAAGTGGCAGTAGTACATTAAGGCTTTTACTGTTCAGAGTAATTCAGGTTGAAGTAACAATATTCTTACTTGTGTAAAGGTTTTTCACTCCCATTAAGAGTGTCGTTCATTTTGACTTCTACTAGAGGAAAATTATTTATCAGTAATGTTCCCTCTCGTTGAGTACTGTTTTGTGTACTGCAAATGTCCTGCAAATATGCAAATACTTTCCTTACTAACTGAAGTAACAGTTGAAATGCAGACAGACTTTTTTCCCACCGCTTTTACTGAAGACAGACACAGCAGTGGTGTATATATATTTGCATTATCATACTTCAGTGCCAGAGTGAGACGATAGATTTGCTGTGTTTGGAATAATTGTGCATAGAAGGCCTCTGTCTTCGCACCTCTCTGTGCCACTCGCAATTTAAAGCTATGGAAACGAGAGATGAATACTTAATGACTGTCATCAGTGAGCAGCCTGTTCTGAGCGCTACCAAATATGGGCAACCAAACTTTAGCTGTAAAACAAGATTTTCAAACTTTTAACAATGCTAAGAAAAGACTAAACCTTGCTATCTCGGACAGAAGATACAGAGAGAAATAATAACACATAAAAGTAGCAACTAAACCAATTTAGATCTGAACTAATTTATGAGCCATTGTTTGTGTAACGAATCAAATTATTTGGAATGTACAGAGATAAACACAACACAAATTGATAATGCTCGTAAAGGTGCACTAGAAACATTTTTGGTGAAGAGTCTACTGTTTGCTGTTACCATTACCAAAACAAGTCACCAGTCAAATCTATGGAAAAGCAACCCAGCTCACAGCGGAAATACATGTTTCTTCAGGTAGAAATTTAAAATTGAGAGGGGTAGGTGAAGCAATAACTCCATGCAAGTTGGTATACATTTCATTATGCACCTTAATTTATATTTTTTTCTTTCTAAATACCATAACAAAAAAAAGTCCTTTGCTGTTCTCATATTACACAAATCATCACTCTCAAGTTCAAAGTCCATATTATAAATATTTAAACCTTCTGAACACACTTCCTTTATTTAGCACAAAAGAAAATATTCAGTCTAACACTTTTATTCATGATACCAATTTTCACCTTCTGCCTCCACGGTGTGTATTGTGTAAACACACATAAACCTGCCTGAAAACGGTGCACTTCCCAATCGCTTGCACAGTTACAGGGGCTCTTTCATTGTTGTGCGGAGAGCTCGTATTGTCAAGTACACAATAGCAGTCCAAATCAAAATAATGAGGATGAATCTTGCAGGAAATTTGTGGAACCAAGGAATGGAAGGAAGAAAAATGAAACAAAAAAATAATAATAAAATAAACTTTTGATGTGTGAAGACTTCAGCCGCATGTATTGAGTGCTGTGGAGAATGCTTTGAAAATGTTTTTAGTTACAGAATACTGAGCACCTACACTGAATTGTATATATAAATAAATGTAATATATTGTTGTAAACAAGTTCTGCTTTCTGAATAATTTCACACTGAGTTGCATTATATTATGGTGTACAAATTACGATATGATTAGAAAACACTTTTGTTGCTTGCTGTACATTTATTCATCACTAATTAGAAAAGGAAAAATCACACATGCATTGACTGAAAGAGTGTCGTTGTAGTTTATCTTAAAAGCCTAAATAATCAAGTACTGCAATGTATTCATTTGAAGTAATGAAAGTAACTGTATTCCATTAGAGATACTCAAAATGTATATTTCTTTCAGTATTTAACTGTTAATTTGTAAAGATTTGACATAAATAACCAGACCTTGTTATATTTACCTCTTATGGCTGGACTGGAGGTGGGTTATAGAAGCAAAAAAAAAGATTGTGGCTGAACTTTAAATCTAATGAAATGCAAGTACACATATGTATAATTATTTGTTATCGAGAGAACGTGGTTGATAAGAATTGACTCCATAGCCAGACAATAGTAAAAGAAATTTAATAACATCAGGATGTCTCATGTTACATCTTCTCGAGCGGCCCAGGGAGGCCCAGACAAGAGAAAACCATCAGTATTTATAGTTTTATGATAATGAGTAGAATGGGCGTGTGTACATATGAACCCTTGGTAAAGAGAATATACATATAAGGCAAAGTACATATATGAAACTCAAGTGAAAAGGAGGTATGGAGAAATCAGTTGTGTATCACTTAACGAAAACACTAGATGCTCTAATACATGGCAAACAATGTTGTAAATGTAACACACATCTGGAAAGTAGCAGAGGAGGATTTCATGCTTACAATATCTGTATCATAATTAGATATAAACTCTAGTTATTAGCGTTAAGGGCGTTAATTATGCTCACACGTTCATAGCCACTGGGAAAAGTGTCTATGGATGTGTAGTACAGGCCATGGAAATGTTCATTTTACAGTCCATATGAAAATGAACACCTAAGTATTTATTGTTACGTATCCTCGTCCATTGCTTTAAGTAGGGATGCACTGATACTGATATCAATTATTATCCTGAAAATGTAGCTGGATTGGGTATCTGTTCCATAATTAAATATAATATAATAAGACTATTTATAGACTGATTTTGTCCTAGAATGTCTCATAATGTTTGAACTTTTATTCATATTAAGCTGTTCTGTAGTAATTTGAAGGATAAATAACAGTTACAGAACACAATTGGATTTCGATAGTGGTATCAGAACTGAAAGTCTGGCTCGGTGCATGCCAAGTTTAATTACTGTCTTGCTATTTCCGCAAAATCAGACTTACTTTGCCAACAGCTTAATCAGTGTGAATAGAAGCATAACCTTGTCAAGAGTGAAAATGTCATGCCACAGGATAGATTTTTGCTAAGCTTCTGATAGTCTCATGGCCATTTAGCAGTTTCCTTTTGAATTGGCACAGTTATGGAGTCGTACTTTGTTCGAGCACATTGAACCCCAAATGTATTAATCACAGATGTAGCTGGGAAAAAAGATTCTTCGTGTATCCCCTGTGTTACCTTGTTTCTCTGGTTCAGTTCATGTCTGGCGTGATGAGGGAGAGCACGGTGCAGAGTTCTTGCCGGAGTCTTCACTTGTAAAGCCTTTTTTACAGTGTCCCAAGGCCCCCGGGGAATCATATCTGAGCCCTTTCATAAGGACAGAGCACCCCTGTTCCACTCTATCCGACCATAAATTGCTGATTTGCTGGTAATACTCAGATAATAAAAGGTGCTGATAAAGTTTCTTGAAGTTAAAGTTTGAAGAATGAAACTTGTTATAGCTGAGTTTTGTGGTGAGATTGTATTTGAAAGGCTGAGGGCACCGCAAACAGCCAAACAGAAAACCAATTCAAAGCTTTTACCTGTGCCCAGTCTCCCTGTAATGAGCAGTGATTAGAAGTGATTATTTTGAGTGAAAAGTAATTTTTTCCACTTATCTGTTTTTGAAAACTTAATAAGCCTGATATCTGCAGGGGAAGAGCTTTCAGGTAGGCCACCTCTTTGGCATGGGAGCACCAACAACATTAGCTAATGGCTGCTTCCGAGAAAACACATTTGGCCTTCAAGCCCTCTGAAATAGTTTAAAGGAACACAGGTTATACCGCTTAGTTTAATTTATGAACTAAACTGGAGCGCTTCTTTGGTGTGATGATTGCAGTTCCAACCTAAAAACACAATACAATTTAAAGACATATTCCACACTTAACTACAATGAATCTGATTTGTCCTGTAGATAATAATAATGTATTTCTATCTTAAAGTGACAGTTCGGAATTTTGGACATAGGACCTCATTTCCTAGTGAGCCAGAGTGTTGGCGACGTTTGGAGACACTTTTTTTCACATTCCATCCAGTCCTTGTATTTGCAGAGGTCGCTGGTGCTAGGCTAGTGCATGTCAATGGCCATAGTTAGCCTGCCTCTAAAAACAGTCTTACCCACTCCACAAAACACCCGAAGCAAATCTATTATTACACCAGACTGTCCATGTGAATGTCTGTGTTAATAGAATAATTTTAGAAGTAAAACCAAACTTGCATTTGAAGGATTTATGTCTGAGCAGCAGCAGTGAGTTGCACTTCCTGACAGAAAGCTTGGCAGTGGCGGACTGATATATGAGAAAATAGTCCCTCAACATGCAACGATTCATGTGATTGTTAACTTAGATTTATTTCAAAAATTATTCTATCAACACGGACATTTATATCAACAGCCTGGCATAATAATAGATTTTCTTTGGGTGTTTTGTGGCATGGTAAGACTGTTTTTAGTGGCAGGCTAACTATGGTCATTGACATGCAATAGCCTAGCACCAGCCACCTCTGCAAATACAAGGACTGGAGGGAATATTTCAAAAAGTGTCTCCACATGCCTCCAACACTCTGGCTCACTAGAAAATGAGGTCCTATGTTCAAAATTCCGAACTGCCCCTTTAATATGGTAACAAAAGTCTCATGCTGTCGCTTTTACTGAATTTAGGGTTGCTTCCTGAAGATCTAAAGAGATTCCAAATCTCAGTGAAAACTATGAAAAAAAAAAGATAATGGCACATCTGTTCTGTGTTGTTTTTGGTATGTATTTTAACTAATATTTGACTAACTATTGTGTATTGTGGTCCAATCATATAACTTGGGCTCCTAAAATGACATTTGTTTTAGTTTTATAATTAAGCTCAATCATATCCCTGGAATGAACACTACCAGTCAAAAGTTTGAACACACTTTTTTCTTTCAGTGTTGTTTTGTTTACATTTACTATTTTACTTTTTTTTTTGGATTTCAGTTGGTACAAAAAAAAGTGTAAGTGCAAAAAAAAAGTGCAGGGTGCAAAATGAAGGCAGGCAGCAGTTTCCTCTCCAGCAGCAGAACACAGACTGATGTTTGGAGGCGCCTTTTATCTGCTCTGACTGATTGGGTAAAACTACAACAGCTAGAAAAATTGTAAAAATTTACATTAGCTTAAAATCTTGATCTAACACGCCATAAAATAAACCCAAAACCAAATAACTATTAAAACTCAACCATATACATAAAAAACATACACCAATTAATTTTTAAATCCCATGAACCAAATAAACCTGCCCCCTGTGCAATATATTACACTTGGTTCAGTTGGGAACCTTAAAAGGTGGATCTTGTTTCCACGGGACTCTTTTAGAACCTGGACAGAAGAAAAGGAGGTAAGTAAAAAGCTAACCACACCATTCACAAACACATAAAACATTCCTTAACAGATATATTGCAACTTATATATTGCACTACCCAATTTAAAAAGGTAATTGGTTAATTATGTCTCCTTTTCCTTCAGGGACCAGCACTTGTGGGCATTAGGCTCTTGATGATTTATTTGTTGATGGTTAACATAGTTGATGCCTTAAGTTTGCAACACGTCTTCAAATAAAACTATAGCCATCAGTTTCTTAACTGTAAAAAATGACCTCTATGTGTCATTATTTTTACATCCACTTAACCTCACACAAGAGCCAGGAAGCATTCATGTATGAACAACCCCACTTTTTGCTTTGTTAAAAAAAAGTCAGGAAGTGATAATCTCTCGTCATGAAGCAGGTGGGTTATAGGTTCATACGTAGATGCTCAGGTCGTTTGGTTACAGTGGGTCTGCTGCTTCATCTGGGTTAAGTCCTGCAGGCTGACGGTCGGGCAGAGGGGCAGAGGCCTCTGAGCTGCTGCTCACGTCCATCTGCTCTGGAGTGGACACCTCCATGGCCTGGTCCTCAGGGGGCTGTGGCCTACCCCTGTGAGGAGGGGGTCTAGCATTCAGGGCCAGAGAACTTCACCAGGCTGAGGGCTGTTCTTTAGGGTAACAAACCAGCCTGCTTGCTACACTACCTTTTAGTTACATAAGAAATACATCAGATGAAGCAAGGTATGTGGAATTATGTAAAATAGACAAATTACTCAACTAAATATGCTTTATATTTTAGATTAAAATTCCTCCCTTTGCTTTGTTACCGGTGCTGCAAACCCTTGGCCTTCTTTCAACTGAAATGTTTTTCACTTCCTTGTCAGGGTCGAGGAATGTCATGTGTCCACAGCAGTGATCAAAGCTGAGGGTGGCTATTTTTAAAAATCTGAAAGTTTGAAGTTATTTTGAGTTTATTTTTGTTTACTGTGTTCCACATGTGTTCATTCTTTTGATAGCTTCAGTGAGAATCTACATTGTAAATGAAAAAATAAATAAATACCTGGAGTTGTTTTGTTTTATTCACACATGTTTGAGTAACCCTGCATTATTAATCTGTCTACATCTCTAAAACTCAAAATGCTCTGTTCCATCTTGTGATGTCATGAAACAAAACTAAACTCCAGGTATGTTTGTGATAAGGAAACAATATTAGAGCATAGATCAGAAAACAGAGCAATATTGGCGCTTTAACAACCAACATTTGGCTCTTGTCCTTCCATCCTCCAGCCTTCACCACAACAAGCTTGGTTGATTACCACGTGCTAATGAGCTGCTATAGATTAGCCTGCACTGCTTTTCTGGTTTCATTGATGGCTGAAACCTTGAGGACCGCTCCGAGCCAAGAGGTGATGCCATTATATGTCCTAGGACCATTTTAATACACCCTTTAACCTTGATGTCCCCTTCTCCAATGAGCTGGCCGCCTCTCCTCCATCTTAGGTGTCAGATATGTCATTGCTGGGACCCTGGCAGTCATTTTATTGTCAATAGTTGGTCCGACCCCTTTGAACCTGCACCTTTAATTAACTGCTCTGACCATAAAGAAGCAAGGTCAATGGAGCATGCCCAGTCTATAGTATATTGGGATTATCAATTTGGGCTTTACGGCAGGGGTTAGCGCGGAAAGCTCTTAAATGGATCGCAGTCAGATTCAAAGCTTTTTGTCGATTATACGAGGCTGATTTAAATATTCGCTCCTCTGCCCTGACAAGCTCTTTCTCACGTATATTAAATGAGGGCAAGATGAATGGTTTGTCAGGTTTTCAATGCAGTTTTGCTATTTTCGTTTGTGGGATTTGACGTGACTGAAAAGGATATGCTTTAAAGGTCCTACTGTATATCACACAAAATGGATTCTTATGAGCGTTAAGACATGTTATAATGCTGTTACCTCCTCAAAAACATAACCAGAGTTGTGTTTTGTTGCATTCACACATGTTTGAGCAATCCTGGATTATATATCTGCAAAGTTCAAAAGGCAGTGTTCCACCTTGTGATGTCATGAAGCGGTAGTTTTCAACTTCACAGCTCCTTTAGTTCAGTTGAAATGGTCAATTCCAGGGCTGAAATGATACAGATGATTCTCGTGAAGATGTGTGAGTTAATTAAAAACACAGTGCAGCACTTCCTGTATTACAACATGACATCACAAGGTGGCACAGTCAGTTACAAAGAAGAACACAACCAAAAAATGTGCTGTGTGAATGTGTGAATGAAACAAAACACAACTCCAGGTATGTTTTCCATGAGGAAACATTATAACATACATGATGAAATAGCGCAATATAGGCCCTTGAAAGGAGACGCTCTTTTCTTCATGATGAAACTATAGGATGAAACTATAACGTGCATGGATTATTGTTTTACACGGGGGTGGGTGGAGACAGCCTCAAATGCAGGGTAATCCAGGATTACTAAAAACAATGCATGAACCAAAATACAAGTAAACTAATGATGCGGGAGCACCATTAGACCATAGTTAAAAGCTCACAAAAGTACATTTTACATAACATAAATACTTAAACACTGCAGGCTAACTGGATATCCAAATTAGGGGTACGTTGCTGCCAGTTTGCTGTTCCCTTACCAGCAAATACTCATAATTGAAATATCCCCTTAAAAATAAATCTTTTATTTTGCTCCATACCAAATATTGTAATTTCCACTTAAAATGGTTATAATAAATATTCAGTTAACTTTATTTATATTATGATATGTAAAAATGAGATGCCATTATTTATTTTGTTAACATTTTCCGTCTTTTTTTCTTCTCTTTTTTTTTTAAACATACAGATATCTTAAATACTTGTTGGAGATGAAATATTGATGTGACATATGTATACATTTTAACATATAAATCTCTGTCCATTATAAAACATTTACAACATCATTTTTGCATGTGACTGTGCGGTTGGGGATATTAATGCCTTGTGTAAGCTGTGGAGACATTGTCAATGGTGATTAAAGTCACTTTTAAATTTAATGAAGCCTGCTTAAAAAGCAAATAAGACCAAGAAAGCAATTATAGGCACACAGCACCTTTCAAAAAATGCATAATTAGGCTAATGTATGTAGACTTTCCAATTAGACCTCCTCGTCATATTTAAGAGGTCTTCAAACCTAGTGTTTTACACGATATACGTCACGGTAGAATGAATACCAACTTTTAAAGATAAGTCTAAATAGGAAAATACTGTGCATTTGTGAGCATAGTGGCTGGATATTGCTTTGATTAAAGAATAAAATGCACAATTTTCCATTTCTCCTGTGCAGTAGTAGCAGTGGCGTTAATAACAGTAGTGGTGATTAGGGATGGGCATTGGGGATGTCAAATAATCGATAATTGATCATTAAGAATTTCATCGATCACGTTCATTTTTAATCGAAAAACCAAATGTAGGTTGCTGTGCGTAGTGTAAGGAGACGAGGCTGAGTCTGACACAAACACTGGAGTTGTACCTCACAGTCCCACGTTTTGGCTCTGGCTCCTTGGAGACACTGTACCATTCAGTGAGTGTGTTTACATGCACAGCACTGTCCAGGGTATGATTGGGTTTTTTGAGTATCCCAGTTTCGTCATGGTGCATACAAACACAGTATCCCAGTTACTGCAACATGAAGTTGAATGCACATGCCTCCAAAAGACTTTTCACTTTTCAGTCTTTTCATCATAACAGTAGCCAAAATAAATAAAGTGACCAACATAAATAAATGTAGTGAAATGACTGTTAAATCAAAAACTGCGCTAAGAGCTAAGAGCAGCGCTTTTAGTTTATGCAAATGTGCCATGTGGTTTTAAGTTTCTTTTTTTAAAACATAAACAAATGTGTCAAAGCTGCATTAAACACATTATAATGATGCTGATGTGGCTCTATAGAGGTTATGGTTTATAAGTTGTAAAGTTGAGTTTTTTTATGCAGATTAGTAATAGTAATAATAATGGTGATCATTTTAATATAAAAACGTTAATGATTAATCAAAAATCGATCGTTAATTCTCCCGACAATCAATTAAGATAATTTAATCGAATGCCCGAATTTAATCGAATCGTAGTTATCGACATATGTTTAGTACTTCAACTTTTTTGGTATAGATTCTGCAGTGTGTATTAGAACATGTTTCCAGTGTTTAGCGTTGTTCTTAACCTGAGCAGCAGTTTATGGTTTTGAAGTCTGTGATGTGTTTAAAGTGCCAGACGTTTCTCAGTTGGACTAGAGTGAAACATCCATCTCCAAAGGTCAGGCCCATGCTCGCCTGTGGGCCACTGTCTCCCATACTCAATCGCCCATACACCTCTAAACCCATAAAGCCCAGAGACTACCCACACAGCTGTCCTTATCCATCACACTATTGATCTGACCTGGACAGAGGGCAGCTGAGGTGTCACTAATGTGTGGGTGTAATGTGATATTATATAACACTGAACATTTATGATCCGTGTTTCATTCTCTTAATACTGTTTCTAAATGTGCACGGTGCATGTACGTCATTCACTCCTTTTTATTTATTCTTTATCAAAAGTATAGCTACATTACATCATTCTTTTCAAGTGTAGTAGCAGGCTCCCTACTACTCTTTTGTATTACTCAGTGCATTCTCTGACGCATTTCAAGATATTTTTAAGAGAAAATCTATATTTAGCAGCATGTGGCTCCCAAGTTGCTGCCGAAGTGGAGAGATAGCAAGAGCATAAAGCACATTTCGACTGGCTCTCGTACCCAATATTTGAGCTCTTCATCTCCGTTATTTTGAATAGCAGATTCCCTTTTCATGCTTTGGGCAAAGCTCCAGGTTCAGGGACAGGGGCCTGCAACGTGAGCAATTGACATCCCCCAAACTAATCTAAATCATACCTTAATTATACTTTTTAAAGGTCCATTATTACACAAAATTGACTCTTGTGAGCTTTAATCCGTGTTAGAATGATGTTACATCCTCAAAATCATACTCAGAGTTGGGTTTTGGGCCATTCATACATATTGGAGTAACCATTTAATATTAGTCTGTCTACATCTCCAAAGCTCAAAATGCTCTGTTCCATCTTGTGATGTCATGAAGTGGTAGTTTTCAAGTTAACAGCTACCTTTTACCTTTAGTTTAATAAAGATTGGCAATTCCAGGGCTGACTTTACCCAAACGATTCTTTTCAAGGCATTGGCTTGGAGTTCAGAAACACAGAGGTATTACCAGATGACATCACAAGGTGGAACAGAGCATTTTGAGCTTTGGAGATGTAGACAGACTAATAATAACATGCAGATTTCTGTGTCAGTCATGGGTGAATGAACCAAAACACAACTTCAGGTATGTTTTTGATAAGGAAAGAAAATTAGACTGCATTTATATGATGACAGTCTGAAAAGAAGACGCAAAAGTGGCTTCGCATCTTCACTTTTAATTCTTTGTTTAGACAAGTGGTTTCAGGAGGAAATCTGCGTGCATACGGTGACGCAAAAGTGTGTGGAATTCAATTGGGTATGCAAGCCAGGTTTCTGTGTTCTGTATGTATGTGATGTAAACACGTACGCGACAAGAGCAGATCTGACCAGAGTTTTGCGTTTTGGGCAGTGTTGACGAAAATGCTATTCGGTGGAGCATATTCAACTTTTCCACTCTTTAGGGTGGTGTCAGATTGTTGCCTTTTTAAGCCCCAAAAATGCTGTCACCGTCTAAACGAAAGCCACTTCGGATAAAATATTTTGTCGTTTTTACCCGTAAGCGCTATCGTGTAAACAGGGCCTTATAACAAGTCAGAGAAGAATGTAATATACTAGTAGATGCTTTAACCATAAAACCAATCTCAGAAATTCACAAGAAGATATTTAGTAATACCAAGTTTTAGTTCTGAAAGATGAAAGAAACTTGAGAAAACTAGGTTATGATGTTAAGCCAAAACCTCAAGTCTAATTATGTTTACAGGTTTTAGTGAAATGTATAGTCTAATCTGTCATATACACTTAAAAGTAAAAGTGTATTTCTCAGTGCAGTCCTGACTTATCACCATCCCACAGCTCTGAACTTCTGCCGAGTACTGAATATAACTGAAACTGTGCCAGTCTGTGAACTCTATGGGAACACGTGTACAGAGATCCTCCTAGATTTTCTCTTCATGCACACTACACTTCTGGATTAATTGGGCTCTTTTGACAAGATCTCCCTCAAGGTTGGTATCTATATGGGCCCCCCCGTGGCCTCTGATCACACAACACTCACACACACATAATCTGCTAGAATAGAGTGACTCCCAGCGGTGGTGATCAGACACATTTGTGCTTCCAGCGGGGGTGCGACAATGGAGTACATAGTGTTTGATTCGGCGGCCATCTTGGTCAGGGCACTAGTACCTCTGCTCGGGCTCTCCTGCTGATTCTTTGATGCCGGTCCCATGTGGAGGCCCTCCTGTGTGTCAGATGAGAGCAGGTTTTTCCCCAGTGCACTTGCTCCATGTAATGACAAGTCGCATTGATCCAGCGCACTTGTATTTGTTTGTACAGCTCCTGTCACTTTCAAAGGTATTTTTCACAATGGTTGAAAGTGAAGGAGGGACAAGAGGTAGTGTTGCAAGTGTTTTGTCTAGAGTTCAAGTGCTACAACTAAAGTATGCAATATAAATGATCATGAGAATAACTGCGTGCCGATATTATATAAGACACATAACTACTATCATCTAATTTATCAGCATAGTCTTGTGAATCATTACCAGGGCATAAGATCAAATAAGACAAAAATAGCAGCAACTTAATGGATAATTAATTGCATCTCATTAACATTAGCATGTCTATGGCATGTTCTAATTATTTTCACTTATTAGAAAGCATCAGATATATAGGTCACAAAGCGCATGTATTATTGATCAAAAACAGAACAGAAAACTCGATTGTTTCATGTAATTAAAAGTGACTCATTTTTCAAGTAGACTTTCGACATCTGGAAATTTATATCTTTACAACACCCGGTCTGTTATTCCAAAATACTGAATAATAGGGTAGTTATGTGCGAAATTCTACCTGGATTCATTATTATTTAAGCGCTTACAAGAACTATAATGGAATACAAATTTTCAGTCATTCTAAAGCAATGGAGCTACGTTTATATGATGAACAGAATATGAACAGAAGACGCAAAAGTCTTTTTATTCCACATTTAACGTTTTCTGGAGGAAATCTGCACACATACAGTAACGCCAAAGTGCGTGGAATTCGACTGGGTATGCAGATTTTGACAGAGGTGATTGCAGATCCTTCTGTTTTCACTAATAGTATCTCTGCATATTCTGTACATTTGTTGGGATGCCTCCTGTAAGTTTATTATTTACTGGAAATGATCCAAAATGTTTGTTTCTGTGTACTATATGCAGTGTTGGGAAGGTTACTTTTAAAATGTATTCCCCTACAGATTACATACACCAAAATGTACTTTGTACTTTAAATTACTTAAAGTGAGCAAAGTAATCTGAATACTTTGGATTACTTGATTTGCTGTAGAGAAGCAAAGACGAGGATATAGTAACATAAGATGTTTTGTCTGATAAAAGAAAATAAAAAACCCAGACTTTACTGAACCGTATTAAAAATATTATTGATAGAAGAAGAGATACGTCCACGCAGCATGGTTTAGTCCTGGTTTAGTCCTGTTAAATCCTGTTTTAGTCCAAGTTTAGTCCTGTTTTATTCCTGTTTTATTCCTGTTTTAGTCCTGGTTTTAGTCCTGGTTTTAGTCCTGGTTTAGACCTGGTTTAGATCTAGTTTAGATCTAGTTTAGACCTGGTTTAGTTTCCGGGAATGAGTGGAATTACCGAAAAAAAGAAGAAAAAAAAAGAGGGGGATATAGCCCAAAATGTGAAAACAGGAAAATACCGCCGTGTAATTCATTTATTTCAACAAAGTAACTGTAATCCAATTACCACTCACTGAAACAGTAAAGGTAACTGAATACAGTTACTCATAATTTGTACTCGTAACTCCGATACATGTAATCTGTTACTCCCCAACACTGACTATATGTATGTGACGTAAATGTGTACGTGACCTGAGCAGATCTGACCAGAGTTTTGTGTCTTGGGCAGTGTAGACGGAAACGCTATGGCAGAGCATCTTCAACTTTTCCACACTGGGGGGACGGTTTCAGATTTTTGCATTTTAAGCCCCAAAAACGCCGTCACTGTCTAAACGAAAGGCACTTCCGATAAAATATTTTGTCGTTTTTACCCGCAAGCCTTCTCTTGTAAACAGACCCTAAGACTACTTTTGTTAGCAGCACCCAAAATGCATGTATTCAGACACTTTTAAAGACTCAGCAGTTAAAGGGGTTGATCCTCAGTTCCTTTGTTTACTGTAGGCTGTACACTGTTTTCCCATTTACATTCGATTTATGAGGTTTGAACTTAAGCTCCAAGAGGCTACTTTTAATATTCTTCTGCCATCGTAAAAATTCATAACGTCTTACTACAAACAAAGAAAGACTTAGCGTTTAATTTGTATCCAAAAACTTTAGGATGAACTGAAGAACTTGAGTTTATTTTGAAAGTGTTTGTTCTTCTCTCATTAAGGGATTAAAATGAAGAAAAGCAAGAGTCGACATTAAAAATGCATTACCACAACATAGCCCTATTGTTGAGGCCTGCCTGCGATCATGGTTGAATTAATTAAAAACAGAATTGCGCGCATGTCTGTGTGTGTGTGTGCTTGTGTGTGTGTACTTACTTCAGAATTCATTTGTCATACTCGGCTGCTTCCTTCTGTATTGTCCCAAGCTCTTCTAAAAACATCAGGAGTTCTCTGAGTTGTCCCGTGAATAATAAATATGATGGTGAGGCTGGAGCATGCCGGGAAATGTTCCGTTGCATCTACAAACCCATGTCCGAACCCACTTACCACAAAGTTTGCTTGTTTCTGTCAGGGAAGGTTTAGGAAAATATCCCACTTTTCAGACTGTTTCAATTTTGGATTATTGTTCAAGCAAGAAACCATTTAGATTTGTGTAAGTGTTTTCCCATTTAAAACCATAATAGTACAATTTTAGTGGTTTCAAAAGTCTGCTGCAGTGTTTTGATGCCGTCTAACAGAACAGC
Organism: Boleophthalmus pectinirostris; assembly: GCF_026225935.1. NCBI lineage: Eukaryota > Metazoa > Chordata > Actinopteri > Gobiiformes > Gobiidae > Boleophthalmus > Boleophthalmus pectinirostris. The sequence goes on along the minus strand of NW_026570971.1, from coordinate 20,053,239 downwards.
TTGTGCAAAATACTATGGTTAGTTTACACGTAATAGTCTATTCATAATCACTCCTCATGAAACGACGAGAAAGGAGAATCATTAGCACTAGACTTCTGACAAGATGGTGATAGTTTTCATTCTTGGACCATTAGGGAACTTTCATAAATTTGGATATTGAACTCCATGTTTTCATATTTCTCCCATCAACCATCTTCCAGCAGAGAAGGAAAGACTAAGGACAAATGATTTGAATGAGTCAGTTTGTCTTTTATTGACCAATGACTGTTTCAAACTTTGATTTTCTAACTTACAATTTTGTCAAGTCCTTTAACTAAAAAAACAAAACTCTATTGAATTAAATTTGTAATAGGGTATTGCAACTTAGTCCAACCATGTACCATTTTCAAGATCTGGGAGTTGGACGCTCTGTACAGGTCATAATGGTCGTGAGAATGGTTCAATTGAAGATGTACCAGAAACACCCAAAGTGGAATTCACCTCTAACTGCAAAGCAAACTTTCAGGAGCTTTGAGGATTTAAAAATTTTACAAAGTTTATGTTGCGAAAATAGAAAAGAATCCTTACAAAATCCGACCTTTCTGAAAGTTGTCGATGCCCTGTGAGCCGAACAGGATGGAGTGGGCACTAGTCGGTCTGGAGCCGGGACAGAGGGGGAATGCTTTATCCAGTTTTTATTATAGATCCATGGGTCAGTGCTCTTATTGAGGCCTGGGTGAACATTACATTTGAGAAAGCACATGTTCTGTGTACTGCAGATGGTTTCTTTTGCTACAGCTATTTAATTGTTGAGTACATTTAAAGCCACAAAAAAATTTTAATTAATAAAAAATATGTAAATATGGTTAAAATTATGATTAATTGTTCATGTTAAATAAGATAACATAAGGTAAGATAATCCTTTATTGAAATTTGTCTTGGGACAGGGGCTCACATGCTTAAACACAAAAAAAGAACACAGCAGTCACAACAGCATGCTTAAAAATGGATATCAATTCATTCTGATTAAGGGACCATGATTATTTTACAAATTCACATTACGCAAGTGTATTGTATTTGTTAAACTGAAATCATAACTTTTAAAGCTGACTAAGCTAAACTATCAGAGCACTTAAAGGTGCACATTCATTCATTTTGATACAATAATTATACATTTGAATGGTAAATTCCAATACCTTTTAGATGAGATCCATAATGAGAACTGGAACAGAATGTTTACTTCCTGCACCTTTTGTGTAGATGGTTTTAAAGTGATCTTTGAAAAATCCTGATGGAGAGCCCCGCCCATGGAGACTGTGCGTGGTGTTGAACAATGTGTCAGCCCAAAGTCTCATCGGCAGGAGAACCATGACTGAACTCTTTTCAAATAGGATCCAGACAAAACACAAGTGCACTTTACACTGTCTGAGTCGACCATGGTTGCAGCTAAAACCAATCAAACGAACCAAACTCTTGATCATAATTTTTAGGGAAAGTTCTCTATTTTATTTTATTGTATTTTTATTTTGAAATATAGTACACCTACAAATGCACTTTTCTTATGGCATTCTCATTTAATCTTGGCAAGTCATTCCAGTCTATCATCTCCTCTAACTAACCCAGTAGATGTTAGTGCCCTCCTATACTAGTCCACTCTAAGGTACAAGAATAATGCAAACTTGTTATTTTCAGTTTTTATTCACTTGTCTGTAGCAGGTTCTTATAATTCTGAGCACATGTTGCACCAGAGAGTGACAGGATATATACGACAAAGCCTAAATGAAACCCGGTAAATGTCTTTGAGCTCTGGGGATTTGGTGCTTGTGCGGAGTGGTGGCCCTCCTCTGGCCCTCGTCCGTGTAAGTTTTACATTGCATTTCCACTCCTCTGCACTTGTATTACTTTATTTAAGTGAACAGAGCCCGACGTGATTCTATTCTCTTATTTAAAGCAGCCCCAGGCCACACTTTGCTCCATGTCTGCCATACAGCTCCACCACTGCACTCCGGGCTTGAAGCAGTCATCCATGGAATATCATTTAGCTGTGTTTTCTGATTGAAGAAGTGCTTTAAAGAACAACTTTTGTGTAGAAGTGACTCAGACTGTAGTGTAAACTTGAATAATGAATAAGTTTAACGCACACTTGATGTACAATGGCATAAAATGTCAAGACAAATAGTCCTTCAGTTACATCTTATGCTTTTTCTCTAACCATATCCAAATGTCATGGTACTACAGGTACGATATTTACTTCAGTGCCTCTTTTTTATTAATATGTTATGATAAGCCTAGGAATTAATAATTTAAAATATGTAATTTCTTTATTTGATCTGCGCTGAAATGGAGCACAGGATCATACAGTTCACTTTGCATCGTTCTCTCTAGTTCCCCCTGTACCTGCTGCTGCAACAAAACAGGGCATTTGCAAACAAGCTGGAGATTCAATATATTGTAAAAGCCCATTTTATTTTGTGACTTTTGACTCTGCAGCCATTATTGGGGGATGTTAGCCAGGCTGGCGCCACCTAGTGACTCCCCTCAATTTCATGTCTCTCCAGCGACTAAGTCAGGAATCAGAATACACTTGACAGTTTGCAAGAACCCCAGAAGTTGTAGACCGTGCACCGACCAATCAGTGAAGAGCTGTGGAGCCATGTCTGGGTCCCTTTTGTGGTACAGCACAACAGTAAACAAAGCTGTTGAGATGGATGTAGACGAAGCCATACATTCTGTGTTGGCAACGATTCCCGAGATTGAGGATTTAAAGCTGGAACAAAGACAGTGTTTGGTGAATTTTAGGGGATTCTATGGGACCAAATAGCAGTGATTGGTTAAAGTACCCGCCTACCGTTGAGCAAATAAATTCTAATGCTGCGAGGTCAGATGGTTTCCACGAAGTGAAACCGACTGATGAATCAGGCTACTACAGAAAAGCTTTGTATGAATAAAAGTTCAAACATTATGAGACATTCTAGGACAAAATCAGCCTACAAATACTCTTAAATTAAAGTATTACATCCATTTAAAAACATAACCAGGATATCTGCTGAACCATTGTCATGGAACCGATACCTGATCAAGCAAGTTTTTCAGTATCAGAGCTGATATTTGATACCAGTATCAGTATCGATGTATCCCTAGCAATAAGTAACATGATAACAAATACTATTTATAAAAAATACTACAAAATTACTGTTTTTACTACTGCAGTCTACAATGTCAATATTTAGAAGTAAATAAGAGTTGTACCATCAGTGCCTTGGAAGTACTCTAACTCTGAAGGACACTAGCCTTTTTTTGTTGCAGTTTTGTGTGTGTATGTGTGTGTGTGCTTTTTTTTTTTTTTTGGTACATTCCTAAACTGTTGTATATTGAATCCTAATGCTACAAGGTCAGTTTCCACGTAATGAAACCAGCTGATGAATCAGGCTAAGGGGATGTACCTATTATACACTGAATTAAGACATAGAGACATATAGTTTTTAAATAATTACTTTGGAAAGGCACAATATACATACTGAAATTACACTGAATGAAATGAAAAGAAAACAATGGATAAATTATACAGGATGCTACAACTTTGCTGTACCTCATTGATTTTTAAGTTTTTAAACTCAGCATTTAGATGAAATTCTTGTGAGACTTTTCAGCTTAATCGCGCTATGGGATCTTGTTATCAATGGAAAATCAATACAAGTTACACGCTAACAACTTTACCAATACAAATACATTATTATTGACTTTCAAATGCAGTTGTGTGCGATCTATGGAGGACTTTCTGTGCAGAGACACAAAGGAGCAGAGGAGAAAAGTGCAGATAAATCAGAGCTGGAGTTATGGATTAAAGGAGACAGTGGCTGGGCTCTTTGGGGTTTGGAGAGCTGGAAGGACACAGCACACAGGACTGTCCTTCATCAAGGCCACACACAACTGATTTTCAAACAAACAACTCCAAGATCTGTCCAGAGAAGGTACAACGTCAAACCCTGGCTGCACAATATATAGCAGTTTTAGTTGGCACAATGATCAAATCTCAAAGAGTGCAGTTATTGTATTTCACTATTATATTACAGTAGAATACCCTCAGTGTATGTGTATTTAAATGTTGTACCAGTAGTTTAGTTTATCTTCACTCAAATGCTCCTGAAGTTGTATACAATGTGCACTCTGAACAGAATTGTACTCACTAATATAATTGCTCATTTAAACACTTTCTGAAATTGTATAGCCCTGCCCTACATCAAATTATCTTCAAACATTTTAGATTTCTGTAACAAGATTTGGTTCTCTTTTGGACAAGTTTGGTTACTACATATACTTTAGGGCTGGGAATCATTAAGAGGTTGCCAATACAATACATACCTCGATACATAGGCCATGATGTGGTACATATCTTGATACTTTATTGATCCACAAGGGAAATTAATTGGACACAGTAGCTCACACATCACAAAAGAGCAAAATATAAATGGTAAAATAATTGTAAATAAGTATTTAAAAAAAAAAAAAAAAAAAAAAAGAGCAAGAGACAGGTGTCAAATAAAACACAATTCTATAAATGTAAATGTACCAGTAAAAATAAAATGGAATAATAAGAAATAAAATATAAAAATCTCAGCTTTATACAAGAGGTCATAGGAAGTGCAACAATGATATGATGATTGACATGTACAAAAGGGTGAGTTATTGTACAGTTGTAGGGAGTATTATCTGTTACATAAGGGTGAGTTGTTGTACAGCTGTAGGGAGTATTATCTGTTACATAAGAGTGAGTTGTTGTACAGTTGTAGGGAGTATTATCCCTTACATAAGGGTGAGTTGCTGTACAGTTGTAGGGAGTATTATCCGTTATATAAGGGTGAGTTGCTGTACAGCTGTAGGGAGTATTATTTGTTACATAAGGGTGAGTTGCTGTACAGCTGTAGGGAGTATTATTTGTTACACAAGGGTGAGTTGTTGTACAGTTGTAGGGAGTATTATCTGTTATATAAGGGTGAGTTGTTGTACAGTGGTAGGGAGTATTATCAGTTACATAAAGGTGAGTTGCTGTACTAAAATACTAAGTCTTTGTTAAACCACTTCTTGTGCAAAGTTCATATGAAACACAAACATTTTAATCCTCAAAACTGTGAAAATGACAAATGTGTTGCATAAACGATTTTCCTTTGTCTAAACAAGCAACAAAACTGTAGCTATAACAAAGTAATTTAGTAGAATATACCAAAAAATATAAATTGAAACAGCAGCCCATGATATCGATACTGTATCATCACTTTAGATGATACAGTGATTGACAGATTGATATTGATATTTCAATATTTTGTACACCCCTAATATACTGTATGTCTGCTTTCACTACGTTAATTTAATCTCTCTACTTTGGCCTCCATCGAAAACTTGTCTCTGCTGAAATATGATTTGTAACACCATTGTTTAATATTGTCCCAAAGTGAAGCCATAAATGTGCGTGAAGGTTGGGATAGATCTTTGTCTTTTTGCTTCTCTCAGCTTTATAACGATTGGCGCTTCCACTCAGAATCCTTGGTTTATTGAATGTGCAAATCACTATTAATTAATTTCATTACTTTTTCCTCGGTTATGGACGTCATTTGGAGAACTTATGACCAATCAAAAGACATTTTTCTTTTTAATTGCTATGGTAACAACTCGTTTTTCATTATTCTGGATCCCATGAATAAAATTTGGCTTTCTGTCAAATTACAATCAACCCTTTTCTTTCGTTTTCTTTCAAGCATCTGTCAACTTTCACTATTCCTCGTTCTCCAGTCCAAAAACAAGATACAGTAAAATGAAAAGAAACAAACTCTATTTTGCATGTTGCTGATAAGAAAGTCTGTTTGCAGATATTAGGGCCATGTTGCACTGTCACATTGATTTATTAGCCGTGTTATATTTGTTGAAAAACCCCATTGTAGAATCCCACACTGGAGTCTTTTTTTCCCCGGAGAACTCCCCATCTGAGCTGAGGGAGCTGACTCAGCCCCTCGCTCTACAATCGTCTTTCCCTTTGTCTTTTTCATTATTCATTATAGCGTCAACCCACTGGAAAAATGATGGATCAGAAAAGGGCACGAGCAAGGAGAAAGAGAAATAAGATAATGTGGTGATATTAAAATACAAAGGCGCTGTCAAAAAGAGAGTGAGATAAGTCTTGAGGATGGATTAGACAGACGAGGGATGTATTCGTGGAAATGTATGGAGATATGATGAGGCTAGGACAGCTTTTGAAGACCAGCAACGGAGATGAAAGAAGCCATCTCTGATACCGACCAGAGGAGAGGAAGTGAAAATGTGCCTGGCATTTGATAATCCTCATTTATATCCCAAGTAAGGCGCTTTCAACCTGTTATAGACTTATCGACAGCCTGTCTCGCAGTGTTAAACCTGCTTAAACACAGGGCTTTGGGCAGCGTTGATGTTCACTCGACCCCAGTTCACGCCCTGACAAAACAAGTCGACTAAAAAGAGCCAGTTCTGGTGCACTTTTCTGGAGCAAGATTATGGGCTTTGCAGGTTTAAAGAGGTTTCTGGCCTTTGAGTCAGGTTGTAATGTTTTACGCCATTCACATGTCACTGATGTTGAAACTGAAGAATAGTAGGACAAAAGCCTGTTTGATGCCAATTCAATATTTATTCAAATGTGTTTTGCAATGTATATTTAATGATGGCCTGTTTTTTTTTTTTTTTTTTTTTTTTTGGTGTGTGTGTGTGCGTGCCCGTGTTTTTTTTTTTTTTTTTTTTAAGGACAGTGCAGTCATACGTAGTCACAGGCCGAGCTTGCAACTGATGCGATGCAAATAGAGTGGGTAGCTAGTCAGGGTGGGCGATATCTCAATATTTAAAATATAATATAATATAATTGAGATATTTTTTAAACACAAAATGGATTCTGACATATCGTATAGATCGATATAATGCTTATATTTAATTTTGATATTGCCGCTTCGCTTGTTTGCCTTCTCTGTGTGCACTCCCACCCATTCACCACAAGGAGCTAGTTTATACAGATGAGCCATGTGGTTTTAAGATTTGTTTCTGTAAAACATAAAGAAATGTGGTAAAGCTGCATTAAAACCATTCTAATATTAAACTGACTGGTGTGGCTTTATAGTACTTATGGTTTATATGTTTAGTAATGTACAGTTTATTTATGCAGAAGATTTTAATTAACAATCTGCTGCAGTGTAGAACTTCTGTTTGGAAATGTTGGGTTTGATCTGCAGTGGATTGTGGGATACCTCAGAGCTTTTTTCTGCTGGTGAGGAACATGGATCTATAAAACTAAGGAACCTCCCGAGCTTCCTCTGCTAAATATGATGAGTTTGAGTGGAGTTGTTTTATTTTTGAATGAAAAGAAGGCAATTTGTATTATTTCTTCCTTTATTTTACAGTTAAATTATGTTTGTATACAGGGATTTTTTTTTTTATTTTATTTTTTTTTATGTCACAGAAGCACTTTGTTTCTGCATGAACTACTGACCTCTTTGCATTTCAAAAAGAAAAAAAACAAGACCTTGTGGAATTTGGCATATTTGTTTTTGCAGTATTTTTTGCGGGGTTATTTTTCCTATACCTACATCGAGATATAGTAAAATATATTGAGATATTTTTTTGCTGCATATCGCCCAGCCCAGTAGCTATTGCTAATTTTCTAATTCTAATTGAGCTTTTCCCTGCACTAAACACTTCAAAACTGTTAAAAAACTGTTTTTACAACAATGCTGTTTCACATTTCAGACATTTCCCCATTCAAACTCACACTCACATGCATACACAGTACAATGTAATATTTACAGGTGGGTTCAACTTTGGTTTGTTTTCAAGCAGGACTTGAGACTTGAGGTGAACATCTTAAGCTCCATTATGCACTTCAGTTCAGGTGGTAATGAGCTCATAGTTTACAATATTGATTTGAAAAGCCAAACTGTCCAAATGTGGTTCTGTGGTGTGGGATTGTACAGTCAGAGGTAGCGCTACCATTACGCAACAGTACGCGACCCCCTAGGGCCCCCGAACCTGAAGGGGCCTTGAACCAATTGCCCTCAGTTTCACTGATGACCGAGGCCTCAGGGCAATTTGATTTTCTCTCAATATGACATTAAATGAGAGTACTTTTACTTTTAAACAAGAAAACAATCTCAAAATATTATCTGATTGTCAAATCTATTTTAACTGCCAAAGCATCCCCCTGTTTCACATTAGTCATCTTGACCCTGATTTGAACATAATTATAGTATAATCATAATCATATATAATGGATGTAAACAAAAATGTAATTGTAATAGCAAGAAAAATAAAACTACTTTCAGTTCTGATTATCTAGTAGGCAAATGAACTAATAAGTTTCCAGTCCACCACAATTCAGTCTCATGAAAAATGGAAAAAAACTAAACAAAAAACAGACAATACATATTAAAACAAACAAACAAACAACAACAACAAAACAGTGCATTATAATGAAGGCCCCAAACTCAAGTTCACTTGGGCCCCCAAATGGTTAACTCTGCCACTATGTACGGTTATTACTGGAGGTGTCTCTGGTGACTTGGTTGCTGGAACATTCCCTACAAAAAAGATTTAAGAGGTGCTTGATAATAATTTTTTGCATGAAAATATCAACAAAGCTGGTGGATGATACATACTGTGATACAACATGTCAGAGTTACCCATAACAGTCACATGACCAGGCAGTCCTTGAGAAGTGAGAGAAAAAAGTCTATATTTGGAAGCATCAAATCAAATTCAAAGTGTATCTCCAATATTTCTTGGGAAAGTTCAGTGTTGTGATTGACAGTTACATTTCCGTAGCGCAGAGCATCATTAGCACTGTGCCTCTGTAAAGAAATGCTTATAACAAAGTGAGGCAACCGATATGCAACTGAGTTTTGTCAGAGGTGAGCATGTGGAGAGATGGATAACGGCCCTTTTCTATCTCTAGAGAGCTTAACATGCTCTATCTTCGTTTAAAATAATGAATTCCTCTTACTGTTGATGGAATTTGGGGAAGGAGGGTGCCAACTTCAGACACTGTGGAGAATTTATAGCCCTAAAAACAAATGAATGGAATAAGACTGGCAGGGTCCAAGCATTTTGTCAAGTAAAAGTAAAGCCAACTCTATCTGTTCCGACACAAGACAGAAAATTAATGAGTTTGCAGTTGTTCTTTGAGGAGGCAGAGTCGGGGCTGCTTTTGTTTGCATGTTTACCGAAAAGACTAGATATCAGCTTGACGCGGAGATAAAAACACAGTGGCACATAATTTGCAGAGTTTGGGAAGGTTTCAGATTGGTTGGAAGAGAAGTAATGGATTCAAAAACAAAAGTATTTAGTCTTGTCATCTTCCCAGCTAAGAAACATGCAGTCCATCAAGCAGTGAATTATTGGAGTCACCATCCAATTGGTTCATGAATTTGATGCCATAATCTCACATGGAGTTTTTTTTTTTTTTTTTGGCAGAAATAACAAAACAGAAAATCCATGTACGTTGAGCCTTATCTTCCCAGTGGAGTCCCAATAAGATGTGTGATTGTTTTTTGACAGACACATTTTCTCATAGAATGTCCTGCCACGTACCGATATTTTTCAAGTGTACTGTGACTTTCTGGTGAAGTGTTTCTCCATGGAGATATTATTACTTTGCTTGAAATGTTCCACAGTATGGCATTAAATGTATATATTGTATCTTCCATTCATGTCATTACAGGTGTTGCTATAGAACAAGTCTGACACTGTTAAGAAATGTTATACAATCCTTCCACTTCAAATTTTCAAATATTTTACAAATAACGTACACGGGGGTACATCCACCCACTTCTCCCGACTTGAGATATAAAAAAATAACAAATATAAAATAGCCTATAGCTTAAATGTCAAACTGGAGCTATTGGCAATCATGAAAACAAACCAAACTGCAACCAGGACTGAACCAGGACTGAACCAAGGACTGACTGAACCAGGACTGAACCAAGACTGAACCAGGACTGAACCAAGACTGAACCAGGACTGAACCAGGACTAAACCAGTGTGTTGGTATGGGCCCAGAGGTGCACCCACGTAGTCCATTGGGTGACCGCAGGCGAAAGTAAAGGCGAAGAGCTCCGTGCCCCATGGAGCTAAACGCAACCGTCGCCCGTTCACACTTTGCGGACACCCTGCTCCACAGGCTCGGGGATCTCTCTCTCTTTCTCTCTCAAGTCCAAGATTAGACCTGGTTTAGTCTTGGTTTAGTCCTAGTTTAGTCCTGGTTTAGTCCTGGTTTAGACCTGGTTCATGTGTTGTAGTCTATGATTTATGTTCTGTAGGTGATTATAAACAATGTTAACATGATGATAACATGATTTCACATCATTTTGAAATCATGTTATTAATATTAACATTGTTTATAACCAGGTCTAAACCAGTTTAAAAAAAAAAATAAAATCTAATATTACTGATTTTTACTGGACTGGCACCTTTATGTTTGTACTGAAAATGACTTTTTTTTTTTTTTTTTAAGGTATATAGATTTTAAGGAGGTCATCACATCAATGAGGTCACGAATCACGTACCCCCATTAAAAAATCCCCACTACACCACTGAATAAAACAGTAATAAATATTTAAAATAACAAAAATGTCATTGCTAAAAAAAAATACCTTGAAAATGTATTACTTTGAGCATGTCTCTTCACAGATCTGACCAGTAACTTGGCCTGGTGGTGTCACCTTCTCGACTCCATGGAGATTGATAAATTTGAAACATTTTGAGCAAAACAGTAACATCTCCATGAGAGCAAGCAGAAAAATTACAATGTGTATCTTCAAACTTGACAATTTACAGTGTTGTGATGTAACGTAAATTCAACCACATCTACAAATCAGACTTTAAACTTTATTGATCCACAAGGGAAATTTTTTCTGGTCTGTTATTACTATGAATCTGTCAAACATAATAAACATTGTTCCATTTGGTTAGAGCTTTGATATGTCTAAGAAAACTGTTGTGTGGAGCCCAATTTTCAATGCAATACTTTCCCCCCTCGTTAATCAGAATAGCATCATTTGCATATTCATGAGAGAAGACATCGTACCTGTTCGCTGATTAGGCATTAATAAATGAACAATTAAAAGGCAATTGACTTGAATCACCAAGATGTGCGTCTACGTTGCATTCGCTGACATTTTGGTTGGGGTTAAAATCTAGCGCTTTCCTCGTGATGTGATTTATGCGCTCGCTGGAGGTGGTCCAAATAAAATGAAACCGGAGGGAGGCTTAGTTGAGGAATACAAATGTTCGCACCAGCGGCATTCAACTTAAACAGTAACCCCAGGGATCGGCCAGGGATTTGCACACTGGAAATCATAATAGGATTCAGACCGCAAACGGCATCATCTCCAGAGATAGAAATGTTACTTTAGTCAAGCAAGGGTATGCAGATTTTTTGCAATGAAAATAATCTTCGCTGAAATTCCCATAGAACATTGTAGGGATGAGTGTATCTGCCTGTAACACACTCTAACCAAAGAAAATTGATTTGATTTAAATTGTAAAATAAATGGGACACACTAGTGATTCTTGAACTGTGGCAAATACTTTTTGGTTCAGTGTAATGTGGGGTTTATTTCAAATTTCTACTGATTCTAGAGGGAGAAATTGTATTTTCCTTGGTTTGATTTTAAATTCTATTGTACAAACCTATTTTCAGGCAGTGTTTTGCACATAACTACAGCTAAAAGATTTTTTTTTTTAAAATTTATTTATTTTTTTTAAATGTGCAGTAACTGAATAAGTTTTATTTTAAACATACCCATACCCAACAATCTATATTGTCTTATAGCAAAGGTGAACTGGCAATATAAATGATTTCATATTCTCATACAGTTTTGCTTCATGTGATATTTAATTCCATTTTCTAACTGTCTGAATATTATTAAAGACAAAATATATCTTTTGGGAATCCTTGACTTTTGTTTTGATTCAAGTGGAAATTTCATGATTTTAAGGAGGTCACTTCTCTTACTGTGTCTGCACTTGACATGTGCGCCACTTCTATTCGGAAAAAAAAAAAAAAAAAAAAAAAAGATCAGATGCGCACAGTTTGCAACATTATCTGGTCAAGGTGAAAAAGACATTATTTGCATATTATGAATTTGGTTCTATTGACATTGACAAGATGTGAACCAAACACTTGTATAAACGATTGGCTTTCATTTCAACTAACAACCTAATATTTATGCAATTCATCTTTTCATATTTTAAAGCAAATTATAATATATAACATTTTTGACTTGCTTGTCTTCAAGGACATGTTATTGTTTGCCTGGTATGTTCCATCGTTTGGCCTTGTTAAAACTATTGTATTCATGGGTTCATATATTCAGTTTCAGTTCATTGTCCTAAAATGCATTTGCAAAACATCCATTCTTACTGTGAGCAGGCTTGACTCTTCACAGATCTGATCTGGTGACGTTACCTGCTTGTCTCCAAGAGATAGATTCTGTTAATACAACATGGTGTGGAACATTCCAGGTAATTCAATAACATTTCCATGTAAAATGACGAGCACTCCAGTAGAAACATTACATAATGCGCCTTTAAATAATAGGGGTGTAACGATATCCAAGTCTCACTATACGATATCATCACGGTATGAACCTCACGATACGATATTTATTGTCATATCGTGGGAAAGCTCACAATATAGTGGGGAGGCTCACGATTAGGGATGTAACAATATCCAAATCTCTCGGTACGATATTTTCACGACATACATCTCACGCTATGATATTTATTGTGACATTTTGTGGAGACTAACAAAATTGTTAATATGCTACTTTTTCCTCTTAAAATGCCTTGACAAGACTTAATCCAAAGAACTAAGACTTAAAAGTGCTTAGAACTCTTATTTCTTCTTGTAGTCTGCACTGAAATGGAGCAAAGGATCGTGGTCTGTGTAGTTCTGTCTTTTTTTAGCTTTTGCTGCACCATAAGTCTTAATTTAAGCAAAGACACTTGTAATTTGATATATTGTGATGGTCCACGATATAATTGTGAGAACTTTGACAATACGATATCACAATATTTCGGTTATTGTTACATCTCTATTAAATAAACTCAATCTTTAGAATCTTCTTACAATCTAAAATGGAAAACGGTGACAGAAGGTTTATTTACTTTATTAAGACTTTTCGGGTCCCATTTTGAAGTGATGGAACAGGCTTGAAACACTGAGAATTTACTCTACTCTGAGTTCCTAAATCCAACACCAAAAGGAGGAGTTTTAAAGTGAAAGTGACCTGCCTATATGTGAAGAATCCCTCAGATGTCCAGGTGAGGAGAAAATTCAGTTTGTCGACTGGACAAAAGTTAGTTTGACTGAAGACGTTTCGCAGCTCATCCAAGCACGTCTTCAAACTTCAAACAGTCGACAAACTGAATTTTCTCCACGCCATGACATGCCTATAGTTTAATAGCTCAAATGATCTTAAGACAACGCAAGATTTCCTCATATTTTAAACCAGTGGAACCTCCTTAGACAAAAAACGGTTAATCTCAAGGACAAGACACCAACACAAAACCAGAGTAATTCACTGTATTCAATTTAACACAGACGGCTGTAAGGAACAGTACATCAGGGAAACTAAGCGACCACTAAACTAAACACTATATCAACGCACAAGCCATAAATCGGGTGTGCAATTGTTCGTCCACCTTCATATTAAAACCACAAATCAATAATCTGAAGACAGTCAGGTGCAGTGAAAAAAAATTGGTTGCAAGGGGAGTAAAGGAAGCTATTTTTGTGAAGAAAGAGCATCTCTCTTTGAACGGAAATGGTGAATTGAGGTTTAATCTACCATTTGTTTACAGAAGCATTCTCAGCCCATGGACAAAGACAACAACAAGCCAATCAAATGCTAATCAGGCTGAAGGTGAGACAGCCACCACACAATAGAAAAAAAAAGCCAACTGAAAATGACATTGGCTGTTAAACTATAGGCAGGACAGTTTGAAGCCTGTTCCATCAGTTGAAAATAGAAATTGCGTTAATTATGATGAATTAATTACATATATTCATATTCAGCGCATTGTTTTTTATTCACGTTAATCTCATTTTTAATCTCTAACTTTACTGTTTCTGTATGCGAGTTGCCTTATTATAAAATCAGTTTTTATGTGTTGGGGCGCAGTTCCGCTCTCGCCCGCACCTGCAAAGAAGTGCAATTTTCATTCCCGCTCCCACCCGCAAATCCTGAAAGAAGGGAACGTTGACTTTCTTAAACTCTATCAAACACGGAGAAGCAGAAAGGAATTAATGGAAAGCTCTAAAATGTGCTGAGATTAGACCACGTCCACAAATTTAGGCTGCTTAAAATGTTTTAATTAATGCCAAATAAAATATCCAGCATAAATGATGTATGATAGGCAAACATGAATCATTTGCATGTTTTACTTTACATCATATTTAGTTTGCAGGACTCCAGTTTATCATCCCACCCGCCCGCTCCCGCATTGTGCAACGCCCACAGTGAGCTTTCAAAATGTGTCCCGTGCCATACTATTTTGTGTCGGGTCCCGCGGGGGTCTAACCTGATGGATTATTTGTATTATTTGTATATTTGTATTTTTGAATTATTTAGAGTGTGACAAAAGAACACAGCGGAATGTAAATAACTGCATCTGTTAAAGTTTGTTAAACAATAAATGACTTTATAAAGCCACTTTTTTTGTTCTATATCAGTCTTTTGATCTGCCGCAATAACGTAATAATTAAATTTAAATGAAAATACATCAAGTTAAGGGGTTTTTCTCAGCAATTTTTAGGTGAGATTAAAAAATAGATTAATTAGATCAGTTAATTACAGATCACAATTAATTAATCTTTTAATTTTTTTAATCGCTTGACAGCACTAGAAAATACTGTAACTTTTGGATGGGAGCTGAAACATCTTGATCACAAAAACATAGTTCAGATGACCATTCCTGGACAAAAGAAGGATCATACTCTCATATTCAAATATAGTCAACAATTTTTGACCAGCAACAAACAGCCAATTTGTATCTTGAGAATTTTTCCTCTCAACCGTTCTCACACAAAGAGGAAATCATGTCTCTCTTTTGTCCGCAGTAACCGTTGTGGGAGCGTTTTTTTCCCAGGCCTCAACAACTGTTAATGAGCTATGCCTCCACAAGGTCGCGCTGTCCCAGGACGTCTGAGCTGGCCCGTACCCCGCGGTCTCCCCGAACGCCTAATCTCGTCAGAACACGCCCCAAACGCCTGTCCGCTGTAATCAATGTTTAGCGGCGATGCTTGTTACGACTTGTAACACTCAATTTGACCCATCAGCGTTGCCATCGGTAACACGAGAGAGCAAGGGTATTTGGCTGTGTGGTTAATAGCATTGGCGTGGGGGTCCGGGGAACATCTGGCTGTCTCGAGCAGAGGTTAGGTCATGTTGACTGTTGAGAGCTTTTATTGGTTTGTACGTTTCGCCTTGTTCTGTTCGTCGTCATCTGGGTCTGTCCATCGTCATCTGTAGCGTTAAAGACATTTTATTTCTTAGGCTCTAAGTGAGTGATTGCAGTAATGGTGGTGTGGTTTCCTAATGTGTTCATATGATGTGAACTGATGAGGCCTGTCTGTGGTTAGCGCACCGTGCTAATCTCATCTCCATGGCATTTGAGTTTATCACTAGCAGAATACAAGATTACCAATTAGCTAGCTGGATAGAATTGCCCGATTTTTCCCCTTGGAATGGAGAAATCTCATGAACAAGGATAAATTTATTGTAATGTATTATATTATAATGCTGTTTTAATGATTTTAATACTGATAAATATTGACAGATCCCAGTAGAAGACACATTAAGGAGCTTTTGAATAATATCTTCCTCACATCTCTAATTATGAAATTGTTTGTCTCGTAATGCATTCTTATTACAGGAACTGATGAGGCCTGTCAAGGGTTAGCCCACCATCCTAATCTAATGAAATTATAGCTCGCAAAACAACACAGGTATTGGCAACTAACTGTAGTTACTTTGTGCATTCTGGGTCACCTCATTTTTGCCCCAAATAAATTCTGCCAAACAGGAACTTTGCCTTGGTGCAATGCTACAGGATTATTTTTGATGATAAGTTTATGGGGGGGAAAAAAAAAAAATCAAACATTATATTTATCCAGAGAAGCCATGACTAAGCAGTTCACATTTGTTATAGATGATTGCTCCAAGTGTGGTAATTTATGCTAAATACAGTTTTCTGACACTCAATCAGACTTAATCAAAGTGTGTTTTTCACTTGCTAAAATGCTATTCTTCTCTTTCCTATTGTAAACCTTTCTGTGGATGGTCGTGGAGGGCACGCTCTTGCTCATATTAGTGTTTAGAGTAATGTATTTACTTACTAGTCTGTTCTTGAACTTCTTGGGTTCTTTTTAAAGATGATACAGTAAAGAGTGTTTGCCTTGTTGACATGTTTCTGCTGCTGCTTCAAGTCATCTTCAGAACTGTCCCCAGTGTTGGTGGTGACGTGTCGTAGATCAGCTGTTGTTACTTCCTGTAGGCGTGCTCAGCTGTTCTTATTTCTGGTGGGCGTGGTCAGCTGTTGTTACTTCCTGTAGGCGTAGTCATCTTGATGGACCCGGCAGGTCGCTCAGACTGTTCACGCCTCTCGTCGCCAAGTGTTCTGTGGAGGAGGGTGTCCCAGGTGTGTGAAAGGTGGAACGCTCCGTCATCACGATTAATGCTGTCCATACTTCCATCAGGCAGACCATGCCTACAGGAAGTAATAACAGCAGATGTTTGACACATCACCACCAACACTGGCAACAGTTCTGAAGATGCTTCCAGTAGCAGTCGAAACATGTCAACAAGGTAAATACACTTTACTGTATTGTCTTTAAAAAGAACCCAAGAAGTTACAATACTTAACAATACAAAATGAACATCTTCGTCTTATTTTTGTCAATAGTTTATTTTTCAAATGGATTTAATTTAGGGTTAGGATTAAGTTTAGGTTTTGGAACAGATAGGCTTTTATAGTTAAGGATAGGTCTTTGTGTGATGTTTAGGAGCAGGTACTGGCAAAACCATTATGTGTCTTGGCCAACCTTTTTTGTTGTCATATCAAAAATTCCCCTTGAAAAGAAAAAGTGTTGTAGGGCCTACTTTTTTAATCCTTAACTCCTTAATCCTTGGGAAATGTCATTTAAAGGTCTTGTATTACTCAAAATGTAATCTTGTTAGCTTTAAGCCATGTTAGAATGTTGTTACCTCATCAATTGTGTTTTGTTTGATTCACACATCTTTGATTAAGCCTTTATTATTAGTCTGTCTACATCTCCAAAGCTCGAGATTGGAAATTCGAGGGCTGTAATTGTCCGAATGTTTCTATTGAAGGTGTATAGAGTTTTAAAACACAGTGGAGCACTTCCTGTATTACCACATGACAGCATAAGATGGAACAGAGTGTTTTCTGTTAGAGAGAAAAACTCAGCTTTTTTAGTGCGCCAATGAAACCAAACACAACTGCTAATATATTTTTGATGAGGAAACAGCGTTATAGCATGGATGTTTATGTGTATGTATATTATTACATTTGGGACAGAACACATTAATCACCTGTGCTAGCGCGGCATGTAAATGTGCCAGAGTTAGGCTCTTTTTCACCCATAGTCCCATTGGCAGGTTGATGGCAAGACCAAAAACAGGACAGGATCAGAAAATAGGGCAGTATACTGTAGGCCCTTTAAATAGTGTAACTCTTTTACCTTTGCCAAACAAAATGTACAAAATCATGTACAAATTATGCTCAAGAATATATCTTTAGAAAGAGTCTTTGAAAACAAGTGTTTAGGAGTAACTACAGACCATAATTTAAACTGGAAATCACACATAAATAAAATCTGAAATTAATTATCCAAAGTAATCACAATTCTATACAAATATAGATACATCCTAGATAAAAAACAATCTTTTTATTATATACAACTCACTGTTAATATCCTACATAACCTGCTGTATTGAGATTTGGGGCAATACATATAAGTATTAGTTAAAAGACTAATACAAATCCAATCTTTACCTGCAAAAAAGGCAATAAAAGCATCACATTATCAACTTATAATGAACCAACCAATGCATTAATTAGAAAGCTTCAAACTCTGAAATTTCACAATTTAGTCGACCTTGACACTTTGAAAATCATGTTCAAAGTAAACAACAATCTCTTGTCAAAATCATTACAGAACATGTTCAAAATCCAAAATAGCAATATGAGCTCAGAGGTAGGCCATGTTTTAAAAAAGAAAAGCAGAACAAATAGTATGACATTTTGTATTTCTGTTAAAGTGGTGGATTTCTGGAATAATTGTACAGAAGACCTAAAATTGTGCACCGCTCTCTTCCATTTTATAAAGAGGTTTAAATGTGTAACCCTGAGCAGATACATGAATTCTAAGACTTAGTTTGTGCTGTAGTACTTTGCTGTACTGTTACTGATTTGTTTCTTTCCTTTCACTGTATTTATGAAGATGAACTGGTGTCAAGATGACGCTCTGACAAAAAAATAAAGGATAAAGGCTTCAGTCGACACCTTTTCAGTCTGTGTATGTTAAATATGACTGTCTGTCTGTGGAATAATGTCAGAATATGTGACCCAAATAAATTAATCAATAAAATCTTCAATATCACTTGATTATGTCAGGCAAAGATTTCATGTTTTTCTTCAATATTCTATGCAATTAAATCATGTGGACAATCATATACGAAAAATCATGAGTGCAGTGTTTTTATTGATATTCATGACTTACTGCAGACATGTCAGACTCAGGCCAGGGGGCCAAATTTGGCCTGCAATATAATTATACTGGGCCCGGGAGCTCATATCAAATATGTATTAGAGCTGCCAAGTATTTGTATCTGGTTTGGATCCATGTGTATCAGAGTAAAGCACAGTCTAGAAAACTGAGCTTGGATGTTTTTTTGTTTGTTTTTGTTTTTGTTTTGTTTTTTTGTGACTTTTGACTATTCATTGTGGAAAGATTAGATTTTCATTGAAGCAAGTTGTTATTTTTGACTGGTTGTTGGCTTGTGGAAAAAAAAATTAACTAATGAAAAGGAGTTCAAAAGCTACAAATAGACTATAGAGACATTATTTATTTAAAATGTTGTTATTATTTTATATTACTTTTGTTCTGGATTCAGTGTTTAAGCAAAACTATTCTTAAACCTTTATTTTAATAAGAAAAGTTATAACAAATGAAAATTTTCAATAAATATTTAGTTTGGCCCACGACTTAGTCTCAGTTTTAATTTTGGCCCTCTGTGAATTTGAGTTTGACCCCCTTACTGTATTCCTCCTTCACGACGTGTGCAGCAGTGGGATTGTGACTCACCAGTTTTAACAGTGATATGGTTTTGCTTCTAATGCGTTCTCATGACGTGAACTGATGAGACCTGCCAACAGTTAGCGCACTATGATAATCTCATCATGTCGCTGCTAGTCGCGGCCGTAGCATCTGCAGCCGCACAGCCCCTCATTCCCGCTCTAATTTATGAACCACCCCATCCATGCATCTCACCTAAACGCATTAGTGTCATATGGTTTTGATAAAGACAGGCAGCTTCCCACTTGATTAGGACTTGCTCGGGCCTTGCTGTGCACCACCTGCTGGGATCTGGCACATGTAATAATAGTAGTGAGGGAGGACATGACTGCTATATGACCTACAGTAAAGACACAGGCAGCCACCATGTGAGAGCATGTATATATCATGTATATATATTGAAATACCACAGTGAAATGTCAAATTTTACCACCATGACCTTCGATGCTATTGTTATTTAATAGTAATGCAGTCTTGTTAGCCCTGTTTGTATGTCCATGGTTGACCGCACTGTTTTTACACATTTTAACACCATATAAAAAATAAACAAACCAAGGACGTTGTAGTAATAATAGGCTGAGATTTTTTTCAAACCCACTACAATTAGAATTTATTTTCACATTCGTTCCACAATGGTACTGTTAGATGTAGTGCAAACAACAACTGCAGTATTCACTTTATTCCAGAAGTTGCAGTGCGCACCGCCATCATCATTTGGGTTGGATTATTTCGCGTGAGGCTGTCGATCTTGACTGCAAGTACAGACTATAAAGCAGTTTTAAAGCCCCCAGAGAATTGTGCAGTGTTGACTTCTTAGTGCACATGAGCAGTGAACATTTTACATAAATGAACCAACATTATGTCATATTTAAGCGGCAAAACTTGTCTCAAATTCGCCATTGAAATGAATGGGGTTCCCGTTTAACAGGAAGT
This sequence comes from Boleophthalmus pectinirostris, assembly GCF_026225935.1. Lineage (NCBI taxonomy): Eukaryota > Metazoa > Chordata > Actinopteri > Gobiiformes > Gobiidae > Boleophthalmus > Boleophthalmus pectinirostris. The sequence goes on along the minus strand of NW_026570971.1, from coordinate 20,032,940 downwards.
GCCATCACAAGAAAGCACTGTTTAGGAGCATTTGGAGATAAACTGACTGAAACTGCTTCTATGAATAAAAAACAACATCTATCTGTGTGACGACAAATGCTTTTTCCTCACACATACATTCCTCATAGTTGTTTAATCTGAAATGTCTGGGGATTACACAGAACTTTACAAAGCATCGCACACTCTTTTCGCTGACAGCCATGGATGGCTAACCACTTTGTAAACATCCCTATTTTTCATGAATTTATTATTTTGTGTACAGTGGTCTCTCATTTATCACGGAGGTTACGTTCTAAAAATAACCCGTAATAGGCGAAATCCATGAAGTAGTCAGCTTTATTTTTTTACAATTATTATATCAGTTTTAAGGCTGTAAAACCCCTCACCACACACTTTATACACTTTTCTCAGACAGGCCAGTTAAAACCCTTTTTGCATTCTTCTTAAAACTTATTGCTGCTGTCGTTCTTATGTTTCCTCCTTCTTCATGTAACAAACCAAAAATTTACAGTTGTGTAACTTCTACCTTCCTTCAGCATGTCCAGAAGTCCAACTTTTTGTGCGACGGTTAGCACCTTCCTCTGCCTTTTGGGTGTGACCGCAGTTGTCTTTGTCTTTGCAGAACGTTTCGTCGACATTGTGGGTTTTGTCGGGGAGAAAACTTGCAAACATACAGCACTTTAGAATCACACTACTAGAGATCCAACATTTATGTAAATCTGTCAAGGTGAACACATTCTGTTCTGTACAGGAGACATGGCATGGAGGAGATTGAGTGACAGTGGTCTACAGTCCTTTAACCAATCAGGACGCAGGGGGAGGAACGCAATGCGCCTTCCTACGCTGTAAAAGAAAAGCAAGCAAAATTGCACCAAAAAAATCTGCAAAACAGCGAGGCCGTGAAAGGTGAACCACATTACAGTGAGGGACGACTGTATTCAAACCTAATGTGTACTCTTCTCATTGTGGTTGGTGATATGATAGAAAATCAAACCACAATCTTGAGATATCATTACATTTGTACTTTTATGCAAAAATATTAATCATTTGAACAGCATCTATGACGTTCTGAGTGAGTGATGGGCAGGTTTTACCAATCAGATGTGGACTTTTGACTGAAGCGGCTTGAATTAGGCCTTTCACTATTGTAAACGTGGTATAAATTCATTTCAGTATTATCGTTTATCAGGATTTTCACAGTCAATCATTTCAAAACTTGTTATTGTGACAGGCCTAGCTTGAATTACTCTTCATGTCACGGATTAAAGAGAAACCATTTTGACATACTGCTCTAAGAATAGTAATATGACAAAAAATGTTCAAGCAATTCTGCATCACTGTATTCCTTCAAAAGAGCTGATATACGTGTAATGTATGTCGACACAGAATGCATTTTACATTCTCCTTAGTCCTCCTTACTGCACATGGTGACTGTACATTTGTCAGGGCTCCCTCAGGGCTCTCCTTCTGACTGTATTTTCTGTAGAGCTGATGCATGTAACTGGAGCATTCTCATGTACACTGGACAGAACTGAAGTGTCCACTGTTGCAAATTCACTGGCCCCTGGCTGTAAAAAGTCCATACCCTCACTGAATATATGATACATACTCTGCTTCAGCAAAGTCTGCAGTTTCAGCTCAGAGTTTAATAGCATTGCAAGGAGGCGGTCCACGTGACATCACAATATTTTAGTTTCAAAATGAGCTGGAGGACTGATCAGAACGAGATTAATATGGCAAAGCTGTGGAGTCAATCCCTAAAAAAGTAACGATAAGTTCAAGATTTGCGGATCTAAGTTTGGATATTTCATTCAAAAACAGTAAATCTTTATTGCGCATTATATTGGCCCCTAACCTCCATCTGAAACTCAGCCTATAAAAAAAGCATGTAAAACTCCAGTGATTGATTTGACAGCGAAAAACTTGTCTAATTTCTGCGGCGGTGAAAAGAAAGCGTCTGTATCAGAGGCAGGTGGGTACATGAGCATTTGTGCGAGACATGGGGACGTGTCTGACATGTTTCTGATTTGAATGTGTCACCTGTCACTTCACTGCCAATACCTGTGTAGGCTGAGGCAGACCTGAAAGCTGCCATATAGTCTCACCTACATAAAGGAAGAGAGCCGCTGTTAGCAAAAGCAAATCTGTAATGTTAAATGCAAATTAAAGCACATTTTATAGTGACAGTTTAAAGTGACATTGACTGACAACCCATCATGGATAACAATAGATCTGGTCACATTTTAAAGCACAGTAATAACGTAAATTCTGGACTATAAGCCGCTACTTTTTTCTCACACTTTGGACCCTGTGGCTAATAAAACGATTCTTTGTTTGGCACATTGTCCATTCATATATAGGGTCTATGGTTTGGTAACACAGTGGATATGGATCTAGGGTTCACATGACGCTGCTACACTAGCTAGTGATGTTGGCAGTGCACTCAAGTAGTTTATCGCCATGTGATAAAATAAGTTATGATGATAAATGAACATTAGTGAAAGGGACACGTCTTACCTATATGTGTAAATGACGAGAAGAAACGTCTCAAACTTCAGTAACCGAAAATCCACTCATACTTGATCGACACAACTAGCACCGCTCCTCAAGAGAGTCTGAAATCTGCTGAAATCCTACAAGACACTGACATGATAAAGACAGGACAGAGGCTCTTTCTGTAGGAGACATGCGCAGTTGATCGTGGGAAGAAGTTATTTTCCACTTCATACACACACCCTCCTCATGGAAAACACACGAAGAAATGCAGATGATGCCGCTTTTAAGTTAAAGGCAATTGATGTGGCTGCGGAAGAAGTAAACAGAGCTGCTGCACGTGAGCTCGGCATCAATGAGTCGATGGTGAGATTTTGGCGACGGAAGCCTGATGAAGTGACTCAGTGCAAAAAGACGACAAAAACTTTCGGAGGCGATAAAAGCAGCCGGCCCGAACTTGAAAACCTTCTTGAAGACGTGGACACCTGCAGCTTATATTCTGGTGCGGCGTATATATGTACAATTTTAAAATTTAGTTAAAATGTAGTTGTTGCGGCTTATATTCAGGTGTGCTCAATAGTCCGTAAAATACGGTAATATGTTAAAAGCTCAGTAACTGGAATAAATACCTCTTGCAGTTCTGGCGAGTTCAAGTTCAAAGATGTTATTGCTTTGTCTGGAATTTTCCACTGTATTATTTTCATTCAATGTTTGTTCCTCATTTAGATCCAATCTGTACACTTGAACTCACTGACCAGCACTTGACTTTTTAATAGTTTAATGGTTGATTCCGCTGTGACAAGAAGTGCAGCTGATTATTATTATCAAGAGCAACTGTGCACTCAAATTCATTACTTCAAACGGCCAGTGTTTCTGCACACATTACTACAGAAAACTGGCTGCTAAATGAGGACTTTTACTGAAAGTACTTTAGGTAACTTCAGTACTTGACAGAAAAAGAAAAAGAAAAAAACTGTCAGGAAAGTTAATTTTGTAAAGCACCTTCAAATGTTCTTCATATGGTCGCTGTTAGTTTTGGTCCTTGTTAGACTGGGTTAGGTGCAGCAGGAGTGAGGGCCGTGGAGCATGCTTAACAACAGTGAGTGCGCGTGTTTAACTGCTATTCTGCAATTTAGCCCAATTAAAACCTCATATTTCAGTGTACCACCAGCAGACCATTATCCACTTAATTACTCCAAAATACACAAACACAGCCACAAAGAAAATTAGTTTGTTTACAAGCATGAAAACTAAAATCTGAAAAACATTTGAACATGAGTGAAACATCGCACAAGGTTAGCCCTGCCTGTACAGAATACTTTGTGAATAGCTCTCCTTACAATTTAGTTTAATCGAATGTACAAGCAGACACAAATTGTTGTTGCCAAAATGATTAGGTAATGTTGATAGTATAAAGAGTGCAGTGCCACTTATTGGCAGTGGAAATCTAAGTTTTATAGCACAGACTGAAGGGTAGCTCTGAAAAGTGCAATGGGCAAAATACAACAGTTTATGAATGTACAAGAAAAAAAAAATATAACACAAAACTACAAAGAAAGGCTAGTGTCCTTCAGAGTTAGAGCACTTCCAAGGCATTGATGGTACAACTCTTATTTATCTAAATATTGGCATTGGAGACTGCAATGGTAAAAACAGTAATTCTTTTGTAGTATTTTTATAAATAGTACATTTGTGTGTTATCTTGTTGCTTATTGCTAGGGATGCGTCGATACTGACACTGATATCAAATATCAGCTCTGATACTAAAATCCTGCTTGATCAGGCATCAGTTCCATGATAATGGTTCAGCTTTTAAATAGATGTAATTCTAATGTAAGAGTATTTGTAGGCTTCTTTTATCCTAGAATGTCTTATAATGTTTGAATTTTTATTCATACAAAGCTTTTCTGTAGGACCCTGATTCATCAGCCGGTTTCACTTCGTGGAAACCATCTGGCCTCACAGCATTAAGATTCATTTGCTCGACGGTAGGCAGGTACTTTTTTAATTTAACCAATCGCTGCTATTTGGTCGTGATGCATGTAATGTACTAAATCCCGTAGGAAGAACGGCACTAACATCTTTCCCCTTGATAAAATTCATCAAATATACTTTTTGTTCCAGCTTTAAATCTTTGATCTGGGGAATTGTTGCAAACACAGAATGTATGTCTTCATCTACATCCATCTCGACCACTTTGTTTACTGTTGTGCTGTACCACAAAAGGGACCCAGACAGACGCTTGAGTTTGACATCATGGCTTCACAGCTTTGCTGATTGGCCAGTGCGTGGTCTACAACTTCCGGCCCTTCAGTCAATTTTTCTATATTGCAAAAAACCGTCTAGTGTATTGTGATTCCTGACCTAGTTGCTGGAGAGAAATGAAATTGAGTGGAGGCACTAGGTGGCGCCAGCCTGGCTAGTTCTGTAGTTACTGAAAGGATAAATAATAGTTACATAACGCAACTGGATCTCTTATGTAGTAAGTTTACAGTTTTAAGGAAATTAGAACCATTGTCTGTACCTATGCTAGTACTGGCAGAAACTTGAAGTCATAGTATGGATTTTGGTATCGGAACTAAAAAAAACTGGATTGGTGTATCCACTTATTGTGTAGATTGTATTGCACTGTGGTGACAGAGGACAACCTCAGCCAAAGCAGCCCTATATGTGCTCAGGGTTTGTTGTTTTAGTTACAATCTTTCATTTCTCCGAAGGTTACACAACTCCTTTAAACCGTTCTTGGATTAAAGCACCATTCTGGAGCCACACTGAAACAGTTTGACTTTTGGCCAAGCAGTGACCTTTCCTTGATTTGTTCATCTCAAATAAACTGCATTCATTAGAGCTTTTCTTTCCCCCTCACATCAAACTCCCTCACAGTATACCGTTTACAGCTGGAGATCAAAGCTACGCAAATGAAGAGCATATTTGAGTGTTGCCTCCCCCACAGTGAATACATGGTTTAACTGAGCCACTCTATCACTGCCCTCTGCCTCTGCTGTCCACACACAGGGTCACCAGCACCCATTAGTTCTATTGGAATGAGTGGAGCATTTAAAGTACACTCTGGCATATGCAGTGTTCTATATAGTGTATTTGTATTTAGTTTTTGACACTTAGTGCGATGTTAAAGCGCGACTTTTGCCATGTTTCACTCTCCCACACAATGCTGTTATTCTGCTATAGAAATAATAGCTGTTTTCTGAGTTTTATGCTTAGCTGAAGTCTTGATGTCTTCTTTTGGTGAAAATGTGCAGCTATACGCCTTCAACATTACAGCTGAAAAAATAAATGTCAACGCAACAATTCTATATTAAGAGTTTTCTTACAAATTCTTAAAGTGCAAAAGAAACACCCAAGTTTTGTATTACTTGCTGCTGTCTGATAACAAACTTGACATGTAACCTTGAACTACATGAGTACTGTCATACCTTCCTCAAGTATTCACTATAATATATATTTTTATTATTTTATTATATCAACAGCAGCAGTCTGTCACTAGAACTCTCCCTTTTGTATTTTTTGAAAAGTTCGTCATTTTAATTCCTGGTTGGTCATGAGCACTATAAATTATGTGACATACATAGAGGTAATTACACAGCTGTTACCTAGCAACTGTACGGTAATGTATTTATTTTGTTCAATCAGTGTTTAATCTGACAGAAAAAAATCCTTCCTTGTATGTGATTTGTCTCTGTAGTTTTTATGTAATTTTTGGTGTTAAAGGGACAGTTTGGAATTTTTGACATAGGACCTCATTTCCTAGTGAGCCTGAGTGTTGGAGACGTGTGGAGACACTTTTGTAAATATTCCATCCAGTCCTTGTATTTGCAGGTCGCTGGTGCTAGGCTAGTGCATGTCAATGGCCATAGTTATCCTGCCACTAAAAACAGTCTTACCCACTCCACAAAACACCTGAAGCAAATCTATTATTACTCCAGACTGTCCATGTGAATATCTGTGTCAATAGAATAATGTTTGGAATAAAACTAACCTTGCATTTGAAGGACTTATGTCTGAGCAACAGCGAGTTGTATTTCCAGATAGAAAGCTTGGCAGCAGCAGACTAATATATGAGAAAATAGTCCCTCAACATGCAAGGTTAGTTTTATTTCAAACATTATTCTATCAGCACAGACATTCACATCAACAGACTGGTGCAATAATAGATTTGCTTCAAGTGTTTTGTGGAGTGGGTAAGACTGTTTTAGTGGCAGGATAACTATGGCCATTGACATGCACTAGCCTAGCACCAGCCACCTCTGCAAATACAAGGACTGGATGGAATATTTAAAAAAGTGTATAAACATGTCTCCAAAATTATGGACTGTCCCTTTAATGTAATATTGTGGAACATTCCAGGCAGAGCAATGATATATCCTCTCTAACACTCTGGCTCACTAGGAAATGAGGTCATATGTCCAAAATTCCGAACTGTCCCTTTAATGACATTGGTAGAGGTATTCCATTTTATAACTCCCCGCCACTTAGTAATAATTACAAAAACATAAAAACCTGCACTTTAACCTGTTTGAAATGCCCTGGTCCCTTGCCGACGTTTATAAATGTTTTACCCATAATACTTTGCTGTCTGTCTGTAGTGTGTTAAGTCGTGCCCATCTGATGACAGTGCCCCAGAGCCCCCTCCTCAGTGTGGCCAGTGTAAGTATAGAGCAGTAAAAATTGCTAGGTGCCTTCAAAGTCTCTCAGCACTATTATTTCTCCTGCTGCCCTCCTTTTGCTCCCCAGCACCTTTTTAACTGTTTCTCTCGTCTGACTCACTGGTCTGACTTCACTCTCTCACTGATCTAATAAAGACCTATGAGTGCCTTCTCAAACAAGCATTATGGAAAGGGACAAATTTAAATGGGGGAAAGCATTTGGATGGTTCGTAAATTCAATATCACGGGTCATAAATTGTGAAGTTGTATATACAAGTAAGTTGTGAGGACTGGTGGTTTTCTTAGACTAGATGGATTTTAAAATATTGTTTTAAAGATGAAGTATGACTCGTCTCACTGCAAAAAATTCACATTACTTTTCTGTTAGTGAGGCGCTCCCAAATAAGCCCCAGCTAGGTACTCCTGATTGTGCAATACATCCAAAACAGTGCTGCCAGGGCTATATGTGTTCTTTCTATGCCAGAGGGGTGTTCTGCTAATGGTGAGTCTGTTCTGTGCATGTAGTTCTAGCAACACTGTTTCCTGTTTGTCTATGGCTTGTTTAAACTGTTTTCCACAATAGAGTCACAGTGACATGGTCCAATATGGACGCAACTCAACCTCCTACATCAGTGTATCAGCGTTTTCGGGCGTCCACAGGGTGCCGGATCAGATTTGTATTCAGATGAATTCGTGGGAGCTGGCAGCACCAGATCGATCCGTCTCTGGAGCCGTTTTACATCGGATTAGTGTGGACGAACACTGCATCTGCAACCAAAACAACTCAAATACGTACTAGTGTGGATGGTGTCTGAGAGCCTCACAGTCTACTTCTGCTTTAAAACAGAAGAAACAAAGTCTTAAAATGTATCTTTTTACCAAAGCCTTTTGTTAATTGTATTTCATTGGTTCTATGCTGTGCACTGTAATAGTTTTAGCTTGATGTACTTTTACGTTGATGTACTTTTATTCACAGTTTTTTACCTGTAGCATTTGAGATTATTTTATGTCATTGCGCTTCCGGCTCCAGCGACTCATGGACTTTACATTGGAACATTGTCACCCCTCTCTCTGTAACTGCTGCAGTGAGCCTCACCATTTTGATCTTAAAATGTCCTTATTAACCTGCTCTACATGATCCTGGTGTTTTTATTTCACTATTCTGCACAGCTAACAATTCTAATTCTTAATATGGACCTTGCTCCGAATTCGCTCCTATAACTGCTAGTATCAGGAGCTTCATTTGACTGAAGCTGAATGCTATGGGTGACATCACACTTCCTTAGTCCACTTCTTTATAGAGTCTATGATGATAGCTCAAGGTTTTCAAGTGTTGCGCTGTGGTTGTTTTATTATTGTTGTGATCCTGCAAGTGTAAAAAAAACAAAAACAAAAAAAAACTCTACATTTCTTGTTCAATATCGATAGGGTTTCTTTCCTCACAAGATTAAATGTAGCTACAAAGTTGAATGCCGTTGTTACGTCTCTAATTGATTAAACAAGAAGCTTGACTCGTACTCTAACCCACGTGACCATATTTCACTGTGTTACACCATGCGTCAGTACAGCTCAAAGACATGCTTCTCTCAGAGTTCTGTGTACACTACATGTTTCCTCTCATCTCTCCCCTTCCAACCTGACAAATACCCCAATGCGTCTCACCAACTTACCTGCTCTTTCATTCCTCACTTCAAACATGGCGTCTTCTCCTTCCCTCCTTCTTCTTCTCCTCCTCTGCTCTGTTTTTGTTTTAATTGTGCTTGCAGCTTTGATTGCAAGTTTGCAGGGAACAAGAGCTGTGCCATGACACTAATTAGACTGTAAAAATGTTAAAAGCAGCATTGTCTGGGTGTTGTCGAGAAAGTTGAAGCTCACAGGAGGATTGTGTAGCGCATACTGGATGTAATATATTGAACTGGGTAGGAGAGTCGTAGGTTGAGAGGTCTGTGTATATGCCTAGATGAAGAAGGCAGCATTTGTTGTTGATCCCCCGGTAGAGCCCTTAGGCGATATGAGCATATGTGCGTACAGCAGGTGCACAGTGTGGTTAAACAGGTGCCTTACTTGCACTTTAATGAGGAAATATCAAGTCGGCATGCAACAGGAGGTTAAGAGATCCCCGCATACATTTGCATGGAGTTATGGCCATTTACATACAGTATAAACTAAGAAATGGGGATTATCCAGGTAATATGGTTTCACATCCTAGGGAGATAAGATACTGGTTCTTAACTGTAGTATTAGACCGTATTCCTTTGGGGTCTGTTAAAGATGCACTGACACCGATACTGGTATCAAATACTGGTGCAGATCCAGGGAGTTTTGGATCGGATATCAGTCCCATGATGTTGGTTTATCTGATATCCTGGTTGGACATTTAATTGGATGTAATGAGAATATTTACAGGCTGATTTTGGCCTAGAACATCTCATAATGTTTGAACATATTCATACAAAGCTGTTCAGTGGTGAAGGAGAAATAAGTTACATAACAAAATCTCTTGTGCAAAAGTTTTTGTGGGTGTGTTTTTGTGGGACAAGGCCATTTGTTGTCCCTAAACTAGTGCTGGTTAATATTAGGTATAGCCAGCCAAAGTATTGATATTGTTATCGGACCTGAAAAGCTGGATCGGTGCATCACTAGTGTCTTTCATACACTATTATGTATTTAACCTATACCGTTAAATGAAAAGATAGTTTAGGTCCTGATTTAGACCTTAGTACTGATCCAAAGGTTGACAGTTTGAATCACACTCCCAGTGCTGATTATGTACACTAGTGAATGAATATGTGAATGGGTGAATGGTTACTTGATATATAGTGTCTTGAGTAGCCAGGCTGGCGCCACCTAGTGCCTCCGCTCAATTTAATTTCTCTCCAGAGACTAGGTCAGGAATCACTATACACTAGACGATTTGCAAGAACCCCAGAAGTTGTAGACTGCACACCGGCCAATCAGCGAAGACCTGTAAAGCCATGACGTCAAGCTCTGGGTCCCTTTTTGTAGTACAGCACAACAGTAAACAAAGCGGTTGAGATGGGTGTAAACAAAGACAGACATTCTGTGTTGGCAACGATTCCCGAGATCGAGGATTTAAAGGTGGAACATAGAGAATGTTTGGTGAATTTTATCAAGGGAAAAGACGTTATTGCCCTTCTTCCTACGGGATGTGGCACATTACATTCGTCACGACTAAACAGAAGCAATTGGTTAAATTAAAAAAAGTACCCGCCTCACCACCGAACGAACAAATCCTAATGCTGCGAGGTCAGACGGTTTCCTCGAAGTGAAACTGGCTGAATGTCTTGAGTACCTTGATATATAAGCTTTGTTTATTTAGTTGTCACACAGCACCTTTTAATTTAGTAGTTTGTTTTTTTTTTTTTTTGTTTTTTTAATCTGTTCAGTTAAAAGGTGTTTAGTCTCAGTCAGGATTTGTTTTTCAAACTTGTTGATCTTATTTTCTCACCTCCCTTCTGAGGATTTTTGGGTAGTTTTTATTAACCGAGAAAAAAATCAAGTCATAATTTTAGCACTCAAAGGTTAAATTTTTTTCTGGTATGGGGTTATTATCCATGACACACACATTTTGTATTTTGTTCATTGTAAAACTTAACTTGATCTGTCTCATCATAATGTCATCACAGCAAAGTGGTACAATGCTAAACCATACCAACTAAAACTTTGATGTGATTGTCCTCCTTTAGGTGATTAAATATGCTACAGCAGCTTTTCTCTGTAACTAGTGAAGTCAAGTCACACTATCTAAAGTGCTTTTTGACAGTCCATGCTGCTAAGCTAACTCCAGCTTTTTACCCTTCTCAAGTGTTTACATGACTCATTATGAACAGGAGATATTTGAACACTCATGGAGCTAAAGCTACAATTTTGTGCTTGACTCAAAAAGCTCTTAATTATTGGTACTTTGTGGCTGTCAGGATGTGGTAAACTGTAGCTTAAAATCCACCTCCGAGGACATTAGTCAAGGGTTATTCTTTGGTCATTATTTTTGAAGAAATTAAAATGGTCAAGACAATGATGGGGCTTGGTTAAAGAAAAATAAGTGAAGATGTGAAAGACAAAAGAGGTAGGAGTCTGTGGACAAAAATAATGGTAAATGGTTACATATCTACAGCAGTCCAATGTCTTTCTGGACGTTGTGGAACTCAGCCTTACCAAAGAGTTTAAATACCTGGGACTGACACTGGACCCAACAGTGACATTTAAGAAACACATTAAGCGCCTTACAAAAACTTAATTTGAACTTAGTGAATTTTAGACGAGAAAGATCTTTTATGACTTATATGCGTCACGAATGTTTCTAAACTCCATGATTCTGTGTCATATAGAGTACTGCATAACCACATGGTCACTCGCTGCTGGCACAACACTCAAACCCATCGAATCACTTTTTTAAAAAGCCATAAAAATACTGGACAAGAAACCATTCTCATTTCACCACTGCACTATTTTAGACAAGTATAATCTGCTTAATTGTAATAATTTTATTGGTTTTAAAAATGGATGTTTTATCTATAAAGTTTTGCATGGTCTTGCCCCTCCTCCATTACAGGACTTTATTAAAGTAAAGATCGTGAGTGGGACGGGAACTAGGGCCACAGCCCGGGGGAACTGTGAGGTCCCACACAGATGCACCACCTTCAGACAATGTGTGCTCTTAGTCAGAGGCACAAAATTTTGGAGCAGTCTGCCACTATCAATAAGAGAAACTCCAACTCTCGCCACCTTCAAGTCCTACTTAAAAGAGTGACTAAATTAAAAACAGACTTCTGGACACTTTTAGTGTATATTTGTTACTTGTTTTTGTTTTGTTTAAGTTTGTGGTGTTAACTGCCTAGGGACTACAGATGGAAATTAGCAGTCTTGCTATAATCTGGCATATTTACACTGTGTTGTAGATGTTCATTAATAATAAATAAATTAATCAAAAATAAAATAAATAGATATCTTATCATTTGCCAACTTTACCAATGGGTGGAAGAGGTTTCAAATCACTAGTTTTCAGATCAGAAGATGAGCGTTGAGTTAGCTGGAGATTTGGGAATAAATTGTGAAATATTCAGCCTTTTTACATGCAATATACTAGTACTTTTGTTGTTTTGTAAGTGGACCCTAGATCAATGGTTGGAACATAAAGATGATTTTAAGAGCTTTTAGTAATAACATGCCCCTTTAGTTAACTAATCAAGCCTTAGATCGACCAAGAATGTCTTTAGTTGATTACAGCCCTATACTGAGCTTTTGTCTTCCTTACAGATAAGAAAAACAACTATTCTTCATTGCAGCTGTGGCAACCCTAGATCTTGATCTTCAATAATATGGAAACTTCTGCCTCAAAGGCAACCATTCCAACTCAGCCACCTTATAATGCACTTGATTGTTGCTACCGGATGCTCCATACAGACCATATTGTCCCTATAATCTCTAATGTATTTCTACAGCTGCACAGTGGCCTGGAAATGACCCCAATTTAGCGAATGGTAGGGGACATCACCAGCCCATCCATCATAATACTTAATCTTGTCCAATTGCAGCTCCGCGTAGCAATAAATAAATGTATCTTGATAATGTGGTATGGCTGTAATTGTCTTTTAGCACAATGCAAAGCTGAGCTCCTGACAATTGGCCTCAGCTACTTTTTTTCCTTCCATTAAAAGAATCATCAGGCGGTGCAATAGGCCACCACACAGATATGTCAAAGCATTTTAGCTGGAGCACCTTTTCAATTCAACTCTAAACACTTCCCTGCGCCGTGATTGTGTTGCCTGGCACTTTGAAAGAATGCTGCAGCCCGGGGTATGTACGTGGCTCTGACAGAATATAGAAATCTTTTTACCAATGAGGCCCTTCCTTTTTAACTCTCTTCAAAGGCACTGACGCATGGGGAGGGATGATGCTCGCGATGCCGGCACGGGGAGCAGTAGGGAAGGGGCCAGGAGAGGAGATTGGAGAAACAGCCAGCGGTGACAGAGCCATAAGTTTGTGTGACAGAATAAGAAAAGTGAAGATGGTAATGACGCAAAAAAAGGAGATTGGACGCAAAACAGAAATGGAAAAAGCTAGGAGCGAGGGAGGGAAAGGAAGCAGCACAGATAGAAACAAACTGTCAGAGCAGCTGATGGTGTAAAAAGCGATTAGAAGGAACTAGATTTGAAGATAATTTGTTTGAGCGAGGAAAGATGGATGTGAGAATGAAGGGCATCAGGCTAAATAAGATGAGAGTGGGAAAAAAAATAAAAAATCAGCTACTGCCCTACTTACAGTTTACAGTTTGGGAATATGGGGAATCATGGGGGTAGGAAAAGCGAGTCTGTGAAATTGCTGAAATACCAAGTAATGGAGCTAGTGTAAATTCAGCCTGGAAGACCTAACTTCGCTCTGGTCTACCTCACTGCTTCTCCAGAGTTTACCTGCTCCTCAGCCTTCATTACCTTACTCCAAATACCCCTCCCCACCACTCTCCGCACCTCCTCCTGTCCAATCAGCACACAGTCTGCCCAATTTAAACCGCCATTGCAGGTGCACAGCCGCTTCGTGCGCCACCTCGGCACCCAGCTTCCCCTCAGCTTCTCATCGTGTCATTGTTCCCTTCACTCTTCTCTGCCTCACCTTTACCGCCTCTAGTGTCCAGGCCCCGGGGGTAAGACATCTCTTGACATCTAATCAGCCAGGTACTTCATCACAATGTTTTTTGTCAGGGTCTGAGCACCAAAGCTCAATAAACCACTAATACTTTCTCTTTGTGTCCGTTGGTGTCTCTCCAAGTTGAAATATAATTTGGCAAAATTGTGGTCCCTGGTTTATTGCAAGGGTTACATTCTAAAAATTATCCGCAATAGGTAAAATTTGCAAAGTAGTCAGCTTTATTATTATATCTGTTTTAAGTCTGTAAAACCGCTCAGTACACACTTTATACACTTTTCTCAGACAGGACAGTTACAACCCTTTCTGCATCCTTCTTAAAACTTATTGCTGCTGTCGTCCTTATATTATTTTCCTCCTTCTTTATGTAACGAACCAAAGATTAATTTATTCTGTAATGGTGCCTACAGCTGCATAACTTCTACCTTCCTTCAGCATGTCCAGAAGTCCAACTTTTTGTGCGATGGGTGGCATCTTCCTCTGCAAAAAAAAGAAGATGCTAAAAAAAAAAAAAGCATGCAAAATTACACACAAAAAAATCTACAAAACAGAAAGGCCGTGAAAGGTGAACCGCGTTATAGTGAGGGACGACTGTACACAGAGGGTTGTTGGTTCAGACGGTTTGATAATACCATTGTCTTCTTGTAATGTAAAACACTGACTGGCCACATAGGAAAAGCTGTTTTCTGTTTACCAGAACTAGAAGATTCTTACTTTCGATCCAAGTCTTGACCAGTGTTTATTTACTTCAAGATGAGTTCAATACTATTGACCACAACTACTCACATTGATGTTCTTACGCAATCATGCTAGCAAGATTTGTGATGGGTTTGGCCTAAGGAAGGACGCTATAAAATCAGCAGGGATTGAACTGGCAACCAATATTTCTCATGGAGATTTGGATGCCTTTGTGATTTCTAATACCATGATAAAACGCCTCAGCTTTATTGCTCACATTGGCTGTAATTCAAACTGCACTTGAGAGCAATTGAACAAATTATCTCTTTCCGTACTTTCAGAAGTCTGATTCATCTTGACACTTACATTGTTCATTCATCCTTACTTAAAATTCCACTCCCAGCCTTGAGTGTGGTCTCCTCCGCTTCGACAGCCCACCTGCGCTCGCCCGGCTTAAGACCGTCTGGATCAATCCTCCCTGTACTTAGACACCCTTGATCAAGCAACTGATCACACACTCCCTGACAAGGAATAGTCTTTAGGGTAATAGTGGAGCAGCCGGGAGCCCCTATTAGTGTCCATCAAGTGCCCGCGCTAAATGCCAAACTGACGGTGAAGCTGCTAGCATGGACGCCAAAAAGAGAGTCAATAGATATGCATGGCTAGAGTGGTAGAGGTAGTTTGCCAGTGTGTCAAGCCAAGCAATACTACCCTGGCCAAAGGTTCAACAGTGACTGCAATCAAGAACAAGCTGACCACTTTCAGGAAAGCCTTACTCTTTATGCTTGATTTTATGTCTAAGTCTGCTTCAAACGTGCTTTTTAACTTTCCAGATTGGTATGTAGACTACCTCCTCAAGTGGATTGTACCATATATAGTAAAACCATTCCAAGTAGCATCATATCAGCAGCTATTGTCAAGGTGTTCGAAGAAAATAAACTGGATTTCTTTTTGTTTTATGCAACAAATTCTCACAAACACAATATTCTCAACCTTACATTTTACATTTGGGGTTAAAATGGAGTGCTTCATCTCAAATCCTTTTAATGATTGATTTTATCTATGGTTTTACAAAAAAGTACATTGTATATTAGGTCAAACCAAGCAATACTACCCTGGCCAAAGGTTTAACAGTGACTGCCATCAAGAACAAACTGGCCATTTCCAGGAGAGCCTCTTTATGCTTGTTTTTATGTCATAAGTCTGCTTCAAATGTGCCTTTTATCGTTCCATATTGGTGTGCTAACTACCAAGCCTCCTCAAGCGGATTATACTCTTTCATAAAATACTTGGAATCAACACGTAATAGAGCAAGAGGTAATATTTTGTGCACAAGTTTAAAGGAGAAAAAGCTCTCGAAGGTAATTTGTGGCTGTCAGGATGAGGTAAACTGTAGCACATATCAGATTTACACCTGAGAACATTAATCACACCAAAGGCCTGTTATTTTCTTTGTCAGACTATCAACGAACCATGAAAACCATTATGCCACTTTTGTCGCAGTCTGCCTCGAAAATCAACTATTTTTACTTTAGATTCCGCATAAGCCGTGTTATTAAAAAAAACAAAACCAGTCCAAGTAGTGTTGTATCAGCAGCTATTGTCAAGATGCGAAGTGGGTTTTTGCAAGAAAATAAACTGGATTTCTTTTTGTTTTTATGCAACAAATTTGAAGTTTCTGGAATCATTTCACTGTTTCATTTATGAACACAGTATTCTCAGTATTTGGGGTCAGTGCTTTGTCTCAAATGTTTTGTATTGATTGATTTCATCTGTGATTTTATAAAAAGTATATAGTACATTAGTTATATCCTCCTGGAACCTGAAGAAAAAAAGTGTATTGCAATACATGTTTTTGTGATTTTCTATCTAGTTGGAGGTAAGTTAACACTTTTGCATTTAGATTTTGTTAATTTTATTTTTTATTTGTAATTTGTAACACGTCCTCTGTAATAGATGTCAGGGACATTTTGGTGTTAAAACCATGTGACGCTAACAACCTAACAAAAACAACTTTCATCTGACAAGCTTCTAAAGTCGAATCAAAAAGTTTTATTTTACTTTATTTTTTAAAACTAAGTCCTGTTGAGTAGGTTGACCAGCCGTCCCTATTTACCAGTCACAGCCCCAGTTTTGAGCTTTGTGTTCCCCTGTCCCAGCAAATTTATTCAAAACCCAGTAACTCGTCTTGGTTTTATACAAGAAATGTCCCAAGTGTCCCTATTTTTGACCAATTTGATCCCTGCTAACAGTAAAAAGAGGCATTAATTATCATTTCTTTAGGTAAAATACAGAAAAGCTGCTTAAAAATGACAAAAACTCAAAGAACATTGTGACTATACTGACTCACATGTCCGTCATGAATGGGCCGAGTGCAGAACAATTCTCCTTAATTATGCACTCGTTTCACAATTTTATTATTACCAACCGCTCCAAACCGGGTGTGTCCCAGTTTTTGAAAATCTGGTCACCCTACTATTGGCTTCATTTTGTTATCCTGGACATGATAGTACCCATAGTCCTCAGACGTATTTAGGCAGAAGAACTTCGTCTCCACATTAAGAGTCTATCTCAAAACACTTAAAAGATCGACTGGTTAACTCAGTGTCCACTATAAAGGACACAAATGAATGGGCCGGGTCTCAGGAGGATATATTAATTAATGACTAAATCGTGAACTTCTTATATCTGTGCAGCAAAGTGATTCATACTGACTGACTTACTTTATTCAAAGACATTCTTATAATTCAAGTATTTTTCATTTGCAGGCTAAATCCATTTTAATTTGAAAGTTTTGTCTCCTCTGCTCAGTTTTTCAGCCTGTTTCTCTTTATTTTTGTTCGAAACAAAGAAATAAAAGTGTTAGTGAGATTGATTGGCTCGACAACAAAGATTTTGTCCACTTCTCCACGCAGCGTGACCCCTGACCTCTCCGTCCACTCTGGGCTTTGGAGATGTGCCGACATCCTCAACAGCTAGATCATTTCAAACGTCAAAGGAGGAAGCAAGGTCGGTTTCCATGGTGATCAGATTCTGCTATTTTTTTTCTTACAAACTGGAGTGGATGGACAGCCATAGAGATGCATGAGGAGGGATGAGTGGTTCTCCAAGGAGCACATTAAAACGCACAGCAACACAGATGGATGGAGGCCTGCGGGGTTAGGCCTGGCTCACTGCACCGGGTGGACTGTGTGAAGAAATATATAGTGTTTCCTGTAAAGGCACAATATATTGCACCAAAAGAGCAGAGCCTTGTTCAGCGGCCATGTTGATGGAGCGTGCAAGCCTCGAGCTCTCTGTCTTCTCTGGCCACTGTGCAATGGAAATGTATTCTAGACTTTAATTAACTGTGTGGAAATGGCAAAATGCTGACTTTCGTGAGACCAGGATTAGCCTGGTGAATCCTGTGCTGTCTGGTTTCTGGGGTACTTCAGTATGTGTGCTCATTTAGCAATGTCTAGTTATGAACGGGACTATACATCTGTTTTCTGAAGTTAATAATTAGCTTCCTGATTCCAGTAGCCTACAGTCGATGCTACAACTAAAGGTCCATTGTCCTGTTTTTACATATCCTTTCGACCCCATTTGAAACTTTGATGCACAATACCTGATTTTAAAAAAACAAGTAAAATGAGGTACCGTATTTTCTGACAGTAAGTCCCTCTGGACTATAAGTCGCACTTTTTGGGGGAAATTTATTTTAAATGATTAAATCAGAGACCAAGAACTGATATTTCATGTTGAAAGGCAAGTTCTAGTAATAACAACAGGCTGTTCACGTAACATGAACAGTTCTTCAGATAACTATAGCATAAACAACAGAACAGAACACGTTTACCAAACTCTCCATCTCACTCCACATCACTAAATTCATTGAATTCTTCATCCTCGGTGTCACTTCTGAGCAGCTCCATGACCTCCGGAGGTAAACAGAGTGCCACTTCCTCTTCTGCATAACTGTTGTCAGACTCAGCATCAGTTCCACTTAGGATTATTCTGGCCTTTCTGTATCCCAACAGGATGGTTTCGGTTGTCACTGAAGTCCAGGCTTTGTCGATCCATCCAATGACTTCCAGGAAAGTTGCATGGTGCATCCTCCCGGTTACTTGTGTTCTCCATCCCCGCTTTTCCCCAGTCCCTCACAAGTTTCTCGCTCACTCCAAACTTTCTTTCTGCTGCTCGATTACCGTTTTCAGCTGCATATTTCACTACTTGCAGCAGGACAGAGGCTCTTTCTGCAGGAGACATGTTCAGTAGAGTGAAGTGATAGTGGTGCATAACTAACAGGAACAGCAAATACTGACACAGAAGACTAGAGCCTCTTGTGGCTGTCAGTGTGAAAATTTTAATATATAAGTTGCACCAGAGTATAAGTCACAGGAAACACCCAAATCATGAAAAAAGTGAGACTTATAGTCCGAAAAAATATGGTATTTATATTTTTAGCACATCTGTGGCAACGTTGGTACCATGTTTGAATTGCAGTAAAAAAGTTGACTCAAAACTGATTTTCAGACAGGAAGAGTAACTTAGACATTGTTGTCTCAATGCAAAACAAAAAATATCAACCACCCTTTCCTATTTCCTTTTTTTTTTATTCTTCTAAAATTGGTTCCTCTCAAAATAACTGCTGCTTTCCCGAGGAGTCAACTTTTTCATGAATTCATTGTCAACAAACCCTACTATGAATTTCTTTACAAACTTTTGACGCCTCCTTCCTCCTCATGAGTCATCAGACATAAATTGTTATAAGTACTATGTTCATTATTCTATGCGTGTGTGCATAAGTGTCTCTCGTCTTTTTTGTACTTTGACTTTTCTATTTTCAGAACAGCTATAACGCAGATGACAAAATTGCATTTTTGATGCACCAATGGCTCAATTCGGAGGAAGAATCCATTGTAACTATGAGCCTGAGTATAGGATTTGGCAGTAACAAAATCGTAGTGCAGCTACCCTTTCACAGTGTTGGCTGGGTTCTCTGCTGTTCCTCCACTGTCACACCAGGGCAGCCCCATCAGCAAAGAGCAAAAATCAATAAAGTGCTGGTTTAAGCGGCAACACAGCAGTGGATGGGTACTCATGACTGGGTGCCATATGATGCAGCCTGTGTGTGTCTTTGTAATTGCAGTCTTGTGTGTTGGAAGGCCTTGATGAAAAAAGTGATTTCTGTTGCTGACACCTACACCTTCCCTAGTGTGTCTTTAGTTTTATGTTTTAATCTTTCATCGCAAAAATGTGGAGATCTAAAGAGGCACACGCTGTAGACAATGGCACAGTAACAAAGTATGGCAGAGGTTCTCAAAGTTGTGAAACTACTTCTGTAAATAGGTTGGCTGTCACATTTTAACAAGCTAAAAGTGGATTGTGAAATATAGACAAAACGGGGGGTGAAACCTGGATTGAATAGGAGGTAAACCAGGAACAAAGCCAATACTAAATTAAGACCACAAAGCTGCCAAAATACTGGGCACAACTGGACCAAGAGGAAACTCAGCTCAGGATTAAACTAAAACAAAATTGTACTTCAGAATGAATAAACAGAACCACATAAGAAATCAACAAAAATGCAGTTTATTAAAGTATTTATTTTTATTTTGGACTCTTAAAGGTGCACTGTGTAACTTTTCTGGGGATGGTTTAAATTGTTCACAGCAGGGGTGTCCAAACTCCAATTCACAGAGGGCCAAAATTAAAAACTGAGCCAAACTAAATATTTATTGAAACATTTCAACAACATCTGCATGTTTTCTATTCTTTTGAGATATGTAATGTTAGACCTTTTCTTAATAAAATAAATGTGTAATAATAGTTTTGCTTTAACATTGAATACAGAACAAGCATCATATAAAATAATAACACAGTTTTAAATAAATAATGTCTCTATAGCCCATCTGTAGCCGGCGGTCTGGTCATGTCTGGTTCACAGTAAAGTATTAAACTAATCTGTCTTGCATTTATTCAACTACAGGTGTTATTTAGTGCTCGAAAAATATCTAAACAAAATCCATTCTTACTGAGTGGGGTCACCTCTCCACAAAGCTAACCTGTAATTTGTCTGACAAGTCTCCATGGAGTTTATAGCCAAACTGTGGAACATTCTAGGCACATTTCCATTTAATAAGCAGGTGGCAGACTCTCCACCAGACAAGTTACACAGTGCAGCATTAAGTGTATATTTTTTATCATAACTACATTTTGTGTGTACTTTGTCTGCTCTTCTCACTGTAATGCAGGATGAGTTACAAAACTTTATGTCAGCAATATTAAATCATTTGAACATTTAAACGCGTTGCACTTTCAAATTGTTTTCTCGCATTTTTATGGAACATTTTTTGCTCCCCTACTCATCTCTGAATAAATTAGTTCTATAACAGAAACTAAATCAGAACTGACAAAGTTATCCAACATTGTGCCAGACACTAACAAATGTAACACTTTTCCTTGAACAAAAAGGGGATTTGTGGGTATTTTTTTGCATTATAACTTTAGCATTGTAAAAACTTCTCATTGTCTGTGTGACTTAGATAATAGCTGACATATATGGCACTGTCATTAGCTAAGAGGATCCACGGTGGGTTTCCTTCTCTGCTGCTGTGAGAGACTTTGCACCGCGCAGCCACAAGTAATTAAATAGGCGCATGTTTGGCAGGATAGCTAATTAAATTAGCTTTCACTGTCTGTGCGGATGAGAGCGCGTTTGGAGCTAGTGAATACCTATTGTGTGTTTGACTTTTAATGCTGGCTTACAGAACTAGAACATCCCCCATCTGCATCACTGATGTACAATAGAGCTTTGTGCTGCTTTTAGTAATATGCATAAAGGACTTAAAGATCACATGGTATTAATTGAGTAAAAAAGAAAGAAATCACATGAACATATGAATGAAACTACATTAGTGACATACATAGATTTTATGTGTATGTCATTTCAGTCTGAGTAGCCTCCTTTTCCATATTTACCTTGCAGTACTAGTGGAGTAGAGGAAGAAAAAAATAATAAATAAAAGGAAAAAAAAAAAAGACTATATATAATGCATTCGTGCAGCTTTAATTATCTTTTAAACATGCTTTTGATCACCTTGAGATAAGTATTTCATATTTTCTAACTTAAATATAATGTCTGCGTATGGAAAATGTACTTTATAAACTTCACCTCCATTTCCAATGAGGTTGTTAGGTGCTGGAGCTCCCTCTGCTGTCAGCAACAGGAACTTACATTAAGAAAGTAAACAAGTGAAGGTCATATATTCAGTGAATTCCATAACAAATGTGAATCAAACAAAATACAACTCCAGGTAAGTTATGGATGAAGGGACAACATAATAACGTTATAAGTTATATTTTTAATTATCTGTGTGGCGTGCTTCTATCTGCCAGTCCTACACTTTGTAAGAAAAGACGTGGACTGCTTCATCTCACGTCTGTGACAAATACATTGAACTGAATGATGTATTTTTTATAGAGGAAGCTGTCATTTCAAAGCTCAAGGATAGAGGACATTCATACTGTATCACAGTCTCAGTGATGATTGTGTTTTGATTGACAGACTTTCCCGTGCTAAAACAACCTCACCTGTCAGCTCTATTAGCTTTCATTAGTTTACTTGTCAGTGTCATTGTAGCCGTGGGCAAAAGCTGACATAGTTATCGGGATCTATGGTTGGCTTCTTTGCAATTTAGACAGAAAACTATAGAAGGAATCTTTAATGAATCCATGGTCAGTATTAATTTGGTTTACCACTATAAATATATTCTCTTTAACACATGACAGCCCAGCAGCCCATCTTGCCACAACAAAATCTGAATAAATAAAGATATATTGCATTTCTAATTGTGTTTCGCTTGAGAATGTGTAGTTACATAATGCTGTCTCACCCCACAAGAAATATAGGCCATGTTTTTTTTCAATACAAAAAAGCCAATATTTACACTGTATTAGTTGGTGCCCACAGTGTAAGAAGCCGATGTGAAAGTGAGAGAGAGGAGGTCATGTGTGTTCAACTGTAATAATAAGAAGTGTGTGCTCGTGCGTGTGTCTGCGTGTGCGTATGTGTGTGTGTGTTAACAGCATGTGTCCGTTGCCGTGGCGCTGGTAAATTTGTCAGCGTAGTGTGAAGTGATGGCTGCCGTCTGATAATAAACAGCAGAAGCCATGGAGCATGACTGAGGCCTGGCACAGCTGATTTCACTCTGGCTAGCACTAATTCAGCACAATCTCTTCTTGGTCTCCTCAGCGGTGTCGCGTTTAAAGGACTCCCCACTGAAACAAACTCTTCTGCCATTATTGTGCTGGTGGGATTCTTCTACAGGGTGTTACGCTTTATGAAGTAATAAGCACCATAATAGTAATTGCAGATTTAATTAGTTTTATTATTCATGTTTTATTTATTGTAGGGGCAGAATATAAGATTTTTAATTTAAAACCAGGCTCGTGATCTATCTGTGCTGACTTAATTCTAACTACAGACTCATTGGATGTGTTTTTAAGACAGTTACTCAATCAGAAAGCCAAATGAGCCTTATGTAAGTCCCCAATTTGGGTTGCCAGGTTCAATTATTGAAATCCAGTTGCTTTAAAACTCTGTGATCCGAATCATCGCAACTTAAACCCAGTGGCGGAGTTAGCAATTTGGGGGCCCTAGGCGAACTTGAGTTTGGGGTCCTCACTATATGCACTGTTTTTTGTTTTTTTTTAAATATAGTTTTTTAATATCTATTGTCTGTTCTTCCCCATTGTTCTTGAGTCATGCACATCTCTATTTGAATTATGGTGGATTGGAAACTTGTCTTATTCTTTCGTTCGTCTACTAGATAACCAGAACTGGAAGTAGTTTTTATTTTTTTGCTACTACAATTATATTTTTGTTTACATCTATTACATATGATAATGATAATGATTATGCTATAATTACATTCAAAGTAGGGTCAAGCTGACTAGTTCATTTTAATGTGAAACAGGGGGATGCTTTGACAGTTAAAATAGATTTGACACTCAGATAATATTTTGGTGGTATTTTCTTGTTTAAAATTAAACTACTCTCATTTAATGTCCTATTGAGAGAAAATCTAATTGCTGTGAGGCCTCGGACATTAGTGGGACTGAGGGCAATTGGTTGGGGCCCCCTCCAGGTTTGGGGGCCCTAGGCGGTCACCTACTGTTGCCTAAAGGGAGCACCGCCTCTGCCTAAACCATAGCCAGTGATTGATCAGTACTAGTGCAGCCTCTACAGCTCAGTGAATGAATTCTGGTGAGGTGTTTCATGACCATACACTGAGAACAACTTAAATGTGTCCTTTCTATATGTTAAGGCAATTGACATGCATTTGTGATTTCAGTCAATTTTTTTGTTTTTGTCAGTAAGAGCACAAGCTGCAAACTGCACCTATGCCTACTGTATATTATAGGGCAGGTGAATTTATAATGCTCTGGACAAGATGTGTTTGTGTTTGTTTTCTCGTTTAGTTTCCGTGCATATAATGGTGAGCTCATATTTAGCATGACGCCCCAGTTTCTGCTCACTATAATCTGTGGCTGGGTTAAAAATTGAGCTAAATATTTTGGTTCAGATCCAACTCTTGGCCCATGTTTCCATTTTCACAGCACTGGCAAAATTACCATTCTAAACTCATGCCAAATAGCCTTCCCTTTTATAACAACATTAAATGTGGCTTTAAGGCGATGTTAATTGTAAATGAAATAGAGCTGAACGCCACTATCATCAACACAAAAAAAAAACTACAAAGAGAAAGTAGTGCAATTTTTCAGCAAACAAGTTATATTTCACTCTTGAGACACAATGAGTTAAAAGAAAAAGAATAACATCATTTTAAACCAACCCTCTCCACTTATCTATCTTTTTTGCTTATCAGTACACTGATTGTATTAATATTTTACATTTAAAAAAATAATTACATAACTATTTGTTATTCTTAGTAAAGTAAAAATCTTATTCGTATATAACTGGCTGCACTGTGTATGCCCTGATGCAGTCTATCCCCTCGCTGAGTCCTACTTCTCCCAGGCCTGTTGTTGTAGAGCAGGAGGTGTTGGCACGGAGGAGGGAGTGTTGACTTTCCCCAGCGGACTGCAATCCTTCAAGTCCTTTTAGCTCGCTGAGAGGCTGCTGGCTCTGCTAAGCTCCGGTCTATACCCAATCCCCCACATGTATACTGTGGCAGACTGTACACACACATGCTAACCAGCAGGGGGGGAGTACAGCGCCTCAGGTGAAGCATGCAACATAAACAAATTGAGTATTACTAATCTGGCTAAATGAATTAAACATGCACACAATATGCACACGCCACGCTTTTTACCCCACAAGTTGACATTTGTTCTCGAGAGGGGGAACACAAAACAGCCATAGCATTATAAGTCCTGCGGCTCTTGATGTAGCAACAGAAAATAATAAAGGACTACTGCAATATTTACAGAATTACATGGTAATGGTTATGGTATCATTGATCAGTGTAGGTTATACCCTTTTGCAGCAGGGCACTAAACTTATGTAAGTGGAGACGAGCAGATGTCACCACCAGGTCAAATTTACAGGTCGAAACTGTGAAGAGGCAACTCCACTTACCAAGTATGCAGATATTAAGGGACATAATGCACTTTAATGTAATGTCTAAATATGTTTTTAGATTTCCATTCAACTGTTAAGAGCAACTGTCCAAGGTGGTCCAGGAATCAAATCATATATGATGTGTAAGTCTAACACTTCCATCATGAACATTTGTTCTAAAATGTGTGTTTTTCTTAGATATAATGTCACTCTGCAATTAAGCTGCTGATTCCATTCATTTTGATATTGACGAATGCTTTTACTCAGGAAAGAGATTCAGAAAAAAGATCCATTTGCAGTGGGGCCTTGTGTCTATGTGTATAACATCTTAATCATATAACAGTAAAACAATGCATTACCTGTGGGCCATTTCTTTGGGACCAATCAAGCTGTACCTTGTGCATATTAAACCTCTGTGCAGCTTGCGTGGATGCTGTGCATACATACTGTATTACATATCCAGACTTTTTTTTAACACTCTGGTGCTTTTTAGCTCAGAGGAGCGGCTAATTTATGCATGCATTCCTTTTTGTCTTGACTACAAAGGCATGTGCGTCCCAGTTCTTTGTACGTCTCCCTCAGCTGACTTACGCGTGCACAGGCTCCGCCCACACGCTCACAGCCGGCCCATGTCCGCTGCTCTGATTTTGGCACGTGCGCACTCATCTCCAATGAGTTTTTCCACTGTGCTTTAGTTCAGATGAGGAACTCAGATTTGGATGCCCTTGCAAAAGGAAAGAGCTGCTTTGGTGTTTGGATGCACACTGCTGGTAACTGAATAACTTTACAGAATCAAAGGAAAAATCTTCTCTCTTTCACAGTGGATTTTGGCATTGCTTACATAGTGGCATCTGAAAGAATTAAATTGTATTTGTACTAAAATGTCCAATTCAGACCAATGTCTGTGTACCTACATAAAAATCAGTGTTAGTCATAAAACAAAACTAAAATGTAAATGAACAACTGTGAACTAATTAATAAAGTTACATAAGCACATTTATGTAACTTTTCTGGCGGGGGATTCACCACCTGTTTAACTTCATGAATGTCACTGCTTTGCCTGGAATGTTCCACACTCACAGTAAACATGCAGCGCTCTCAGAAGTTAAGTTCAAGTAAAAAATTGTCCTTTTAATACATTTATTTGTACAGTTCCTTATCCCTCCACAAAGGGTCACATATCAGTCTAATACATTATTGTGCTGGCCCCAAGTCTGAATAAATAAATAGGCTTAACAAAAAGGTGTAGAACATAAAATTACTGTTTCTGAACAAGTCATATACAGCGGCAGTGCAAATGTTTGAAAAAGCATTAATGATGGTCCGGTATAAATTAAAAAATAATTCAAGTTACTGGACATCACTTTGACCTTTTGCTGTTGGCTTTGATAACTTTGGACTTTGTCTCCTAATTTAGTTGCTTGTATATTTTTGACACTTTGACATTTCCTGCAGACATTCTTGTGTATTGTTATGTTGGCTGGGTAGCAGACAGTGTATCACATGAGCACTCAAAGCCGTATCTATTAGTAGCATTTGTCTACAGGTGATTTGACGTTGTTGTTAAAGTGACTTTTTCAAAGTCACTGCAGCCTTCATCTTCTCAGGACAACTGCTGTGAAACTCATTTGAAAGGTCAGGGCTATGGAAAAGAGGACTTCATTTTTTTGAGCAGAATTGAAAGTATTAGAGATGTATGTCTTTGATGGTGCAAATAAAATTTTGTTGAGCAAAGCACTGCCCCAAAATTTTTTTCGTGGTATTAACAACTCATACACTTTCAACCACTGAGAATCTATGAATGTATTGGATTTTATTTATTTTTAATTTTTCCCCACAAGTTGAAAATTCAGAAAACAGCAAAGCACTTTATTTATAAATGTAAGTAAGTTTGTGTACATCAAGAACAATACACCAAATCTTGCAGTGCTGTTGTCTATTACCTCTCATTCGTTGGAGGTGTATATGAGCACCTGGGCTGGCAACCATTTTGTGTGCTGTGGCCCAAAGCAAGAAAAATATCTGACGAAGGCTTTTTTTGCCGAAATGTTATTTAAAAATAAAAAAGCTTTTGGACTTCGTCCATCTGAGGGTGCTATGCATTTTTTCACTTTTGTAATACTGTTGCCCATACTTGGATTTGTGAACTTCTTTCTTATTCAATATACTGATACTTTGCATTTGGCAGTGTTCATAGTTACCATGGTGACACAATGCATACCTGCTGTAATTTACAACTAAGGCTACGTTCAGACTGCAGGGCTTAATGCTCAATTCAGATTTTTTTTGTGAAATCCGATGCTTTTGCGAGGTCCTTCACATTTCCAATTAAATGCGACTTGTATGTGAACTCCAGTGTGAACAGTAAACGGTCCGAAAGTGTCCCGCATGTGCACTGGAGACACGATGACGTCATCCACAGCGAGCGTGCTCTGTGTTTACGGAAGTTACCCAAACATGGACACGGACATTGAGCACCTGGTGATTTTAAAGCTCCTCTCGTACCGGAGCCAGAACATGAACAACGTACTTGTTTTAAGGAGGAAATTGAGAAGGAGAAAGATGAGGTTTTTGGCTGTGGTGACAGTCCATTGAAAGGGATGTGTGGATGCACAGATTATTTTTTCAAACCAAGTGTTTGTTTTCATACCCGACAGTCTGGACTGCTCCAAGAGTGCTCACGTGATGTTGCTTGTCCAGTCAGCTGATTTATACAGGTTTTGGCATTGGCGTTGTCAGCCCACAAACTCTCCTGTTGTAAGAACATTATTTGACAGAACCAATATTATAACAGACGAACAAGACGAATAGGGAGAACACATTGACAACGCTCTGAAGCAACGCCAGTATGCAAAATGGGCAATAAACAAAGGAAAACAACAGGCTAGAGAGAAAGATAAACAGAACCAGAAAAAACAAAAATCAAACAGAAAAAAAGAGCACTGAAACATACAGAAAACTCAGGCAATTACTCGTCCACCCAAAAGACAAAATAGAACTGGGATAAATGTAATGTCATAAACGAAATACCCTGCATGTCCTGTAATTAAACTAAAATCAGGGAAACAGCGAGGGCGTTCAGAAACATAGAACAGAATGCGAGAAGGAAAAAGCGAAGAAACACGAGCAACAAAACAGAAAGCAGAAAAGGAACAACTCAAATCGGCCGTTTCTGAGCACTGTAAAAGAGAGAAGCACATTCTGGACTGGGACGGAGCAAACATCACTGGGACAGAGGAAAACAAACGTCGTCGCTGGATTAAAGAGGCAATCGAAATATGGAAACATGCCCATTGGATAATAAACCGGGACGAGGGGGCTTTTTTACTGTTACACACCTGGGATACTGTCCTGAGGAAGTGGGACTGCAGATGACGCTGTTGTCCTTCTTCCAGTGGTAGGAAGACAGCACCAAAACCTGTTTAAATCAGCTGACCAGAACCACTCTGAGGAAGACCAAACTGTCAGGTATGAAAACAAACTCTTGGTCTGAAAAAATAACCTAATAACATAAATACTTTACTCCTCTAGAGCTGGAATCATGACATTTCTTTGTCACTGTTTTGGATTCACACGTTTCTCACTTTCTTTTATTTTTTCTGCTTTTACTTTTTGTTCCAGTAAAGGGCTCTATAAATCATTATGTACAAGGACAGAGGGTTGGTCTGCCCCCACCTCCCAATCAGATCTGTACTCAGGCAAGCAGTCAATGTGTGCGTGCGTTTGCGTGTGTGTGTGTGTCTATAGCTGTGGGGAAAATTCTATATCCTGCAAAGAGGTTAGGGAGGAGATAACAGAGGAGAGTGTTCAAGAGGGGATTTCAATGAATTTGGGCTGGCTCTTAAAAGTGCACTCACTTTTACAATGACACTACAAGGGAATCTACACTGGAGGGGCTCGTGCTGTTATGTTGTTGTTTTTTAAGAAAGGTCAATGAAGCTTAAAACTGGGCCTGGACTGGGACGGATCTAAACGTGAATACAGTTTTCATCGATTCATTCAATTACATCTCTGTAGCTCTGAGTTAGTCCTAGCTTTTGTTCTCCAGTGAACATCAATTGAAAATCCCATTATTTGCTCATGAGTGATTTGGAATCCAAGCTCTAAGACTTAGATTTAGACTCAGACAAACTGTAGTGATCCACAAGAGAAATTATTTGGATACAGTAGCTCACACAACGCAATATATTATAAGCAAAAATATAAATGATTGTTTTGTTTTTATTTTGAGTTTGTGCCAAGAGAGAAACAATAATCATCTATGCTACATATACATTGTAAACAACAGAAAAGCACATTTCTCAAAAACATTTAACCCACCCCTGTTCATGACATAGTTTCAAAAATTATGTGGTTGCTTATGAACATTGATCACGGAACTTTACAAATATTTACATATAGCAAAATAAATTACATACTATGCTTACAAAACATAATTTTAACCCAAAACACACACACAGATATATACTTTTATATACTTTTCTTTTTTTTTTTTTTTTAGATCACCCTGTGCTGTCACTTGCCCTTATATCACGAAAGCAAGCATTCTTTACAATTTCTTTTGAAGTTGTGAATATTTGGGCACTGCTTCAGGTTTTCTCCCAACCCATTCCACACACTGACCCCACACACAGACACGCACACACTGACTCCACACACATATACACACACACTCCAACCCCACACACAGACACACACACTGACCTCACCCCTTCCCCTTAATTCATAGTGTGATTCTTGTATACTAAACAGTTTTTTGGATATTTAATGACAGTATATTTTTGTTTGCTTTGCACAAAAGCAAAGCAGTGTAGAATTTCACTAAATCAAAAAAATTTAATAATTCTGATTTGAAAAACAAGTCGTTTGTATGATCCAGGTAACTAACCTTATGCATTATTCTCACAGCACATTTTTGCAATTTGAAAAGTAAAGTTTGGTAATTGTTGCCCCAAATTTCAATACAATATGTCAATAATACATTCAAAATAAGCAGGAAAATAATAAGAGACTGGTGTCAAATAATTATATAAAATGTACAAAAATACAGAAATATAGTAATACAAATATATTTCTCAGCTCTATACAAAGGGTCATAAGGAGAAAACAGTGCACAGATGAAATAGTGATTGACAGGAGAGAAGCAGTATTTTATATGAACAGTATATAGCCTATAGCATGCATACATTTCTCTGTCTGTACACTCTACACTGTTGATGGGATGAGTGTGTTGCTGTATGCAGATTGAGGCAGACAGTGAGTTGAACTAAACCTCCTGGTGCATTAAATGAGGGCATCAGGCTCTGTTAGGCAGCAGCGTTCACAGGTACGACTGCTACACATATCTGCTAATAGAATTACACTCCCACTGCTGCCGTACTCATTTGTGACGGCTTGATCATTTTCACATCTTAGACAGAATATCAAACAGCAATTATGCAGGTGTTTGGGTAATTCATGATACAGTATTTGAATATATGAGTAGGCGTTGTTTAGCCCACATTATCAAAACGTTTGTTTCTTGCAATTGTCAAAAATTGGGATTAACAAAATTCTATTTACATTCTGCACTACAATAGAGACGAGATGACGGCTTAAAGGTGCATTGTGTAACTTTTCTGGTGGAGGAGCTGTCAAATGCTTTTTTTTTTTTTCCAAAGAAATGTTATTACTTTGTCACAGTATTGTATTGTTTCTACTTTCTAATTTCATGGAGACCAGACAAAGTTACATGTCTATGGTGAGGCGGCCCCACTCACAGTCAGAATGCCTGTTTTTTTCTAGGCATTTTTAGCTGTAATTGAATAAATGTAAGGTATTGTAATGTAAGGGACAATCAGGAATTTTGGACATAGGGCCTCATTTCCTAGTGAGCCAGAGTGTTGGAGACGTGTGGAGACACTTTTTTAAAAAATATTCCATCCAGTCCTTGTATTTGCAGAGGTCACTGGTGCTAGGCTAGTGCATGTCAATGGCCATAGTTAGCCTGACACTAAAAACAGTCTTACCCACTCCACAAAACACCCGAAGCAAAACTATTATTACACCAGACTGTTAATGTAAATGTCTGTGTTAATAGAATAATGTTTGAAATAAAACTAACCTTGCAATCGTTGCATGTTGATGGACTATTTTCTCATATATCAGTCCGCTGCTGCCAAGCTTTCTATCAGGAAGTACAACTCACTGCTGTTTAGGCATAAATCCTTTAAATGCAAGGTTGGTTTTACTTCTAAAATCATTCTATCAACACACACATTCACATGAACAGTCTGGTGTAATAATAGATTTGCTTCAGGTGTTTTGTGGAGTGGGTAAGACTGCTTTTAGTGTCAGGCTAACTATGGCCATTGACTTGCACTAGCCTAGCACCAGTGACCTCTACAAATACAAGGACTGGATGGAATATTTTAAAAAAAAAAGTGGCTCCACACGTCTCCAACACTCTGGCTCACTAGGAAATGAGGGCATATGTCCAAAATTATGGACTGTCCCTTTATATTGTGGAACATTCCAGGCAAAGCAATGATATCTCCTTTGAAACAACTAGGCTCTCCACCAGAAAAGTTACACGGTGTAAATTTAAGCCTTTCAAAAGCATGACAGCCATTCTTTGCCATCACCCCTGTTGCCTGGCGAAGATAAACACTCAGTTTTAGCTTGATGTTGTCCACATTTGCAAACTTAGTGAGATTAGTATTGCAAAATAATGGAAACCCTGGTATATACTCTGCTTTTCTTGATGTTCGAAACCCAAAAAGCAAGTTTAGTTTGAGTTTGTAGCAGCACCTGAAACCTGGCAGACTTTTGCGTCGCATTTCAGTGGTTTGATATTTTAGCTCTAAGGCATTCATTGCTCGGTCTAGTTTACATAACTGTTCATCTACATGATCTCATTTGTGCTTTTATATACAGTATATTCTGCACAAGAGCTTATAAAACTCATCTTTAATGTGGATGTTGTGCTGTAAAACTGGGATCCTCAAAGTGTGTCAAAGATATTTTTAAAAACATTCCTTTAAAAAAAAAAGCCTCAAAGATTCTGGATACTACTGTAAACATAAACAGCCCCAAACCAAAAAGCACATCCATATTTAACCGTACCTGGCTCATTGTTACGACAAACTTAGTCTAAAGTGAGTGTGAGGGCAGCACAGTGTGAGCGACTCAGGAGAACAATAATAATCATTTATGCTGCATACGCCTGCCGCTCATCAACAGTGCTTTTCTTAACGGTGCACATTAAAAATGGATTGGATTCCTTTCAAGTTGACTTCTTTGTGCCTCCCCTCCACCACATCCTCACACACACATTCACAAATACACACACACTCAGCTAGTGATGAACTTCCAGCCTGAATGAACGCAATAGGTTTGAAAGGGAAATGGGACTCATATCAAAGTGAGAAAGAAAGTAGGCTTTGATTTCCACGTAGCTGTCTCTCCAATGCAAGTCACGTCAATGAAGCTTTTTCACAAAGCAGTTTGCCTCATGCATTTTCATCGACTGTCAGCCATCATCACAAAACTTCAAACTCATCTTGTCATTTTAGTGTACTGTGTTGGTCATCTGTATCTGAGGTGGGTTGTGTTTCATTACAAAAAAAAAAAAGATATCTTCTTATTAAGAGACTACAAAATGGGCCTAATCGGAGGGCTCTTGCTTCCATTTTCTGAAAAACAAAGAAATAAATAAATCATCCACAATTATATTTAGTGACGTCCTTGAAGTAACAGACACTGACTCTTGTTTTCTGTCTGCCTGAACATGTTGTCTGTTTGTTTTGTCGATCTTTGGTTTTGTCCTTGTCTTGGTGTCGATATTTTTAAGTCACACTTTAGTGTTTTCAACTCAGTTTAGCAATTTTTACACGAGGTGTTATTCGAATACTATTATACCACTGGTTTAGATTTGGTGCAACTCAAAGACAGATTTTCTTTAGTCTTAGTTGGTATGAAAATTTCAGAACCTGCTCTAAATATTTTCTTCTTCTTGCTCTTTTTCTTGCTCTTCTTCGTGCTCCTTTTCTTCTTCCTCCTATTCCTCTTCCCCTTCTTCTTTTTCTTCTTCTTGCACTTTTTCTTGTTCTTTCTTTTTCCTCTTATTCCTCTTCTTCTTTCTTTGTCTTTCTTTGTCTTTCTTCGTCTTTATTCTTCTTTCTTTGTCTTTCTTGTTCTTTCTTCTTCTTGCTTCTTGTTCTTGCTCTCCTTGCTCATCTTCTTGCCCTTCTTGCTCTTCTTCTTGCACTTCTTCTTGCTCTCCTTGCTCTTCTTCTTGCGCTTCCTCTTCTTGCTCTTCTTCCTCTTCCCCTTCCTCCTCCTCTTCCTAACTTTTCTGTATTATTATTCAGTAGTCACAGATTCTGACTCTGTGGATCTGTGAAGAGTTTCGTCCATGTGTTTGAGTGTCCTCTCCCTTTGGTTTGCAGGTCAGTTCCTGTGGGTGAACAGCACAGCGCTGGGAGGCCTGTGGGTGATCAGTCCCTGGTTGTGGGGGGGTCAGCCCGGCCCATGCAGTGTGGAAATGGCCGTTTTCCTCCACCCCCGACAGAGTGGACACTACACCATCCGCCTCATCGAGAGGGACAAGGCTCCTCTGGTGCTCTTCTCCACGGACACTCTGCCTCACATCACTGGGTAAGTACAACCGGGCCGCAACTCGCTGGAAATCAGTAGCTCCAGTTGGGTTTGTCTTAATATTATTTGATGCTGCTCAATATTTATTTACCTTTTTGAAAGATATCACCAAAATTTCAATTCCTGTTAAATTCCTAGTCCAAAAATAATGTCACGGCAAACTAAAGCTACGTTTATATGATGATGGTCTGAACAGAAGACGCAAAAGTAGTGTCGCGTCTTCACTTTTTATTCCGCATTTAGACAAGTGTTTCTGGGAGGAAATCTGTGTGCATACAGTGACGCAACAGTGTGTGGAATTTGATATGGGTATGCTTGCCGTCTGTCAAATTCTGGATGCACTAGTTCATCGCTGGCGAGCCGGAGATAATTGCAGATCCTTCTCTGTTCACTAATAGTATCTCTGCATATTCTGTACATTTGTTGGGATATCTCCTGTGAGTTTATCAGCGCTGCCAGGATCTGACATGTTTGTTTCTGTGTACTGTATGTATGTGATGTAAACACTTACGAGACGTGAGCAGATCTGACCAGAGTTTTGCGTCTTGGGCAGTGTAGACGGAAATGCTACAGCAGAGCATCTTCAACTTTTCCACTCTGGATTTTTGTGTTTTTAAGCCCCAAAAACTCCGTTACCATCTAAACGAAAGGCACTTCTCTATTGTTTTTTTCTTTTTTTCAGAGCTGGCCCCAGTGTAGATCTTTTGACCATCAAGTCTTTTCTATTTCATTTCTTTACATGGATTATACACAAAAAATGTTTTATTTTATTTTATTTTATTTCCGTTTATTACATATTTAACACATTTGCATATTTTACTATATGCAGTTACAGCCCACTAATTTGTGGGCTGATATCGTATCGTCAGAAGTCTCACAATCATACCGTGGGCTGTCACAATATATCGAATTACAAGTTCCTTTGTTTAAATACATGTTTTTATAGATATCCCATGATTCATTTCAGTGCAGACAACATGAAGAAATATGTTTTTACTTGAATTCTTGGGATTATAATGGAAATAATTCACACCAAAATCTTGTCAAGGTATTTTAAAAGAAAAAAAGTGTCCCATCTACAATTCTATCAGCCTCTTCGAAATATCGCAATAAATATCGTACCATGAGATGCATATCGTGATAATATCGTACCATGAGATTTGGATATCGTTACATCCCTAATTTCTTGTCTTTTATGCATGCTGTCATTTGGATGTGGTTTTATTAATAGCAGAGGGCCCATTATTAGGGGTATGCAGCTTAACTTCTTCTTTCAGCACCCATGCTTTCACATAAATGTACAGACTCCTTTCATTCGAGGTGGAGAAGGCGAGGGCTGGCTCGTATATAGGATCCCTATTGAAATGGCTCTATGGGGATTTCTATATGACAGAAAGTGCAGGCTATTTCTGACAAATTGTTTCAACATGTGTAATTTGCTTTTGTCTGAGCCCGGTTTCAGTCAGCAATTACCACATTCACATTAACTTCTCATGTGGCTAATCCTTAATTAACTCAGGTCTGATCTCTGCTCTTAGCGGTCTATTTTCAGTCACAAAAAGCAACTATATTGAAGGAGAATAAATGAATATATAAGTAATGAGTTTCTCTGTTTTGACCCTTGAAGCTAAATGGACTTTTACTTGGATTAAAATGTTCAATCAGTAATAATCATCTATAGAGGAATATAATCGGATTCAAAAGATCGTATGTCACACTTGAGGCCTTGAAGTTCTTCCATTTAAACTGTAATACACTTCCATGAGAGAGAGCTTTGTGGAGTTAAAATATTAAATTCAGAGGACACATTTCTAGATGAATATACTTCCTTAACCTAAGCTCAACTTTTAAGTCAAGTAAAATTAAAGTTTCTGCTTCTTCACAGTTCAGAAAAGATGAGGTTCAATATTCGAGGATTTTCAGTTTGAAATTATGACACTTTATAAACTAGAAAGTGTGGCTCTTCTTTTGCTTTTATGTATTTGTTATTCAATCGCAGTAGCTTTAGTTTGGTTGCGAGTAACGCTATGAAAACTTATCACACGGTCTGTAGTTTTAATGTATACGTGCTACATGGGCATTTTATTCACGGATCAATAGTCAACGCCACATTTTTACTTGTCTGCGTGCTCTACGGGGCCCTGGCTTCATCAGAACATCGCCCTTTATGTGTGCGTGTGTCCCCGCTTGTGCTGGCTTGGTAGTCGTGAACGCGTGCGATCATTTGAATATCCACGCCTCTTAAGGGAGCATAGCATCGAGGCATTCATTACATGTGTGACGGATCAGGCAGCGCTAGCGTTTGTGCCTCTCATTTGTAGTCAGAGGTGGCGGTCTCCCACGCCATCTCCACAGCTTCCCAATCTGCGCCGAGCCAAACTCCCATGCTTCACTCTGCTCCGAGGGGAGGCCGCAACCCGTGTTAAAAAGTGAAGACTATAAAAAATAAATGTAATAGCAGGTACGAGCAGACATTGTGAGTGTAGCTTGGATTACTAATTGCTAGCCAGCGCCCTTGCCTTTGCATTTTAATGTGGTGTTTTGACATGCGGGTTTGAATCAATAGTCAGGGCAGTAAGAGTGGAGCTACAAAACATCCCACTACACATTGGTCATCTAACAAGTGTGGCCTTAAAAACAGGCTCAGGTGAATGTATAATTCCACACAATTAAAGCTGTAGCTCAAGTCGACCGAAGATAGGCTGATGCTTAATAAAGTAGAAAGGAGGTCACTTCTAAACTTTCTAGTCTTCCTCACAAAGTACTTTTTGGAGTACTTTGGCATGTAAAAAAATATTGTTGGTGTATAATTGCAGTTGCGTTGTTAATTGATGGTCTTGTAGCATTCTCACTTCACAGCTCCTGGGCAGCATCTTTTCTTTTCAATGTGGAGTTTGCAGCGACTATAAAGCATAAAGGGTCTATATTGCACTATTTTTTTTTTTTCCCCCAAGGGCTATAACCACCTTGAACACACACATGCACTGGCTGTCTCACATTCCTATCTCTGATCCCCTCATCTTCTCCCATCAATCTGTTGTGCAATTTTTTATACTATTTAAAAGGACAGTCCGGAATATTGGACATAGGGCCTCATTTTCTAGTGAGCGTTGAAGACGTGTGGAGACACTTTTTTAAATATTCCACCCAGTCCTTGTATTTGCAGAGGTCGCTGGTGCTAGGCTAGTGCATGTCAATGGCCATAGTTAGCCTGACACTAAAAACTCTTACCCACTCCACAAAACACCCAAAGCAAATTTATTATTACGCCTGACTGTCGATGTGAATGTCTGAAATAAAACTAACCTTGCATCGCATAAATGGTCACACGTTGAAGGACTATTTTCTCATATATCATTCTGCCGCTGCCAAGCTTTCTCTGAGGAAGTACAACTCGCTGCTGCTGCTCAGACATAAATCTTTCAAATGCAAGTTTGGTTTTACTTCCAAAATTATTCTATCAACACAGACATTTACATCAACAGTCTGGTGTAATAATAGATTTGCTTTGGGTGTTTTGTGGAGTGGGTAAGACTGTTTTTAGAGGCAGGCTAACTATGGCCATTGACATACACTAGCCTAGCACCAGCGACCTCTGCAAATACAATGAATGGGTGGAATATTTAAAAAAGTGTCTCCACACGTCTCCAACACTCTTGCTCACTAGGAAATGAGGCCCTATGTTCAGTGTTTTGTTTTTAATAAGTTTTTTTTTTATTTTTTTTTTTACTGAGTGCAATATTTAATATTTAACACAGCGCAATATCTTGCTTGACTGAGTTTTGTAGTCTTGGGTGTCCCAGTCTTTTTATATCTTGCATTAATACTATATACTTATTTATTTATTCTATTATTATTTATTTATTTATTTTTTTGTACTGCGCCGTAAGTGTCCCACCTGCATGTCTGCACTGGAGAGTGAGTTGCTTTTAATCCTGTGCATGTGTATACTGTTGATTGTACATGTGTATAGTGACAATAAAAGGCATTGTATTATCATTATTATTATTATTATTCTATACTATTTTGGGGATATAGCCAGACTAATAATCAAAGTTACTCAAATGTGTGTGAATGAAACAACAGAACTCCTGGTTTTGTTTTTGATGAGGTAACAACATTCTAACATGGCTTAAAGCTCATATGACTGAATTTTGCGTAATACTGGGCTTTTAGCTTAACTCTTAAAGCAGAGTGCTCTTGTAGACATTGCAATACTAGTACTTGATGTCTTTATACATGAGTAATTTTGGAGTAACACCATTTAAGACTTATTTTGTGTTCCCTCAACCTTGACCTATGTGTAATGCAATATTGAAATAAGACATTTCCAGCCCAAACCACTTCAAATAGGAGGAGAGCGCTTTCATGAATGTTGCATCATG
This sequence comes from Boleophthalmus pectinirostris, assembly GCF_026225935.1. Taxonomy (NCBI): domain Eukaryota; kingdom Metazoa; phylum Chordata; class Actinopteri; order Gobiiformes; family Gobiidae; genus Boleophthalmus; species Boleophthalmus pectinirostris. The sequence continues at coordinate 19,994,853 of NW_026570971.1, read as the reverse complement.
TGAGGGGATTGTCCCATACACAAAGGTCCAAGCTTCTGTCCCAGCTTTATCCTCCACTGCTTTCAACAGAATCACTATGGTGTAATGAAGAAGCAAGAGTGTTACAACAAGGCAGCCAAATTTAAGTTCAAACTGCCTGCCCCTGTACGCACTGTAAGATGTCATTACTGCAGTCCAGCTGTGAAATTACTTTAAATTTACTCGGAACCGGGTCTGGCCTAAATATGCTGGGGGTGTTACTAAGTTGTATTGCATGCTGGCCAGCCCACACAAATTAAGCTTCAATCATTTTTGGAAATGTACAGCCGTTTTTGAGTAAACCACTTGCAATATGACTTCAGTTGTTCCATACTGTGAACATGTGATTACTAAAATTGATTAAAGGTCCCATATTACTCAAAATTGACTCTTATGAGCTTTAAGCCATTTTATAATGTTGTTACCTGCTCAAAAACAGACCTGGAGTTATTTTCATTTCATTCACACATGTTTGAGTAAAACTTTACTATTAGTCTGTTTACATCTCTAAAACTCAAAGTGCTAGTGGGTAGTTTTTAAGATAACACTTTTTACCTTTTTGTGGCCCTCAAATTCACAGAGGGCCAAAATTAAAAACTGGGACTAAGTCATGGGCCAAACTAAATATTTATTGAACAATTTCAACAATGTTTGCATGTTTTCTCTTCTTTCGAGAAATGTAATTTTAAACCTTTTCTTAATAAAATAAATGTTTAATAATAGTTTTGCTTAAACACTGAATCCAGAACAAGCATAATATAAAATAATAACAACATTTTAAATAAATAATGTCTCTATAGTCTAGCTGTAGCCGGCGGACCAGCTCCAATACAGATGTGATATGATCTCACGGGCCAAATATAATTATATCGCGTGTGGCATATCTGTTTTGTTCAGTGCAGACTGGCAATTCCCGGGCTGAAATCATCCAAATGATTCTAGTGAAGGTGTATTTTTTCCCTAAATATGTAAGATTTGTGTGAATGAAATGAAACATAACTCCAGATATGTTTGCGATGAGTTAAAAACATTACAATATAGATAAGAAAATAGCATATTATGGGCCCTTTAAACTACAATTTTGAGAAAGAGCATCAGAAATAAAACTTGCTCCCTCCTCCAGACTTAAAAGATAGACAGTCATCATCTTTTATGTTTTTAATTGTTTGATAAGGAAAATATAATCACTGTAGTGTCTAAAGTCTCTAAATTGCTAGAAAGTTTAGTTACAAGGAGAAACATTTATTTTTGCTTGGTCTTTTGTAGCAGTTACACTCTTATGAAGGTTCAAGTGAATTCTTTATGTATTTAGCCTTGTTGCTGACAGCTTTCTCATTTGAAAATTGTAACGAAGGCAACACACTCTAAATGGCATTGATATGCACATAAAACTCATGGGTCTAGCTAACCTCTTCTAACCCTCTTATCAAATGCACTCACTTATAACTGTATCTGTTTATTCCATTTCACTCAGAGCTTCTGTGTTTACTAAGGGCAGTGCAGTGCATATATGCTACCAGCATTTTGTTGACCCTGACAGACTTATTCAATTATTGTAATATCCATCGAAACAAGCTGCTTCAGGTCTGCCGATGTGAGCATCTGATACTTGGAATTATGACTGTATTTCTTCAAACACCATATTGTACAAGTTTATCTTATGATCATAGAAAAAGAAAATTACAACACAATAGGGGGCAAATTGTAATAATCATCAATGCCTGCTCTTGTCAGATCGTATTTTTGTTGCAGTGGTGGAGAGATTCCAGCTATTTTTTTATGTAATATGGTAAGATTTGAGCTGTAGAAAGATGAAAACTCACTTCCAGGATTAATTATTGATTCTTTCTGCTATTTATTTGTTGTAGCTCAGCCCTTTTAATGATACTATATTTTTTATTATTTTATGTATTGTATCAGTGTCATAAAGAACTTTCAATATTATCGTTTTTCGTGATATTTTTCTGTAGCAATATATTGTTGTTATCGGAGGGAAAGCAGTGTTGTGCCTTAACGGGAGACCACGAGAAAGATCAGTCCCACAGTGAGGCAGCGGTGGCTCTAGTGCATACTGTTGTTGTGTCCTTAAAATACTTTACTACACCCACCTTGCCCAGTGGTGACGATTGGAGGAGCTGATGGGGCAGATTGCTTCCATCAGTCTGGATGAGGTAAGTATGGCAGGAATAATTTGTGTTGTGCAAAAGCACTAATGAAACAGTGTCTACGTTTATATGATGAAGGTCTGAACAGAAGACGCAAAAGTGGTGTCGCTTCTTCACTTTTTATTCCGGATTTAAACGCGGTGACGCAAAAGTGTGTGGAATTCAATTGGATATGCATGCCAGGCGGCTAGGTGGTGATGCTAGGTGGTGATGTATGTGACGTGAACGTGTACATGATGTGAGCAGATCTGACCAGAGTTTTGCGTCTTGGGCAGTGAAGATGGAAACGCTACAGCAAAGCGTGTTCAGCTTTTCCACTCTGGAGGGTGGTTTCAGATTTTTGCATTTTTAAGCCCCGAAAACACCGTCATTGTCTAAACGAAAGGCACTTCCTATAAAATATTTTGTCGTTTTTAGCCGCAAGTGTTCTCGTGTAAACAGGACCTTAGCTTTAAAATGTGTAAGAGTGTCATCAAAACTTCAGTATTTGTGAGGTGTTTATGTTTTTGTTTATAGTTTCATATTCCTTCTGGCTGCACTATTGTCAGTGTTGTTTGTCCCAGGTGTATTTGTTATATTTACAGAAGTCCAACAATGTCCCTAACTTTCACTACAAACTGATCTTAATCTGTCGTAGTCATTCAGTGTTTTCTCCCTGGGTAAACTGCATCAGGATGGAACACTATGTGAGTGAAAGTGCTTCTACTGTAGCCATCTTGTTCTCAGTGTCCACTCAGCTCTGGCCTGGTCTGACCCCCTCTTTCTCTCCAGTCGTGGTCACTACAGGCCAAAGCTGATGGGGGCTCCCAGCTGCCGCTCCTGGGACAGCTGCCAGATGTAATGGTACAATGCAGTACACGGGTCTGAGAGGAGACAAAGGCAAGAAGTACTTTTTCTCCTTTTAATTGCACATAAAGTCTCAAGGACAAAACTGCAGCAGTGACACAGTGTACAGCTGGTGCATATGTCACTGCGACGCCACAACTTTTTCCTAAATGAAACTTTTTTGCAGCTAAAGACTGACTAGTAACTTTACTGCTTCAGCGCCGTTACTAATAGATGTGATTTAGTGGCTCGGTGCAGCAGTGGCTCAGAAGGTCTGTGGTTCTGTCCCTGCTCATTGTTTGTAATGAGTCTGTGGGCAAGACACTTTACAGCTTGTATGAATGTGGTGTGTGCATGATAGAGGCTGTGGGAACAGACCGGCAGCCTTGTTCTGTCAGTCGACTCAAGGGCAGCTCGTGAATTAACTCACCATTACCAGTTAAATGAATAATGCTATGTTAAAGGGGATCATGAAATCAAGTTTCATTGGCCTTTAACCATGTTATAGCCGTGTCCTTTTACTATTTGATAATTCAGAGTTTTAAGTCTGAGAAGGGGTGAACATTGGGTCTTCTATGAAAATCTTTGTGTTCAAAAAGTGTAAAAGTACTATATAAAGTGCTATATAATAGTGCTATATAAAAAGTGCTATTTATACAGTGCTATATATAAAGTGCTATATACAAGTGCTATATATAAAAGTGCTATATAAAAAGGGCTATATATAAAAAAGTGTTATATATAAAAAGTAGTGCTATATATAAAAGTTTTATATATAAAGTGCTATATAAAAAGTGCTATATAGAAAGTGTTATAAAGTGCTATATAAAAATGCTATATATAAAATGTGCTATATATAAAAAGTCATATATAAAGTGCTATATAAAAAGTCTTATATAAAGTGCTATATATAAAAATGCTATATATGCTATATATATATAAAGTCCTATATAAAAGTGCTATATATAAAAAGTGTTATAAAGTGCTATAGAAAAGTGCTAAATAAAAAGTGATATATATAAAGTGCTATATAAAAAGTGCTAAAAAGTGCTATTTGCATCAATCGAGATTTGATTTTTAATTGTGTTCTTTATCTGTGTGTCTTGTAGCACAGTTGTAAACATGTGTTCTGATTAAAAAAAGAAAAAAATCTCTCCCACACTGTTTATTTTTTTCCCTCCAAAGTGTGTGTTTAGTTTTTTGTTTTTTTATAACTTTACAACCACATTTGGCTCTCACGTTCAATTGATGGACTTTATCTTAACTATTCAGATAACACCCTAACAATGTGGATTCCCTGCAGCCCTGTAGACCATTTAGTCCAAAGTGTAAAGTAACTGACCCATAAATTAAGCCAAACTGGAGCCAAAATATATGGGAGAGCTGGAGCGGTGCAATGTGGGCGATCGCCAGTGCTGGTTGAAGAAGAATAGTGTTTTTTTCCTGCCATCCTCTGTGCATCTCGGTGTCTCTGTGCTGCCGTCACTGCTGTTTGTCTGTTTCAAATGTAAATGAGACTTTGAGCTTCGCCAACGGTCTCCTCGCTGTCTCCCCACATAGTATTATTTTCATGGACTAGTACATGGCCCTATAGAAAGGCTTTTTCAGTATGCGTTATGATTCAGTCCTACTCCAGTGCAAAAGTCAAGTGTACCTGAGAGCTTTCCAAATGCTACTGTGTTGTGTTGTGTCCGCTATGCATAAATAATGGAGAATGAAGTCGCATATCTGGAGTTGTCCATACACATTGGATTGGAGATTCATTGTTATTTGTATTTCAGGATTTGAATGTATAAGTGTCCTGTACAATACCACACAGGCATTCTTTCTTTTCGTCATCCCCCTTTATGCAATTTAAGTACTGTGTTTATGTGCATTGCTTTTGAATGGTGATAATAAGGATTTGTAATAAAACACCAACATTTTAGGCTTTGATCTGCTTACTAATTCTGTTTGTATGGACAATGATCATTCTCATAGCACTTTCAGCCTAAGTGCAGAAAATATGCTTTGAAATCTATAACCATTTAGTCCATCAAAGGTAGAGTATGTTAGTCAGGCTGGCGCCACCTAATGTCTCCTCTCAATTTCATTTCTCTCCAGCGACTAGGTCAGGAATCAGAATACACTAGACAGTTTGCAAGAACCTCGGAAGTTGTAGACCACGCACTGGTCAATCAGCGAAGAGCTGTGAAGCCATGACGTCAAACTCAAGCGCCTCTCTGGGTCCCTTTTGTGGTACAGCACAACCTTAAACAAACTGGTCAAGATGGATGTAGACGAAGACATACATTCTGTGTTGGCAACGATTCCTGAGATCGAGGATTTAAAGCTAGAACAAAGAAAATGTTTTGGTGAATTTTATCAAGGGGAAAAAACGTTATTGCTCTTCTTCTTATAGGATTTGGCGCATTACATATGTCACGACCAAATAGCAGCAATTAGTTAAATAAAAAAAGTCCACACCTACCGTCGAGCAAATGAATGAAATGCTGCGAATCATGGCTAAGCGTATGTAGGATATATGTAATCTTTTATTAACATGACCTACCAGATATGAAGTAAATGTGTTCAAATCAGTTATAGATTTTAGTGGCAACCTTTGCAAAGTGATTTTTATTCCTTGATTACAACTTCGTACTGTACATGATGGTCAAATTGCTTGTGTCTCCATTTGGTTTTCAAGATGATTATCCAATAAAGCAGTATGAGCTCCTCACTTTGGGTTGCCAGATCCTTGTACTTACAAAATAAACCTAAAAGGACTTTCTCTAATCTGAATACTGTCTTCCCAAACCCCATGACCTGCTGCACAAATGTTCTGAGCTTTCATATGAGGCAGGGTCTGTCTATACTGAGAATGTGTAAAAGCTGCATGTGTCCTCTGGTACTGGTTGAGTTGAGATAAGGTTCCTTTAACAACCTTACTATTACGTTTTGCCCATTATCTTTCTGCTCAACAGTAGCTGGTGTAGATTTCAGCACCCTGTGACTTCCCCTTCAGACATGTTACAATGCATTTCACCCAAAGCCTGTCTCTGATCCAGAATCCTCTAATCACTGTTCCTGAGTTGTATTGTACATTCATGACAGCTCCAAGTTTTGCACAATTGAAAAAGAAAGAAGAGAGTTTGGGGAAAAAGCAACACTGGCCTAGATTTTTTTTTCTGTCAAGTGAATTTGAGTTTTCACCTGTGGCAAAAGCATTTCCAAACTCCACCATTCAAAGCTCTGAATCCCAGAGCCTTTCTGCTGTGATAGGCAGTTTACATCAATGCAAATGCACAGATAAAAACTGTTTTCTCCCTCTCTTCTCCTTCCTTTGTCTGGTCCGCTGATATAAGGCGCATTAGTCTCACTTCTGGGCCCAGGCAGCACATTTTTCACTATAACAAATTGTACCATTCAAACTCTCAACAAACCATTGCTTAAAATGTATTGTGAAGAAACATTATTTATACTTTGTGATACTGTTATAGGAAAGTTTGTCTTGTGGAGCTTGGCGTTGGAATATATTGGCGGGTGGGAGCTGTGTGGGCGGATCCAACTTGGAGAGCTGTTTGCAGTTAGTATTTTTTCATTGGATAGGATATTTTTTGTTTGAAATGTGAAAAACATAAAACATAGTAAATAATTCTGTTTAGTGGTGTCAAGAAACTGCCAATCTAATAATATTGGTGACTTTAATAATATCCACTGAATGTTGGTAGGCTGCCTTGGACACTTTCCCATTGAAAAGATTTAATAATTTATCTTCAGTTGTTAATCGCTATGGCAACGGCACTGTAAGATTTCACCGCACTTTTGGGAGGAAATTTATTTAATAAAATCAGAGACCAGGAACCAACATTTCATCTTGAAAGTCAAGCTATAGTAAAAACAATAGAACAGAGAACAACAGACGGTTAATGTCACATATGAACAGTTCTTCAGATAACTATAGCATAAACAACAGAACAGAACAAGTTTACCAAACTCTCCATCTCACTCCAGATCACTAAATCCACTGAATTCTTCATCCTCTGTGTCACTTCTGAGCAACTCTGTGACCTCCAGAGGTAAACGGAGCGCTGCTTCCTCTTCTGCGTAGCTGTTGTCAGACTCAGCATCAGTAGAGGATGGTTTTGGTTGTCACTGAAGTCCAGGCTTTCTCGGTCCATCCAGTGACTTCCAGGAAAGTTACATGGTGCATGCTCCCGGTTACTGTGAAGTTGTGTTCTCCATCCCCACTTTCCACCAGTCCCTCACAAGTTTCTCACTCACTCAAAACTTTCTTTCTGCAGCTCGATCACTCGAGTGAAGTGATAGTGGCACAGTAGTAGCAGATACTGACACACAAGCCGAGAGCGCCCTCTCGAGACTGTCAGTGTGAACATTTTTATTTATATTTAATATATAAGTCGCACCAGAGTATAAGTCTCAAAACCACCCAAACCATGAAAAAAGTGCACCTTATAGTCCGAAAAATATGGTAAGCAAGTTTGGTGGTGTATTGCTAAATGGTCAGAGCGAGCCACTCAGACTTTACCACCTGAGCCACTGTTAGCCCAAATTATATAGACCACCCTTTTTAATTTTAAATGTATGGTTCGTTTATCTCTTCTTAGCTCTGATTTTTGGCATCACAAGGCATATCCATTGCTAAAAAGACATGTTCTTACTTTTTTAATACCCCATATGAATTTCTGGATGGCATTCAGGAAGGGCATCTGCCATTTTATTTCTTGCCAAAATTACACATGCAAATCCTGCTCAAAGTATTGCTTGGACGACCTCAAAGGGTGAAAGCTGAATATTTGAGACTTGCTTATATTTTGAAAGAAAACAGAAAACACTCAGTGTTCGGGTTAAAGGATCATGGCCAGTATATTTGTACTTTGCAAATAACAATATATTATTTACTCTTGTTCTTTCATTACCACATTTTACCACTGTTTAACCCCGTGTATATTGTGGCTTCTATCTTGTTTTAGTTTTGTGAACACCATGACACTATTACGGCACTGACTACATTTAGGAGAGCTTTTAATACTTTATCTTTGGCTTAAGGCAGAAAACTATAGAACCATTAGTCAAGTGTCACCCTGACATCGAACTACACCCAAATAAAAGACAAAACTCTATTCTCCCCCTGTCTGTATTTAGCTCATTTTTTCGCCTGGAGCCACTCGAGTGCTGTCATGCAGAGCAGATCCATTTAAGCATCCACCCGAATGTGAAAAGTCAAAATGAAACTTTGATTGAAGGTTGGAAGTGATCTTGTTTTGTGTGCACAATGTCTGAAAAGCTAAACACTGGAGAAGAGTGTGTGTTTTAATTATGATTACTGTTTTAAGGAGCTTGCAGCAGTGAGACTTCAGAAGCAGCTCATAATGTGGTTTAATCTCCACATGACTGAGTAAGGTCGCTGAGGACATGTGACTTATATGAGACCTTTATATAAGGCATATCCCATCAGTTATGCTCCACGTTATGTTTTAATAGTATATGTTACTATACGCAAATACTGTTGTGGTGTGAGGGAAGTCAAGACAATAATGGTTGAATGTCATTGGTCAAAACTAGAGATGTAACAATAACATCATATATATCATCATATAGTATCGTCAAAGTTCTCACAATAATATCGTGGACCATCACAATATATTGAATTACAAGCCTTTTTGCTTAAATGAAGAGTTATGGTGCAGCAATAGCTAAAAAAAAAGACAGAGAGAACTACATAGACCATGATCCTTTGCTCCATTTCAGTGTAGACTACATGAAGAAATAACAGTTCTAAGCACTTTTAAGTCTTAGTTCTTTGGATTAAGTCTTGTCAAGGCATTTTAAGATTTTAAGTAGCATATTAACAGTTTTGATAGCCTCACAAAATATCGCAATAAATATCAAACCATGAGATGTATATCGTGAAAATATCGTACCGAGAGATTTGGATATTGTTACATCCCTAATCGTGAGCCTCCCCACCATATCGTGAGCTTTCCCACGATATCGCAATAAATATCGTACCGTGAGGTTCATACCGTGATGATATCGTATCGTGAGACTTGGATATCGTTACACCCCTAGTCAAAAAGTTATACCTATTGAGCTGAATAATTTATTGGCTATTCCAACTTAAATTGTCCAGTATTTCCTTATTAACCAGTAAAATTGGGTAACACTAGTGATATGTAGTCCAGAATCATTGTGGTGTGCTCTTGGATGAGGTTTAAAGTAAATCTCACCTCTGAAAATACATACTGCATAATTAAAAGTGTTTTGCCAAGGATTCTGTGTATACTATAGACCCTGTTGGGGGTGATCAAAGAAAAATTATGAGGGAGTTTGAGATTTTAAAAAGTGTGCATATTAGTGTTAAAACAATTCCTTTCAGTTATGTCCATCATCTTTATAGAAGACTTATCTTGGCCTTTAAAACAAGAATATCTTTAAGAACTCTTCTACTGGTATACCCACTGCTGACTCTGAGATGAGTTGTGGAGGTGTTGTCAGTTCACTGTCATTATTAGTGATTTATTTTTGATGTGCTGAATTATTAGTTGATCTTGGATAAATATGAAGTGTGGTGCCATCTGTTGCAGTGTGCCAATGTGTCTGTGAAAGTGTTTAATTGTGTGGTCAAACCAAATGGCAAATTTCCACATCACTGGACAATATAGTTTTGTATTTTGTAATTAACAAAATTAGATCTACAATTGAATTAAGGTCTGGGCACAAATGCATGATTGGGACTTGCGCCTTGATGGAGTTTATACCGTTTTAATTGCTTGTCAGTATTTTAAATTAAAGAAGTGATTAAAGTGAACGTTTATTTAGTTCTTTACCAGCACTCACGCTCCAGCGCTCAGTGAAATTATGCACATCAGTGACAACCAGCAGAAGGCCTTCAAGCATCAGAGCATGAAGCCAACCAGTGCTCCATCCAGAGAACAGGTGTCCACGGCAACCTCTCATCTAAAAAACACATAGACCTTTAACCTGTCAGCACCCCTCCTCCTCCCCTCACTTACCCCCACCTCAGATCTGCTTTAGTGTGGACAATTTGCTGCTCGTAATCCCGCTCGCCATTACAGTTCACAGCACATTGGGTGATGGAGCTTTCAGTAAGAGGTCCCGTTGCAAAATCTGGTTAGGTCCCAGGTTGTTGGGCACCTCCAGATGTGTAATCACCTCCAATCAGGCCATGCACCAGTCAGCAACGCCATCTGTTTGGAATGGCACTTTAGGCGGAGGTGCCTCTCAGGAGCTCTCATGAAGAGGCCCCGAGCATGGAAAACCTATGATTACCAACGCCCAGTGTCCAAAATGGAGGACTATAGCATTCTAAAATAACAGCTATTCTAATATGGAGAGTCCTCTTAATCAGGGTAAGGGAAATTTAAGCTTTACCCCTATCTCACTGTTAGATCTATAATCCACCCTTTAGAGCTCTAATAAAAGATTTTCCCCACAGTCTTTAATAATCCAGCAAAATGGTGCTAGAAATTGCTTAAGCAATCAAGATGAGTTTGCTTTTTTAGATAGTTGGTTGGTTAAGAGCTGCTGGCTTACCTTGTTTTTGTTGGTTTGCACGTTAATATATAGCCAATAAAATAATAATATAGACAAATGGTATTGCTGAGTGGTAGTTTACATTTTAAGGTTGTGCTTACAACTTTAAACTTAGACTATTAAAATGAGCTGGAATATTAAAGACTGTGGGGGAAATCTTTTCTTAGAGCTCTAAAGGGTGGATACTTAATACTTACTATCAGCCAGAGGTACGACCAAGTCGTTGTTTTACAAGTCGCAAGTAAGTCTCAAGTCTTTGACCTCAAGTCCGTGTCAAGTCCCAAGTCAAATACAGCCAAGTCCAAGTCGAGTCTCGAGTCACTGGCCTATAAGTCCAAGTCCAGTCCAAGTCATCTGCTTTGAGCTTCAAGTCATTTAAAGTCTTTAAAGCAAAGTAGCAAATATAGTTCATATTTTTGCAGTTTTTGTATGAATTTTAAAGTAAATTGTACTTTAAAAAATCACGGTATATTTACATATTAATATTTATATAACAGTATTTATATAAGAAATGCAAATTTTTTCCTTTTTAAATGTCTTCACAAGATCTTAGTGTGAAACATTACAGTCAGAATTGAACAAAATCTGACTTTAAACTGTTATTTTGTCATGAATGATCATGTTCTGTGTACAGTAGTTCCCTCTGTTTTACTGTATTTTACTGTAGTACATTTGAGGATACCACATCACAGTACTTCAGTCACATCCAAAGTAAAATGCAGAGAAGTCGGAGGGACATGTTCCAGTTTGTTCCTGTAGAATTCAGCACCGCATTTTCCAACTGTAAAGAGTTTAGTAGTATTTTCTAAAAACATTAATTTTTTGGGAGAAGTATCAGATCTTCTCAAGTCACTGACCTTCAAGTTCAAGTCGAGTCCCAAGTCTTAGTCCATTTTATCAAGTCAAGTCTCAAGTCCTAAAAATAGTGACTCAAGTCTGACTCAAGTCCCCACCTCTGCAATCAATTAATTTTTTTCTAAATTAACAGTATAGTTAAGATTGCCATAAAGATCTATGGAGTTAAATGGCCCATATTACAGTATTTTCTGACCTCTGTTTTGTTTTGTTTCATTCACACATGTTTAACACACAAATTCTGTGTATTTAGGCTGAGTTATTCTCTCAATAGAAAACACTCATGTCATGTGGTAATACAGAAAGTGTTTCACTGTGTTTTTAATTTTCATACACCCTCACTAGAATCATGTAGATAAAAAAAAAAAAAAGGCTAGATGACTCAAACATGTGTGAATGAAACAAAAACACAACTCCAAGTATGTTTTTGAGCAGGTAGCAACATTCTAACATGGCTTAAATCTTAAATCTTAATCTAAATTAAAAAGAGTCCATTTTGCTTTGTAATATTGTTCCCTAATAACTGACTAATTTCAATTAATTTACCATAGATGTTGAAAGTCTTCTTCACTGCCTAAATTCTAACCTTATAATGTCGTGCCACAACCTTGAAACTCGATATTGGCTATAGAATTATGACAAAATGCCACTTTGACTTTCCTCTCCCAAACTTCATACACTTTGAAGGTCACCAAATATATTGACATGAGTTATTTAAGGCAACCAATGTCACCGCGCCCCAGTCATAATTGATGTCATGACAGATATTTAAAGCAAAGTGCATATTTCATCTTATATCACAACCTCTGGCAACCCAAAAGAGATTCCATAACATGTGAAATACCGCAGTGAAGCCAAGATATTACGTTGTTGAGATGATTCTATGTAAATGTTTTCAGACTGAATGGTGATTTGGCCCTTGAATGACCAAACAAAGTGCGCAGCTGTACCATCTTATAGCTGTTTGTATTGAAGTCCTGACACGGCTCATATCTGGAGACAAACAGATGGTCATTAAAGCGTGCACCGCCCCAGGCTCCTATGCCCCTGTAGTGGCCACTTGAGCTGCAATCACATATGTTGATTATTCCAGAACACTCCATTGCTCTTCTGCTAGATGGCCTCTGGCATGCACACTGCCCACTTCTGTCCACCAGCTGTGAAATAACACCATTTTACCATTTATATAACACAAGCTTACATACATGAGGCTTATGTGTGTTTTAGTTACAGTTTAATAGCCTTTGGAGCTTTATTCTCGGGCGGCAGTAGCTCAGCATTCGCCCACTGATCTGAAGGTTGGCGGTTCGAATCCAGCTCTCGACATAAACATCACAGGTTGAGCGGTCAGATCCACTGACCCACAGGTTGGCTGGTGTGATTCCAGCTCCCACAGATGAATGCTGCCATTGTGTCCTTGGGCAAGACACTTAACCCACCTTGCCCACAGTGTCTGCGTACACTGGTGTATGAATGTGTGTGTGAATGGGTGAGTGGTTCCTTGTTGTAAAGTGCCTTGAAGGTGGAAAAGCGCTATAGAAAAATGTGACCATTTACCATTTATTCCGTGTAATAAGAATGAGTAAAAAAAAAGACTTCTAAATCAAAATTCCTTCCATACCTAAACTACTGAGTGGAAATAACTTATACTTATAAATCAAATACTTTTCTACTCCAAAAGAAGGTTATTAGGATTATTACTCATGCAAATTACTATGCACCAACAAATCCTCTTTTTGTTAAGCTAAAAGTACTTAAATTTTTTTTATCTTGTTGACCTGAGTACAGCTGTAGTGATGTACAAAGCCTATAATCATCTGCTTCCTCCTTGTTTACAGGAGTTATTTGAGCAGAGAGAGAGTCAGTATAACCTTAGAGCACTTTTTCCTGAAGACTGGGTTGCAACTCTTAGGTGGGTCGCAAGAGATTTTTTTTTTTTTTTGGGTTGTCTTGTCACAGACTAGCAAGGCTGGCGCCACCTAGTGCCTCCATTCAATTTAATTACTCTCCAGCGAATAGGTCAGGAATCAGAATACACTAGACTGTTTGCACAAAACCCCGAAGTGCAAGTTCGGGCACCAGCCAATCAGCAAAGAGCCATACATTCTGTGTTGGCAATGATTCCAGAGATTGAGGATTTAAAACTGGAACAAAGAGAATTTTTGGTGAATTTTATCAAGGGGAAAGATGTTATTGCCCTTCTTCCTACAGGATTTGGGAAAAGTTGAATATACCAGTTAGCCCCATTAGCGGCGCATTATATACGTCACAACCAGCAGCGATTGGTTAAATTATAAACTATTGTCGAGTGAACGAATTCTAATGCTGCGAGGTCAGACGGTTTCTAAGAAGTGAAACCAGCTGATGAATCAAACTAGTCACGATCTGCATGTAGGTTGAAATGTTAAGACATGTTTTGTATAATTTCTAATCTTTTTGTAATAATTTTATGGACTATGTTGTTTCAATATTGCTGGTTCAATTGAATGTTGAAAAGAAAAAGAAGTGAGCCACATTTAATGTCCAAATGGAGGACTTATAGATTCTTTTACTACTGGTTCAGTCATTGTTTAAAACTTGAGTTCAGAGAGACACGATCACTCAGTCAACAATAAAATATCCACATTAATGTTCGGTAATGGTCAAATCCTCCTTTATTTTGTGATTTATGAATAATGTCTTGGGTCACGAAGGTTTGTGACTTTTAAAATATGGGTTCCCAGAAAAAAAAGTTTGGGAAACACTGCCTTAGAGGAACAGGTATCTTTAAAAAAAATTAAGATAAGACCTAAGAAAAAATGTGATTGTATTTCTGTTCGAGGGGTTAGTGTGTGGAATAACCTGAGTGATGATTTTAAAAACACTAACACTGTAGAAGCCCTTAAAAAAAAAGAGCATAAAGCATTATGTTTTGAAAGATATAGAGCTCTGGAATGAATGAATTATGCATAAAATTTTGTTTGTTTTAATTTATATTTTGTCTCTTATATATACAGTAAGTTGTAAGTGAAAATGTAAATGTTAACTTGCTGTTCATGCGCTGTTTTTTTTGTTTTTTTTCCCCCTTGGAATTCTGTCATTGTTTAATAGGGTTAAGCATTATTAGTACTTTTTACTTCAGCCTAAACTCTTTCGGTCATGATCTATGGGATTGTAATCTATGTTTTGTTTTGTTTTGTAGTGCTGCAAAATGCCCGAAACTACCAAACTAAACTAAACTATACTAATAACACTCTTCCCCTATGATTCTCTTAAGTGTTTAAGTGCTCTGAATTTCAGTTTTCACCTACCCCCTATCTCCACCCACTGCAATTATTTTTAAAAAGCACACATCAACAGTGCAGTCACGTAAATCAAAATCCGCTGCTTGCTTGAAACATTGAAATGCCACAATGAAATCAGCTCTGCACTTTCAAACAGTCCATGATTCATTTCTTTTATAAAAACTCTCATCAATATTGCGGTTTACAATGAACAAAATGTAAAATGATTGTTGGTTTAATTCTGTTTACCTGGATAAAGCAAAGTGATGTGATGTAAAACAGTTGTAGGCTACGTGAAGCAAGGTGTAAATTATTAATATGTGTGATCTGAAGGATGAGCTCATTTGATAACACAGAATATCATTTGCAGAAGATAAGGCATCAGCGAGTGTGATTGTTCAACGCTTAATCTATGCTGCACATATAAAGAGATCAGACTGATAGAAAACCCAATTAATAGATTTGAACCATGTATTTGTCCTTGAAAGGAAATACAGAATATTAGCTCCAGAGTAGATTCTGCAGTACAAACTTGAACATGGATTTGTTGTAGTTGTACTAGAGTGGAATAGAAAATGAGAACGTGTTTTTAATCCGTTTTATCATTTGGTAGATTTTTAAAGGACAGAGACCGAGAGATTTTATCGATCTCGAGGGAAATCCAAGTTTAGCTGCAGCAGTGTACTGCACTTCTCAGTTGCCTTTGTGTCTCAGTCAAAGGTCTCAGTGCATCATAACAGGACGACTGGTCAGATAAGGTCTGTGGATCTGTGTCAGGGCAGTTTGGACTGAACCAGGACTGAACCAGGGTTAAAACAGGACTAAAATAGGACTACAACAGGACTACAACTGGACTAAACTGGGCTACAGCAGGACCACAACAGGTCTAAACCAGTTCTAAACCAGGTCAAAACCAGAAATGAACTAGGTCTAAACCAGATATAAACCTCAGTCTCAGTCCCGGTCTCAGTCCTGGTCTCGGTCCTGGTCCTGGTCTGGTCCCAGTCCTAGTCCTAAACCAGGACAGAACCAGGACTGAACCAGGAGTGCCGAGACTGAAGGTGCACCCGGGTAGACTGTCGGGTGATCAGGACTGAGACTGGGACTCAGACTGAGACTGAGACTAAGACTGAGACGGAGACCGGGACCGAGACCAGGACCAGACCGGAACCAGACTGGGACCAGGACTGAGACCGATTTAGTCCTTGTTCAGTTCTGGTTTAGACCTGGTTTAGACCTGGTTTAGTCCTGTTTTAGTCCTCTTTTAGTCCTGGTTCAGTCCTTATGTGTCGCAAAAGTCCGGCATCGCAGTTTAAGTCATGTAAATAGGAAACTGCTGTTATCCGTTTTTTTCCATTATTCATTTAGACAAAATCGGAAATTGAAAAAACAAATCATTGTCTGTTTTTTTCATTTTGGTTTTGGGGACAAATAATGAAGAAAATAGTTGTTGTTGTTTTTTTTTGTTTTCTTATTTTTGTTTTTTATTTTGAAAAACAAATGGACAAATAACACATGGATTTTTAAGCCTCACTCTCACTCTTACTCTCGTTTCAGTCATGATGAAATTGGCCATTCTTTCAAAATATTTCCTCTGGAAGGTCTCTGAGTATTTCCTCTTGAATGTGTTCTGCCACATTTGCTGCCACATTTGGTGTAAAAAGTCTTCAGCAGCTCACAGGTCTACAGCTTGCTCCTTACCTGCCTCTTGCAAGCTGTACATGGACACGGGAAAAAAACTGTTCATTTCACACAATCCAACAGTCCCTTAGTTGTGTCCTTTGAACTGCACATGCTGCACTTTTTAGTTGGCTGAGCTCAAAAACAAAAAGTGTGTGAGCCAGGTAGATACAAAAGCAGCCAACCACTCTGTTCAAAAAAAGCGTAGTTCATTGCGAAGGTCCCAGCTGATAATATGCACTTTATGTGGGCTCTTGTTAATTCATGTAAACTAGATTACATGGCATATTTTAGCTCATATCTTCTTTCCTTTTAACAATATCTTTTATGGCTCTGTGTGACGACTGAAGAGAGTATCTGTTTGTGCTCAATTTTACTGTTATTTGCTCCAGTGAAGTGAATGGAAGGGCTGGGAATTGACATGGGAACTAGCCTCATCGTCTGTGCTTTGTTGTTGGAGAATTGGCAAGCAGCTTGTTTATTTCCGAGCACTACAGTAGGCACTTTGGCTATTAATGACAGATGAAATCTCTTTTTCTATTTGGCAAACAGTTGTTTAAAATGGTGGTGTGTAATAATAGTTTCACATTCTACTACATCAGTGGGAACGTTAACATGTGCCCACTCGCTTGTATAATTGCTCGCCTCCTCTTTTACAAAACAAATAAATGCACCAAAAGTCCCATTGTGGAAGTAAGATGTATTTTAATTGGCTTTTCCAGTCAGAATGCCCACATACTATTGTGCACTGCAATTTGAATGACTAAAACACAACAAAGAAATAACATCAATTTGGGTTTAACACTATATATGGCTGGAACAATTTATCAGATTGGTCATGACTAGTCAGCTATTAAAACTGTTGTAATCGTATTTTAATAATTGTTAAATCCAATGCGAACTTTGGAATAAAATAATTTAAACCCAGGTAGATAAAAATAATAGTTTACTGATGTCAGGATGCGACATTTCACATGCCAAGCTTTGCATAAACTAGACAAAAGAGTCCATTAGTACATATGGGTTTATGATAATAAGAGAGTAAAGTGAGCATGCATACATAATGTATGAGTTCTTGGTGCACAGAATCATTTCTAGAAGTGAAGAGAAAGAGTACATTAAACACATTTATCATTAGGTAAGACTGTGCAGGTATGTAAACTGTAGGAAGCACGTGTTTTAATATAACAGTGTTGTAGGAATTACAGCAAAGAGCTCAGTTGTTAACGATCTTATCAGTAGAGGATCCCAAAAGCAATAAAGGTAAATTCATACTAATGCTTAAATTATCTGGTTATCAATAGAAATGATTGTCTAACTGTAGTTGACTTAAAAAAAACAAAAAAAAACAATCACCGATCATCATCCATTATTAAAATAACTGTGTCCCTTAACACTATGGGATTGCTCACATTATTCCCTTTTTAGATTCAAATGTTGTATGTTGCTTTATAGATATTTAAGAGCAGAAATAAGAATTTTGTCTGCACCTCCCATTTCATGTTAAATTTTATGAGTGGATATACACGCAATTTTATTACCTTATTACAAATCCAGACTGATATCCCTGTATTTTTTTTTATACAGATTTAGTCTAGTCTGTTTTTTTTTTTTTTGTTTTTTTTCAGTGATATGTTTCAGTGTGTTCCCAGCTGATTAATCCACCTGTCAATCACAGTCATCTGAAAACAGGGAGAATCACCGATGGCCAAACTTTTGGTGAAAAGAGGCTGGAGAACATACTGTAGATTATCTCTTCATTGTAGACATAGTATACATAGTATGTGTTAGAGTCATGAAAGTGTATTTTAGAGTTTGACCAAATTTTGGGTTCCTTTTGTTCGTTTTTCAACTATTGAAAACATCACACTTGAATAAGGGTTTGATCGACGTATCATTGGAGTGGTTAATTGTACATGATAACATCCGGCTGCTCATCAGGGCACTTGTGAGCATTAGCCCCATTCATTACACATGGGCATGTTTCTCCTGACTGGACGTGTGGTAGAGATCATGAAATCTGAAGTAACCTTTAGTCAGTCTCAAATACATAACGGGGTGAGAACTTGATATGATCTAAAAGGGCAGATTACAATATTGCCTTAAGACAGGGCTGACTAAGTGCAAATACTACATCAGGGAAGTTGATTAGATTTCATGGTTATTAAAATTTGACAGCAGTACTTGTACTTGCTTGAGTCCATTTTTATCCATCTGTACTTATATGTGTGCAAGTTCTTTGCACTCTGGCATCATCTATCCATACATCTCCATTTTTAGCTTCATACAAATGACTTCACTTTCCAGTGTTCTGAGTGATGCAGTCATTTGCACTCTCAAATTACACATTATTTAATTTAGCATGGCAGAGGCACTTAAATCAGATAAAAAATACAGAATAATGCATAACACAAGACACCATAACAGATCAATTAGTATCATTAGCACGTAAAGGCTAATTGTAACATAGTGCCTGGTATATAGCAGAGTACAAACAGGATTTAGGGTTGACCTTATTTTAAATGGAGAAACCAGATGGAGGGAAGTGGACTGGAGTGATGCAACAGTGTGACATGCTCAAAGCTTTGAAGGCCTGGTCCATCCATCTAACAATGTGTCCAATCTGAGGCGGCCGGGCCAACACAGCATAATGATGTGCATATAGGAGCAGGGCACAGCTGCTAATAAGGCCATTATATCCTGATTATATGAAGACAGTCAGGCAGAGGTAATGAGATAAACAAAATGTGCATAAGTTAAAGAGAAAATTCAAAATAAGGTTGTGGAAATTTTACTTGGATTGCAGTTGTAGAGTGGTTTGTGCATCTCAGGTTATCTTAAATAATCATACAGTACCATATTTTTCAGACTATAAGTTGCACTTTTTTCATGGTTTGGATGGTACTGGATCTTATACTCCGGTGCGACTTATATGCTAAACAGCCTCAAGAGGGCGCTCTAGACTTGTGTTGTCCTGTACCACTGCCACTCTGCTCTACTGCGCATGTCGACTGCAGAAGAAAGAAAAGAGCTACTGTCCTGTCTGCTATCATGTCAGTCGATCACACCATTACTTCTGTATCACTGACAATTAAGAATTTAAACAAACATAAAGACAACTGAAACCATCCTGTCGGGATTCAGAGAGGCCGGAATAATTCTAACTGGAACCGATGCTGAGTCTGACAACAGCTACACAGAAGAAGAAGCGATGCTCTGTTTACGTCTGGAGGTCACTGAATTGCTCAGAAGTGATACCGAGGATGAAGAATTCAGTGGATTTAGTGATTTGGAGTGAGATGGAGAGTTTGGTAAACTTGTTCTGTTGTTTATGCTATAGTTATCTGAAGAACTGTTCATATTTGACATTAACAGTCTGTTGTTCTCTGTTCTATTGTTATTACTAGAACTTCACTTTCAAGATGAAATGTCGGTTCCTGGTCTCTGATTTTATAAAAATAAATTTCCCCCAAAAAGTGCATCTTATAATCTAGTGCGACTTATAGTCCGAAAAATATGGTACACAAGATTTATATTTTTGTTAAATGTGTAACTAAACATTAATACACTGACCCACATTCTGGCAGCACAATTCCATCTCCTTCAGATAAATGCTGTTGTTGTATCTTTAGGCAAGACACTCAAGCCCCCTTGCCCCCAGTGTCTGCAGATACAGGTTTGTGAATGGGTGAGTGGTTCCCTGATGTAACATGCTTTGAGTGCCTTGAAGGTGACCCTTTACCGTGTGATCAAACATGTGAGTAATTCTTGTCTTTGCAAGTCCCTGTATCAATTAGAGATAAAAAATAGCCGCAATCATGATATTGTATCGTCAAAGATCTCACAGTAATATCGTGGACCATCACAATGTATCAAATTACAAGCCTTTTTGCTTAAATGAAGAGTTATGGTGCAGCAATAGCTAAAAATAGACAGAGGGAACTACATAGACCATGATCCTTTGCTCCATTTCAGTGTAGACTACAAGAACAAATAACAGTTCTAAACACTTTTAAGTCTTAGTTCTTTGGATTAAGTCTTGTCAAGGAATTTTAAGAGGGAAAAAGTAGCATATTAACAGTTTTGTTAGCCAACACAAAATATCGCAATAAATATCGTACTGTGAGATTCATACCGTGAATATATCGTATTGTGAGACTTGGCTATTGTTACACCCCTACACTCCAACCCTTTCCTTATATATACTCTAACAACAAAACATAATATTTTGAACTTAAACATTTAACTAGCTATCCTCTCTTTCATGCTGTGACTTGTGCAGGTAACAGAGATATAGATTCACATAGTTCCTCTGTTGCTACTTCTCAACACTAAAACGCAGTTCCTCCTTATGTGTCATTTCCGATCATTACAGCACCTTTATCTGAGCCAAGTGCTCTTTTATCCCGCCCGCCTCAGCCTCCATTTCACAGAATCCATTAAACCGAAAGCGAGGGGGAAGATCTCTCCACTTTGGTGTGTCTTTGATGCCCATCGCTCAAGAAAACTAAGGCTGACACAGAAATGATGCACTCCGATAGATGGCGAAAGATTCAAGGCTGTCTGCGGCTGGACACTGTTAAAAAGCCGAGCCAGCTGAGGCCCCAAGAAACTAAACTTTTTTGTATATTTGTCTTTGAGGGGAAATATTTAGGGTGATCTGAGGTCTTCAAACTATTTGGCAATTCATGTAGCACAAATAGTTGCATGGATGTATCAGTAATAGCAGTAATTAGGACACCTACAGGTAAAGGCCCTGCACCTGATTACTATCTTAGAAACATGAAAAACAGAACTACATCATTTTAATCGGTTTGCAGTGGTTCAAAGTTTTCTTTACACACCTTATACATTCAGAGCATCCTAATTATTCACTTTTCAGAACTTTCTGAGACCAAAGCCAAGTTTTGGCCAAACAAAAAATGAATAACACCTAACACATACTCTATGATCGAGCTTTATAATTGGGTGCAGATAAGATGCAGTGAACATTTTTGACCACAAGAGCTGCTTATACAATAATGCATCAGCATTTGTGGATATGTCATGAGACCATTATATCAAGGAAAGATGGTCCTCCCCCCTCGTCTAGGATGGGAAAAGGTGACAGTTCTGAAATCAAATTGTCCTGAAAATAATACCAGCCCAAGATTGACTTGTAATTGTCAAATGTATAAGGACGGTAGACGCCTTTAATTTTTAACATTGCTTATTTATTATTGTTTTTATCTCTTTCTGGATCACTGGGCCTCGGGGAGCACATTTCGTTCTGTCAGGTGTTTCTCTCGCATGCTTGAATGACAAATAAAGAACCTTGAACTCTGAACCTTGAGCCTATATTATGTGGAAGTACAGGCACCGGGAAAACTCCACTTAAATATTGTAAATAATTTGGACAAAAGGTTATATTTGGTGGATTTCAGAAGACATCACAGCAATTTGTAGACCAATGTTATTTACACAGTACAGATGAGGGGCAAGTAAAATTAATATAGTTAAAATGCAGATTGTTGCTGCCATACAGTGAGTTCTTGTGTATAGACACTGATAGAAATGTTCAGGTTCAACATTTGTGAATTTATATTTTGGATATTTCATGGTAAAGTGCAATGTAACCAATAGCTGGTTTTCACATGACGTCACAGGGCTACGTTTGTCAGCACACAAAATCAGATGGAGGGCAGGAAGTGAACTGACTGAAGGAAAATGCTTATGTGTTTTGTAGTTTCCGGCTGTGCCAATTGTTCTAACAGACAGAAGGAAAAGCAGTTTTTTTAGAGTACCGAATATAGTCATCTACAAAGGTCAGAAATGGGAAAAGCTGACAGAACAAAGCCGTAAAAAGTGGATTACAAACCTATGTTTGCATTCGGGAGGAGCAGAATCCGCAAATGCTCGTGTCTGCAGTGACCATTTCGACAAAGGTATGTTACAAAGCTAAATTGTTTTTTGTGGTTTACCTAAACATAAACGAACCATTAACGACTAACGGCTAACGACGTTTGTTGACATTAAATAGTTCGGATAGATCGGTTACTGCCGATACACTGCAGTTTTTCCATAACGGTCTATACACATAAAATAAGAGAAACACTCATCCCGGCGAAGACCAAACGATAATCATCATTTAGGCGTTTTGCACCAAGGTTGTGGACCCAACCACTGATTATATGCCTCCAAACTTTTGTACGCCTTCATCTGTTGTCTGGTGTAGAACGATGTCTGGAGAACTAGATAGTTCGTGATATCCTCTGCCTCGATTGTCGGCAAATCTTTTACTTCAGTCAAAAATTCTCTCATTTTCAATAAGATGGGGTCACATCCAGTATATTTGTCGACTAACTGCTCGTACTTTTGCCTTGCTACTGGCTCTAAATCCTTACAATAAGAACTCTTCTCCATATCTGTATTCTCCATAGCCATGTTGTCTTCACTTCCTGCCCTTCACCTGAAATTAGCGCATCATCGTGATCATGTGACTGAAACCCACCTATTGGTGGTTTTCAGATTCTAGAATGTGATAATGTCATATTGTCAGATTGGGGGCAATAGACAGATTTCCCTGTGAATAACACTGCCCTTTGTCATGAAATTTCCAAAGTTCATTCACAGATCTTTAAAGTAATTTTTTCTATTCGTGACTAAACCTATTCACTTGCTATATTACAACAAGAACCTAAGTTGTAACTGTATTTACTTTAGCTACCCCCCCACCTATATTAAACATTATTGGCCTAGAGAATGTTGTGATGTCATCTGAAACCCATTAGTAGTTTTGGAAATGTTTTATCTGAAAATTAAGATCTAGGGTCCATTTGTCCACCTCCACCTGACATGAATGTAAACAATAGCACTGGATATTTTTAAAGGTCCCATATTAAGCAAAATTGACTTTTGTGAGCTTTAAGCCATGTTATAATGTTGATACCTCTTTCAAAACAGACCTGGAGTTGTGTTTTGTTTCTTGCACGTGTTTGAGTGATCCTGCATTATTAGTCTGTCTACATCTACAAAGCTCAAAATGCTCTCTTCCATCTTGTGATGTCATGATGTGCTAGTTTTCAAGTTAAAACATATGTTTAGCTTTTGTTCAGTAGAGATGGCATCATTCAAATGATTCTAGTGAAGATGTAGTTTAAACTGTTTAAAATACACTGGAGCACTTCCTGTATGACGACATGACATCACAACGCCGAACATTTTCTGAACTTAGCAGGGTTTGTGTGTTAAACATGTATAAATGAAACAAAACACAACTCCAGGTATGTTTGTTATAATCATAAAATAGCTTGATGTATGCCCTTTAAGCTTCACTATTATTGTCTGTGCAGAAACACTATACACTCCTCACACTATAGTATACACCTAGAACAAACATGAGTACATTAAAAAGGCATGAATTCCTTGATGAAAGCGGGCGTTTATTTTAGCATCAAATCCAAAAATCAATATGAGAGAGTGTAAATGCTGCGATAACAAGCGCTCCATGCTGTTTCTCATTCCCCTGTGGCCCTCTCTCACCAGCCCCGGCCCTCGCTCACTCCCTCTCCAAGGTCTCCTATTGGCCTCTTCACCACAATTATGCACTCCCGCCTGTATCCACGTTAACCCGGGTCACCTAGCACCCCCACGGGTCTGTTTTATCCAAGATGAAAGCACGGTAACTCCTTTGATAGCGCAATTTATTACAGCAATCCTCCCCTAATATAAGAGAGAGTGGAGTGAGGAAACAAGACTGTGCTGGTTAAACAGGAATAAGGACTGAATATCTCTCCTGAACCCTATTCCGCCGTTTTGGGTTTTTTTCTTTTTTTGCATAGGACCTCTGCTGATTACAGTGAACTTGCTAGGTTAACTTTTTGAACAAAGTTTTAATACTGTTTTGTGAAAAAAAATGAAGGTGAGAGGATTGGAATGTGTGTTTTGTGAATCAACCTTTCTGACTGTTAAAATGATGGAAAGCATTTACAATTTTCACATTTTATGTTTTAGCAAGTATTCCAAATAATGGTTATTTTGCCAATTTCAGCAGCCTACCTTTAGAAGAGGTACAAACGTGTAATATCCTAACCTTACTGCATAACATTTCCAAAACTGCACCTTTTACTTTCCTAATACTACAACTGCTGTGAAATACTACATAATACATACATAATAATGCTTACAATAATGTCTGCTGCTGCTACTATTACTTAGTCTGATTCATCAGCTGGTTTCACTCGGTGGAAACTGTCTGACCTCGCAGCATTAGGATTCGTTTGCTCGACTGTAGGCTGGTACTTTTTTTATTTAACCAATCGCTGTTATTTGGTTGTGACGTATGTTATGTGCCAGAACGCTCAGTGGTGTCCAAGTAATTGCTGCCACAACAGCAAACAAAACAGAGAGTGAAAATCCTCGATCTCGGGAATTGTTGCCAACATAGAATGTGTGGCTTCATCCTCTGTTGTGTTGTACCACAAAAGGGACCCAGACAGGTGCTTGAGTTTGACGTCATGGCTTCACAGCTCTTCGCTGATTGGCCGGTGTGCGGTCTACAACTTCCGGGGTTCTTGCAAACCATCTAGTGTATTCTGAATCCTGACCTAGTCACTGGAGAGAAATAAAATTTCTTGGCAGCAGTAGACTGATATATGAGAAAATAGTCCCTCGACATGCAACGATTCATGCGATGCAAAGTTAATTTTATTTCAAACATTATTCTATCGACACAGACATTCACATTGACAGTCTGGTGTAATAATAGTTTTGCTTCGAATGCCTTGTGAAGTGGGTAAGACTGTTTTTAGTGGCAGGATAACTATGGCTATTGACATGAACTAGCCTAGCACCAGCGAACTCTGCAAATACAAGGAATGGATGGAATATTTTAAAAAGTGTCTCCACACATCTCCAACACTCTGGCTCACTAGGAAATGAGGTCCTATGTCCAAAATTCTGGACTGTTCCTTTCAGATTTAAAACTGCTAAGTTTAGTTGCGCTACCATCTTTCCTCATCCACGGTTTCTATATAATTAGACCACTGTTTTTACAACACCTGCTGATTTAAAGATAAAAAATGAATGTGTTTATAAAAAGTTTTATTATCATCTTCCTGCATTTTCAAAAAACTCAGCACACAGCACTAAACAGCCTTGAGGAGAACTTTCTCAGTGTAACGGGCCTCCATGCAGTGTCCAGCATGTTACCAGCTTGTCTTCACAACCACCTCAGTCACCACTGTGTTTACCTTCAACTGTCCAACACAGCGCCTTTAAGAGAACAGATCTGCAAGCTCCCCCACGCCCAAGGCAAGTCGGATCAATCCTGCAGCACAAACAAACCGAATATATTTTTATATTGTCAACACTCACTCAGTTGCATCAATGTTTCTTGTGTGTGTAGAGCCAGTGGGTTATTCCGCCTTGGATCTGTCAGCCTGATGGAAATAAACTTGAGGAATAACAAGCTGTGTATGGGTATATGAGAGAAGATTAGGACACCACTTTTCAATGCAAGGTGCAAAAGATTAATGGGCTTCTAAGCAGGCTCTGGCGTGTATGACAGTAGCCACAATGACTAGCAGTAAACGCTGGTCTGTGTCAGGATTGTATTTGTGGCATCTTCAATTAGATTACTGTAATGTGTACTCCCACTGTGAGGCGTTATGGGAGTGGGAATCTGGTCTAGTGCAATTTGTACACATAAGCCAGCCATCTTTCTCATCATTAGAGGCAAAGGCTGGGATAGTTCTGCAGGTATGGGCTAATTTGTTATGCTGTTGTTTTACTCTTGAGCAGTGTTGGAAAGTAAAGTATACAAAGTTGTTTTTATTTTAAACTTCTCCAGTCTTCTAAATTAATTTGTAAATCTGTTACATGTAGAGGTAAAAACAGGAGACAAAAATGTACTTAAGTGAGAGTACAGTAAAAGTATGGAAGTAAAGTTGAAGTAAAAAGTTGCAGAGGTGGGACCAAGTCATTGTTGTGCAAGTCTCAAATAAGTCTCGGGTCTTTGAACTCAAATCCAAGTCAAGTCTCAAGTCCTAAAAATAGTGACACAAGTCTGACTTGAGTCCAAGTCACAACTTGCAAGTCCCCATCTCTGAAAAGTAGAGAAACTAAGTCATTTTCTGAGCATACTGAGCAACAATTTGAATAATGTTTGAATTAGGATTTCAAGTTTAATTTGGCAGTCTAGTAAAAAAATATGCAGCAGCTACAAGAACAGAATGATTAAATCTTCAGATGTGAGGTTAAGAAGCAAAATATGCAAACATTCCAAATATAAATTATCTATTACGTGGAAAAGTACTCATTGTGGGAAGAAAAATGAACTCATGCAGAAGTAAAAATGGATTTCTATGTACTGAATAGGAGTACACAAGTATAGGAGTATACAGTATACACCCACTTTTTCCACACTCAAAACTTTGGCAAAAATGTTTTACAATGTTTCAAGTAGTTCTTATTGCGAGCTTTCAGTGTATGGCTTGTGCTCATGATAAATGGCATGCAGTTGTCTGTATACAAGCTGATCTGATTCTCAATGCTTCATTTACTCACTCACTGTAGCCCTGAACTCACTGGACAGTCCTGTGGAGTGGCTCTAGTCTGACCTTTTCTGCTCTCTCAATTTTAGACATGCTCACTTGTCAAACTGGCTCAAGAAGACTCCACTGTAGTGTGAAATAGCTGGGGACCATCTTACTTTACTCAAAAAGCTTAGAAATAGCTGAACACAATGAATATGGCATTTCTCACAGAGATAAAACTTAAGTCAGTGCATTGAGACTGTTAGGTATGTCTCAGAATATTATTAATCCATATAATTGGGATTTAGGAATAACAACCAACCCACAAAGGCCTAGGACAAACATTTACCACTTTACCTAGAAATATTTATACTCAAACACTGGAATTTCACTTAATTATTAGTATTTAAAATATATTCATTAAAAGATCTTTGGCATTTTTTGTCCGAACAACATGAAAATTGGCACTGCACACACCCGTACCATTAGGACGATACCCTCCGAATTTGAGATCAGTTGGATGAGTGGTTCGGAGAGTTATGCACGGAACAGACACATAGACAGATGTTCCTTGAATGAATACATAGATATTTTCATTGTATTTTATTTTGATCTTGTATTTAGAAATATATAAGAGACAGATCTGGGCTGTGGTGCCACCTGCTTGTTTTTAAAGGGCCCATATTGCACTATTTTCTGGTCGATGTGATAATGTTGTTTCCTCATTACAAACATACATGGAGTTGTATTTAGTTTCATTCACATTAGGGATGGGCATCGTTCATTTTAATCGACAAACTGAATGAAAGTTGTTGTGTGCAGTTTAGCGTAAGGAGACGAGGCTGTGTCTGACACAAACACTGGAGTTGCGTCCTCATAGTCCCACGTTTGAGCTCTGGCTCCTTGGAGATCACTGTACCACTCACTGAATGCATTTACATGCACATCAGTGTCTCGGGTATGATCAGGTTTTTTGAGGTTTCGTCAGGTTTTTTGAGTGTGTCCGGTCATCGGTGTCAGTAAATGCATGTAAGTATCCCAGTAACAGTATGTAAAACTGCAAAATAAAGTAGAGTGCACATGTGTCCAAAAGACAAACACTTTTCAGTCCTTCCATCACAACAGCAGCCAAAATAAATAAAGTGACAAACATAAATAAAGTGAGTGAAATGACCATTAAATAAAGAACTGCACTAAGAGTTAAGAGCAGCACTTTTAGTTGATGCAAATGTTTATGTAAACAAATGTGCACAAAGCTGCATTAAACACATTATAATGTCAAACGGCTGATGTGACTCTATAGTGGTTATGGTTTATATGTTGTAAAGTTGAGTTTATTAATGCAGATTAGTAGTAGTAATAATAATGATGATCATTTTAATATAAAAAAAATTATGATTAATCATTAATTTATTTTAACTCCCGACAATCCATTAAGAAAATTTAATCAAATGCCCGTCCCTAATTCACATGTTTAACACACAAACTATTCAGGCTGAGTTCTTCTCTCAAAAAGAACTGTTCCACCTTGTGATGTCATGTGGCAATACAGGAAGTGCTCCACTGTGTTTTTAAACTACTGAATGAAACGTAAAAGGAGCTGTTAACTTGAACACTACTGCTTCATGACATCACAAGGTGGAAGTGGAAGGCAGACTAATAATAAAGGGTTACTCAAACATGTGTGAATGAAACAAAACATGATTCCAGGTATGTTTTTTAGGAGGTAACAAAATTATAACACGACTTAAAGCTCACCAGAATCCATTTTGTGTAATATAGGATCTTAGTTTTTTCACACTTATTTTTGCACTTTAACGCAGTCGGGCTATGTGCGTCATATGAAATGCTCAATAAATAAACTTCTTTCCTACTGAAGCTCTGTTCCTTTTCTAAACATATATTATTCAAAACAAGTTAGATTCTAGTTTCCATTTCCTCCACTGCAGTGCACATGCTGCAGTATCACATCATGCGGTTTGCCGTCTATAGTGGATTAACCTCTTTGTCATTGCTGTTTGCTTGCACCTGCTCCGTCACCCCCACAGCCCTGTCCTGAGTGTAACATTTGGCGCATGCATGTCTCCCTGGGCTCTCCCTTTGTAACTCATCAGATGGTCTTTTGAAGCGGCCTCAGTATTCAGGCAGCCAGGCGTATACGGCGGGCTATAAGAGCAGGAGAGGTGAGGGAGGGCGCGAGCAATGGGCCCGTTCCAAAGGTCGAGTTGCAGCCATCATTTCTGAGAGTCAATCATCCAAAAAACAGCAAAGAACTCGCCTATCACTGCCCCTGCATTATCGATGAGCCAGGAGAATCTCTGAAGCATTTGGTTGCGTGTGATTACTGAGCAAGCAGTTAGCATTTTAAAAGCATTTTATACAGTAACAGATGGACAGTAAATTGGAATAAAGCATAGTACTACAAAGCCATATATGTGCATGGGTGCTTTTGCGCTTTGTTAATTTATTGTGATTTAATTGTGGTTTAGTCTTGTGTTTTAGTTAACTGGAAAAAGTAGAGGTTTAAAATGAGCTAACAATGAATTTCTCATGATGGCTTAAGGCAACAAATTGCAAATCAATAAAGATAAGCTCCATTTACATAATGAGTAAAATGAGTGGGTGACATTGTGATTTGCAAGGAGAGTGTAGACATTTCTAATTATGCCAACACGTCTATTCATCTCTATCATAATGTATTTAATTCAAAAGCACTGAAACATAGCATTCACGATCTTGCAAGCTCAGTGTGGAAGTACTTGGAGCAATAAATGTGGTTCTTGGCCTCTTGCTAAATGTGCACTGAGAATATGATCTGGATCAAATTAAAAAGCAAGATTCAGATTCAAGATCCATAGAAAACAGCTAAATTAATGTTTAGAGCAGGGGTCTCGAACTCAAATTACCTGGGGGCCACATTAGATAAAGTCTGAGTGAGGCTGGGCTGCATTGAGTATTCGATAAATAGGGGTTGCACGAAAAAGAACGCTGTATGTGCACATGTACTTGTATTAACAGATCCACTTAGACTCGTTGCTTCACAACTGCTGTAAATTGAGTTTTGGGATGTAAACTGCGTTAATAATCTGTTGTTGTGAATCTGCATGGGCACTTATTGCAGCTTCATCTGTCAGTGCAGCCCGCGGTAGGGGGGTGGGATTGTGCGTACATCTACCGTGGGCCGCACTGACATTATTCTTTGGAATTAAGTGGAGGGCCGCAAAAAATCCTTCCGAGGGCCGCAGTTGGCCCCCTGGCCGCGAGTCTGAGACCCCTGGTTTAAAGCATCAAACACTGCATAGTTTTGATGTCAAGTGCAAAACAAAAGGTAGCCAGGCTGGTGCCACCTAGTGCCTCTGCTCAATTTCTCTCCAGCGACTAGGTCAGGAATCAGAAAACACTAAACTGTTTGCAAGAACTCCGGAAGTGCGAATTTGGGCTCCAGCCAATCAGCAAAGAGCCTTACATTCTGTGTTCCCGAGATGGAGGATTTAAATTTGTGAATTTTATCAAGGAGAAAGATGTTATTGCCCTTCTTCCTACGGGATTTGGGAAAAGCTTAATATACCAGTTAGCCCCGTTAGCGGCGCGTCACGACCAAATAGCAGCAATTGGTTAAATAAAAAAGTACCTGCCTACCGTCGAGCGAACGAATCCTAACGCTGCAGGGTCAGACGGTTTCCATGAAGTGAAACTGGCTGATGAATCAGGCTATACAAAAGGTGCAAGAGCCATCCAATAATTTCATACCCTAACCCCAAGTCCACATTCAATCCAGATTAAACAAACAGACTTAACAACCTTGTATTTGTTATGTTTAAATAGCAGTAATACGTATTGTTTTGCTATTATCATAGGAAGTGTTTGAGGGGGCACTTCTGGCTCCATCGACTCTGTTCCAATTGATTTTACATTAAAAAATTGTCACCCCCCCTTATATTTATTTGCTCTACATGATCCTTTTGTTTTTATTTCGCAATTTTGTACATGAATCTCCAAAGTCGCTCTTAAAACCAATACCACTGTGAGCTTCATTTGACTGGCGCCGAACGCTGTGGGTGATGTCACACTCCCTTTGTTCACTTCTTTATACAGTTTATGAATTACTAGAATTACTTCACATTATTACTAGAATGTGAAAATATTTGACTTTACTTTTTATTGAGAGCTAATCCACATAAAAAGTTGACAAGGTTTATACTGTACTATATACCTCCACTTTTACAGATTATGGCTACTTGAACTCGTCCATCGCGTCCCTTGTGTGCATCGACACATGAGAGTAGTGGGTTTCTGCAGCCTTCAGTCCCATTACTTAGACTTGGCATGTGGCTTTGTTTCAGCATTGATCTGTAGGTGTAAACTTTCTACATGTTGTGTAGAGGTGAGATGGCCTTGCTGTCGGCCATTATTAACATCTTGGAGACATGGTCAGTGTTCTTGGCTGATTTGGGATGGGTGCTGCCTGTGTCCCTGGGTACAAATGGATTACTGTCTTTGTCAAGGTGAGTGAGCGCCTTACAGCAAACTTCTCAGCAGTGTTGAAAAATATATGCTATTCTCTTATTGTAGTGTTTGGGTCTGCTGTAGTTCAAGCTCAGGTGAATTACACAGGGAGAGGGCACCACGTAAGAAATGCACAACAACAGTAAAGCGGTGTGTGCGCTGAATTTAATGTTTTTGGAGGCTAGAAATAGTCATATTCCTAGATTTTTCTAATTTTAAAGAATGTTAAATGTGTATCCATGGGTTTCAAGTGAGAAACATTACCATGACGATTAAAGATTTAAAATGAAAATATTATAAAACTTCAAATAGTTCTTCAAATCAGGAAGTTGTGGCACAAAATTTGATGACATATTTTCAGGATCATTTAACTCTAAAGGTGATCAAAAACTGAAAATCTATGTTGAATTTTATTATTTTGCAATATTGCAATATTAGTCTATAATCTAAAATAGTTTCCCTCTTGTATTGATTTGTGTATGTTTGAGCAGTCTTTAGTGGCTTATTTTCAAGATGCCATATTGTCCATCGACCGCCATTTTCACCACCACCTGCGTACCGCCACTGCTCTATTAGTTCATTCTTCAATTTTATTTTCTAAATTGGTGAT
This sequence comes from Boleophthalmus pectinirostris, assembly GCF_026225935.1. NCBI lineage: Eukaryota > Metazoa > Chordata > Actinopteri > Gobiiformes > Gobiidae > Boleophthalmus > Boleophthalmus pectinirostris. The sequence continues at coordinate 19,962,860 of NW_026570971.1, read as the reverse complement.
AAGCATAAGATATCGGTGTCATGTTGGTACAAATGAAATGATATCTGCTGCTCGGTAGTGTGATGTGCGGCAATCCATAGGAGATGCCAACTCTTTGTTGTGATGACATTTATGGTGAAGTCAACTCCCTTTGGACATCACAGTCAGTGATACGGCCATAAACCCTGTTTGTTTTATTACTGTATTTTTTGGACTATAAGTCGCTCTGGAGTATAAGTCGCACCAGCCAAAAAATGTGTAATGAAGAAGAAAAAGACATATATAACTCACACTTTTTGGGGGAAATTTATTTCATAAAATCAGAGACCAGGAGCCGACATTTCACCTTGAAAGGCAAGTTCTAGTAATAACAATAGAACAGAGAATGACAGGCTGTTAACGTCACATAGCATAAACAACAAAACAGAACAAGTTTACCAATCTCTCCATCTCAAATCCCAATCCAATCCAAATCAATAAATCCAATGAATTCTTCATCATGTCACTTCTGAATAACTCGGCGACATCCAGAGGAAAACAGAGTGCCACTTCCTCTTCTGTGTAGCTGTCATCAGACTCAGCATCAGTTCCATTTAGAATTATTCCGGCCTTTCTGAATCCCGACAGGATGGTTTCAGTTGTCTTAATGTTTGTTTAAATTTTAAATTGTCAGTGGTACAGAAGTGATGGTGCGATCGACTGACATGATAGCAGACAGGACAGTGGCTCTTTCTCTTTCTGCAGCCGACATGAACAGTAGAGCAAAGTGACAGTAGTGCAGGAGTACACAAGTCTAGAGCCTCTCACTGCTGTCAGTGTGAAAATTTTAGCATATAAGTTGCCCTGAAGTATAAATCTGAGGAAACACCCAAACCATGAAAAAAGTGCGACTTATAGTCCGAAAAATACGGCAAGTCGTTTTAGATGAATATTGCGATTTAAACATGCAAATTATAACATAACGATCCACGAGTGTCATAGATTATAGCAGACACAAGCACAAAATGTCTTCTTTAAAACTATGGAGACACGTAGTTCCTCAGATGATAAATCAAGGAACTATTACTCTGAGAAATATGTGGACGCAAATTAAAACCTCCGTTCTAATATAGAGCTGCTACATATTGAACATAGAGCCCAACCACACAAAAGCACTGCAGGCCATTTATTTAGTGTAAATCAAGTCTGAGCCCCTTCCAAGGCCACATACTGGTCCTCAAGTCTGAGGCGATAAATGTGAGAAGCTGGAGGTTGGAGCAGAGGTCTGTGACTGTGCACAATATCAAAGTTCAGCACTGCAGCACAAAAGACCAGGCAGGCTCCTCTCTAATAGGACAGGTGTGGAGGGACCCTAGACATTTTAGCAACATGGAAGAAAGTTACTGAACATTTTCTTCATAAATTCAGTTAAAGATCAAGAGTATAGAAAGGTAACTGTTTTTATTTTATTTATTTATTTTCTTTTTTTAATTTGAGGATAATTTTGTGTTCAATTTAATGTTGTAATGCTGTGATATATTCTATTCAGGTCTTCATTGTCCCGGTGATTTGAGTGTGGGACTAGCTATTGCACATTTATTATTGTTAGACAGAGCTCTGATGTGATAAGACCTAAAAAAAAAAATCATTGTCTTATTGTCTTAGTATCCATTTTGGAACATGACATTGCAGATCCTTCTTGAATATATTTATGATAAGAATAACCTCACATTATTTAAAGATATTAAAAAAATACATAAATTTGGTTTTGATTTAAATGATAAAACCTTGGTTGTCATAGTCCATGTAGACTGCTGAGTTATCTGTCCAAAGTCAGATAAAGAGTGTAATACTTCCTGTACATGACTTGTGTTTTTAGATTTACAGTGTGAACTTCTCCAATCAATAAAGCGCCCAGCTAACAGAGCCTCCCACTGCAGGCCGGGCTCGCTTATGCAACATTCGAGATCCCCTTCATCACTGTCATGTTTCAGCTGAGCCCATACAATCGCACTGCCTCCCCAGATTACAGTACAGTTTACATTTTATAACATCCACCCTACACAACTAATGCTGTTTACTGTTCACTGTGATGTTCTATTCCCGTTTAACTCATTAAGGCTCCATCAGCAGTTTATCGGCAGAGCAATTAATTTCTGTTACTGGCTCAAGAGTCATTATAGGTGCAGTAGTAGTAGCTTTTGTGGCAGTGGAAAAAACAAGCAAGTCTTCTACTAACGTCTTCAAATGATTACATTTAGTTTAATTGGCAATGGTTGATTGTACTTTTTTTTTATCATAGTTCTTGCATCTTTATTCATATAAAAGTGCTCAGTGGTTGAAGTTAATTGTTAATTGTAGTAGTAGCATCGATTATAATGAACTATATACCTCACTGGGTTGTAGTGCTACTTTATATTATACTGCATATTCCTTCTTCAGGAACTCTTCCTCAGAAGATTTTCCATTTAAAATATTTTGCATCACGCTGTCATTCATAAATGTTATTATTTCAAAGTAATATTATAAATATATAAAGTAAAAACAATGATATGCTACAAAGAAAAGTTTAAATTATTTTCAAATGGGAAACTTTTAGTATGTCATTTACGAAGCACTCTCCCTTTGAAACACTCCCCCAAGACACAAATCACTGAATCACTGAATCAGTGAATCTCCTAAAAAGTCTACACTTAATTTGACTCTATTTTAGGCTAGATTGGTCATCTTAAACCAAAGTAGTTGGTGGCCAGTCATGCACTATGTGCACGCCAAGAAAACCAAATAACTGTCGTAATCAGATCTCAAAGATCCCAGTGACACATCTAGAGAAGCTGATCTGTTCCCTGATGCCTGCTGCAGGTCTGATTTACCTGAGGAGCAGACTAGCTGAGGCATTCAGATGGAAGAAAAAAAGCCAAGAAATGTGTTTTGAGCTTTAATCACTCATTTTTGATGAGCAGTGATGACAAACCACAGGTTTGGGTTGTTTAATGCAGTTGTATGTCTTTGTATGTGTAAATGTAGTGATGGAAGTAAAGAAGCTCAATATTTTGTAACTTAAAGTTTAGAATTTTGAGAGATTGCTATTGTAAATTTGCCATTGTTCCAATTATCTTACTTTTTATATTTTATTATTAGGAATTAAAATTAGTAAATTGTTTATCTATGGTATTTAGAGTTAATAATACTTATCTCAGTTGCCATAGTAGTATTTCAGTCAAAACGTTTGAAGGGTCAAACTCTTGAAATGTCACCTATAATATAAAGTTAAACCCATGCACAGGCCTTTCCTCAAGACTGGTTTGTTTGAATGACATGGCATCTTCAAATCTTCATCTTCAAAGACTTTTTGACACTTGAGTTAATTTGACACATTCATGGATTGTGCAAAAGTATCAAAATATTGATACACCATGAATTTGGTGATACAGTATTGGTATCATGGACGACTGTAACAACATATCGCCAAGAGTATCATTTAACAGTAACATTTAGCGTTTTTTTTTTTTCTTATTTAGTGGAAGGAAACTTGTTCACTTCTTTGATGATTAAAGTAGATGTATTTCATATTAACTTTACAGAACTAGTAGTTAAACAAAGAAATATTGTTGGTAAAAAGTGTTTGGTTCTTAAAAAACAGCATCAAATATCGTGATAATATTGTACCATGAGCCATGTATCAAACTGAATTGTGAGGCACCCTGTGATTCCTAACCCCTTGAATATATTTGTACTTGAGTATTTCTAATTGAGTATGTGTTATTCTCACCGTTTCTCCTCCTCTAATTGCTCTTGCAGTCTTTTGCATGGCTTGGCAGGTTTGCTCAATAGCAGGGAGTTGATGGTCGATGTATCAGTCACTCAAGCAGCAGAAAAAAGATTGGGAGATTGATTGCGATGCTGATGAAACCACTTTAGCCCTCGGCCCAATGCGCCTGGTATTGTACAGGAGAACAGTGGGCAGTGAGGGGCCAGGGTGAAGGAGAAATGAACGAGAGAATGATATTGACAGATGGGCCCAGGTGGATCAGTCAGCCATGAAGGACTGGACTAAATTAACACAGGACGACATAGGACGAGGTACCGTTTTGAAATATGTTTAATTCCTCAGGGAGTTCTTCTGGCGTGAGGGCCAAAGGGTGTTCTACTATTCACTCTTGGTTTTCTGTATTGATAATGGGGAGTGGGCACTATTATTTCCTTAACCTGTCTGAATGAATGGATTTATTTCTTCTGTCACCGTGGGCAAGGTACATCCATGTTAACAGTGTTACGGTATGACAGAGGTTATTGTCCAAGATGTGTTCACTTAAAAAAAATCAAACTTTATTTATAAAGCAATACAATACCCAAACAACTGGCCCACCCCACACAATCATACACCTCAAAGAAAGTCACATAATCCATGTATCATTTGTTCATTCGTTTTTCCAATATAAAACCAAAAATAAGAAAATGAAAAAGCGACAATTTTCTTCATTATTTGTCTCCAAAACCAAAATGAAAAAACGGATAACGATTTGTTTTTTTTCAGTTTTTTGTGTTTAAATGAATAATGGAAAAAAAACAGATAACGGCCATTTCCCGTTTCTGTGATTTAAACTGTGATGGACTTTTGCAACGCAAACCAGAACTGAACCAGAACGGAACCAGGACTGAATAAGGTCTGAACCAGGACTGAACCAGGACTGAACCAGGACTGAACCAGGACTGAACTAGGACTAAACCAGGGCTGAATGTTGGGACAGGCCCGGAGGTGCACCCGCACAGACTGTCGGGTGATCAGGACTGAGACCGGGACCAGGCCGGGACTAGACCAGGACTGAGAGCGGTCCAGACCGTGATTGAGATCGGGACTGAGACCGGGACCAGACCGGGATCAGACCGGGACCAGACCGGGACTGAGACCGGGACTGAGACCAGGACCGAGACCAGGACCAAACCTGGACTAAGACCGGGACCAGACCAGGGTTGAGACCGGTTTAGTCCTGGTTCAGGCCTGGTTCAGTCTGCATGAGGCGCATTTTAATTTTGGAGACAAATAATGAAAAAATCATTTTCAGTTTTTCTTATTTTTGGTTTTATATTGAAAAACAAATGAACGAATGATACATGGACTTCACATGCACAGTCTCACTCGCATGCACACATCACATGAAAATTGGGACTAAATCAGCATCAGACCAGAATTAGAACATTATTAAAACCAAGTCTAGATCAAGACTATACCCGAGGTCAAACTAGCAACAAACCAGGATAAATGCCTCTAGAATTTGAGGTAGGTTTGGTCAGATCCACTTTAGCTGCTTTAGATGGTTGGGCTATTTTTCTTATTTTTGATTAACAGAGCTACAGTATATACAACTTTATTGTCAGATCATAATTTCCCAATTTTTTATATTTTGATTTTGACTCAAGACTCTATTAAGATGGAGGAATATATTTTAAACAGAGAAAAGAAGTACAGCAGAGCAGAGTAAGATTGATTCAGGCTAAATGTTAAGAAACGCAATCCCTCAAAGTTCGTCTCATTCTTCAGGAACAGCCTGACAAGCTTTGCCTGTCTTAGACTCAGATACAAGAACTTTTTGTGGAACATACGTCTTCTCCAAGCAATCTGTTTCCCATGGTAAAAACTGTGCTGACCTGGACTTGAACTGACTTAAGACCTATCTGACTAGACTTAAGAAGTATTTAGGGTTTGCTTCATTACTGGTGTGTGTTTAGTAATTGTATTTATTTATTTATTTATTTACAGCAGATTTCTGTCATGTCAAAAAAAAAAAGTATATTACTTTCTCATATTGAGTTCAGGAACAAATACAACGGAGTTTTTTTTTTTTTTGTTTTGTTTTCCAATTACCCATTTAAAGAGCACATGCTTTACACTCCAGTGCCATTTAAGACACACAACTGTATCCAATTTGGTCCTCAAAAGTGCTAGCGTAGGAGTAGGAGTAGACCTTTTGATTGAAAAACACCAAGCCAATGACACTTTGGGGGCCCTAGCTGAACTTGAGTTTGGGGCCCTCATTATAAATTTATTTTTGTTTGTTTGTTTGTTTTGTTTGGTTTTGTTTTGTTTAATTTATTGTGTATGTTTTCCCCCATTCTTCTTGAGACACACATGTCTCTATTTGAATTAGGGTAGACTGGAAACTTGTCTTCTTAGTTAGGCAGCCTATTAGATATCCAACGGGGGAATGCTTTGACAGTTAAAATATATTTGACAATCAAATACTATTTTGGTTTGGTTTCTATTCTAAAAGTAAACTACTCTCATTTAATGCCATATTGGGAGAAATTGCTTTGACATTTGTGGCACTGAGGGCAATTGGTTGGGGCCCCCTCCAGGTTTGGGGGCTCTAGGTGTCCGCCTACTGTTGCCTAATGGTAGTGCTGCCTCTGTCTTTATGTAATTAGATCTCAATTCGGTTTTTGTATTCTATGGAAAAAAAAAAAAAAAAAAAATTCAAATCATATTTCTCTAATAAGGCATATTACAGAAAAGTACAGCTTTGATACCAAAACCAAGACAATACCCCATTTTAAAAAAGGTGCACTACGTAACTTTTCTGGTAGTGCTTGTTCACCTGGAGATGCTTTACTGTAAATGTTCTACAGTGCAGCTTTTACTTGTATTCATTGAGTTACACAATTATTATTTATTACTGCAAAAATATTGCTACAAAAATACCTTAAAAAACATACTTCCTGTGAGCTGGCTTACCTCTCTTGAGATCTTGTTTGCATGGAGGTAGATAAGTTTAATGCCATACCGTGAAAAATCTCTACCAAAAAAGTTACAAAGTACACCTTTAAGATAAACCACATTCATTGGTTTCAGAGTCAAAAATTTGCACTGTTGCCATTAAAAATAACAATTTAAACAAAATACTATAACTTTCGAATGGTCCACTGTCCTCAGAATAGCACTATATAACAAGAAGTTGAAATCCATGAATCCTGAGACTAAGGCATGAGTTCAAAACAACAGAATAACACATAATAGGACCTGTTACCGTGACATCCATCCACATTACACTGTTGAACGCATAAGGAAAGGTTTAGTGCCTGCACAAGTGCACGGTGCGTGGCTGGGATGTGGAGTGGTTTGGTATCACTTGTTGTAAAGGCTTGTGTAAGACAAACTGTGGGATGCAGGGTGCCTTAGGGAACACTGTCAGTGGGAGCGGAGAGGAGCGTGACGTCTAAACACTGGTAGTAATATCTCCTTTCTAACAAGATGTGTGCGGTCTGCTCAACAACTCTATCAATGCTTGGTAAAAGTGTTATTTCTTATCTGGGATGGAAAAAGAAAAAACTTAAGGGACACATTAGAGCTAGAAGTACCTGTAAATAAGTAATAATATTACAATAATGCTGTACTAAAATGTGTATTACTGCAGCAGCTTATTGCCATTTGCTACAAATATAGAAATATTGCAAGTTATTTATGTGTACAGGCAAGAAGGTATTAAACATTACACACTAAAAGGACTTCTACATCTTATACACTGTTGGGAACTGACTACATGTACAGAAAATACATATTCTGAATACTAATTTTGGGTGTCTGTATTCTGGTACAGTTACTGCTTCATTTGGTGGTATTCTGAATAGTTTCTTTCCTAAATTAAAAGGATTGCATGACAGAACTTAATCATGAAATTTTCACTTTAACTGCACATTCTCACTATAATATAATGCAACTTAATGTAAAAGTATCCCATATATTCAGAATACAGTACTCTGATTGGACAATGTAACAGAATGCATCACAAAATACATTTCATTTTGGGTATTCATTTGAGTATTCTGTAACTAAATCCATACTTTCCACCACTGATCTTATACTAAATATTGTGACAAGGTTGTAAAAGTGTAAAATCTGTTGAACTTATGACTAGCCTTAATAATGCATGCAAAAAATAAATAAATAAAATGTGTTCAAAACTTTCATAAGACTTGTTGATCATGAATTAACTGAGAATTCTGTTCATAGACTTCAGTTCAGCATTCAACACCATAACACCACAACAACTCATCAGCAAACTCAACAAGCTGGTCTCAGCACCTCCCTCTGCAACTGGCTGCTAGACTTCCTCAACCAGAGACCACAAGCAGAACGTGTTGGCAACAATACTTCAAGCATCATCACTCTGAGCAGAGAGTCTCCCCAAGGCTGTGTGCTCAGTCCTCTGCTCTTCATCTGCTGACACATGACTGCACAACAACCTACAGCACAAACCACCCTGTGAAGTTTGTGGAAGACCCAACTCCGATGGGTCTCGTCACCCTTGGTGAAAGAGGTAGACCTTCTGACCATGTGGTGCAGAGACAAAAACTTCCAGCTGAATGTTAGCAAGATTAAGGAGATTGTTATCGACTTCCAGAGAGGCCACACCCAGCATCCGCCACTGACCATCAACATCTGCCACTGACTGCTGTGGAGAGAGTGAGCAGCACTAAATACCTGGGGGTGCACATCAGTGAGGACCTCTCCTGAACCAACACTGCATCACTGGTGAAGAAAGCCCAGCAGCGCCTCTACTTCCTGCGGAAACTCTAGCAGGCAAGTGCCTTACCACCATCATAATCACATTCTACAGAGGAACCACTGAAAGCATCAGCCGCAAAGCCATCACAATTGTGAGTGATGCAAGTCACCCCGCACACAATATGTTCAGCCTCCTGCCCTCTGGGAGGAAGTACAGGAACCTCTGTTCCCGCACCACCAGACTCACAAACAGCTTCATCCACCAGGCTGTTAAGATGTTGAACTCTCTCCCCTCTATAACCACTAGGCAGCCAGGAAGCAGGAATCTCACTAAAGAACTTTGGACTTTTCCTTTTATTTCATTATTATTTACTATTTAGAAGATTGAGAGTGAGAACATAATAAAAAATGTTCATGTGTTCATGTGGAAATTAGACTTTTTGAATATGAATTTATTTCATGCTTTATTAAGGCTAGTTTATCGTATTATTAAGTGGTACCACTATAAAGTCTTCCTACTCCAGCTCAGATATCTTTACTAACAAAGTGTGTTGAAGTCGTGTTTATTTCTGTGGGTTCTCTGCTATTTTGAGTCAGGAGGTGACAAAAAAAATCCTGAGGAATGACTTTTTTGATGGGGACATTAAAGCTATAGATTTATGATAAACTGACGGAGAGTGAACTTCCTGGATGACATTGTGGCCTGGTGTGTTGCCAGAATCAACAAAGTCTCCTCATTGGCAGTCCTGATGGAGGCTTATGTTAGCACTACAACTTTGACTGGTACATAAATACAAGAGTTATGGTCTCATTTTGGCAGCAGTGTGATAAATGATGTCCGGAGGAGCTTTTTGTTTGAGAAACTGGCATTAAGAGACATTATTATTCAAATTTAAGATTTAAATCTTGGACGTTGGACATCTGGGACACTTTCTAATTTCCTGGAACATTCAGTGTAATTACAAGCACTACATAAAACAACATGGAGGACAATTCATTCTCACTTGATCAATACACTCTTCTTCATGCTTTTGAGGGCAAAATTTAAACCACGTGCTTAAGGGGGAGCCAGTGACAGTACCAGCCACTCGTGAATTTGATTGGCCAGCCCACTTCTATAGCACCAAACTATAACAATGAAAAAGCAGATGCATCGCACAACTTCTGGTGGGAGGAATGGGGGGACTGCCACTTGCTTGTGTCCATGGGAATGTTTTTCCTTTGCTTGGTTATACAGTTCACTGTCCAATTCTCTTTTAAAATGTATCTGAAAGTCTTAAAGACCTGGGCCAGCCTGTTGCTCTCCTAGTGTATCTAAGTATCATACCTGTGAAATTGTGCCTCATTATTTCACATTAGTTTCAAGATCAAGCTCAAAAACATTCCTGAATAAGGCCTTAAAAGTGGTTCTTTTGTAGTCTCTGGCCTGTCTGTAGTAGTGTAATGAAGTTGTTAGGTCAGAGCAGATGACAGCATGATCCCTCTGTGTTCACAGATCTGGTTTAGGCTCATAAAGTGTTGTATGGGCTCGCGCCGAGCCTCGTGGGCAGGAAATGATCCCTTTCATTTGCCTCTGTGCAGCAGAACAAAGATGTTTGAAGCAGCCTCTCTTTTGTGCTTTGAACGCCGTCTGGAACACATGCCACATTAGCTTCTACCTGTGCTCCATTTGAAAGCAGCTTAATGTGTCAGGCTAACAGACTTTTATATGGCTTTGCTGTGTTTTACAGAGATAACCGAGAAAGTGTCGGCTAAGCTTTTTATGTCAGATCAATGATAGAGGATCGTGATGGTGTTAGAAGACGGAGGAAGGGTGTGCAGAAATTGGACTTTTATTAAATTACTGCTACCCCGACACTGCACTATAGACATCCCTTGCTCATGATAGGTTGCCCCAGTGGAACTGAAGAACGGCCAAATGATCACGAACTCTACTTGAACCTTAACAAAAAAATAAACAAACAAAACATCTTAAAATTACCTTTTGTCAGTATAATAATATTGGGAATAACATCTGACTTACCGACCCATGAACTATGATATTTAGAAGATATATATAAAGAACCTTAACATTTTGGATGTGTAAAGTGATTTTTTTCTTTTTTCTCGCAAGAGCAAAATTAGATATTACAGGAGGTGGTCTGTTTATTAAAAACACCAAGTACGAAAAATTGCCTGTGCATAATTAACCAAGTATAAGTCATTAAAACCCGCCACTGTTGTATTGAATAATCATGAGAGCTTTGTAAACAGTTGTGCTTGAATGTACAGTGACAGATTGCAGATATCCATGAGATTGAGGGAGCAGGAGGTGCACTGTAACCACCGCCTTGTCAACACACATCAAAAGCATGAGTCAGCTCCACTACACAAAGATCATCTATGCAGGCAAGAGCCAGCCCTCGATGACAAGTGACAAGAATGAACTGAGAAAGCCGAATAAACAGCTGCAGGAAGAATATCTCTATTGGGAAAGGAATCGACAAGCAATCAGCCATTACATTATGACAGCCTGTCTCATTATAAAGACTCAAAGGTTTAAGTCTAGTCTTTCATCTGTTTAAAAGTTCTGTCAATATAACTTTACAAGAAGTGGTATTTTTTTGTTGGTTAGAGCTGATTTAAATCCTCACACCATCATTAGGCCCCTTATAAATAAAACAAGTTGCTTACAGAATACTAAATATGTTGACTAGTCTTTAGTGAATATTAGATGAAGCAGACCAACTTTAACTTAATTTATGGGTTTTAAAGTTGTTCAAGGACACTCCAAAAGCTGTTAAAAAAGGTGTAGTGGACTAAACTGCAAGATCACAAAGGTGGAGGTCGGAACTCTTTCATATCAAATTTGTACATCACAGGTAAATGGTGAATAACCTTTATGTAACATGTTTTACTTTAGACTCTCAAAGCACTTTACAGCAAGGAACCACCATTTACACACATATTCATCAGAGTACACACAGAGACCTCCACAGGTGTCTAGATGATAGTTCACACCTTTGGACAATTTAGAGTAATCCTAAGTGTAAATGTCTAAGTTTCAATGTTTGCCGTTCCCTTCAGACAGATATTAATCCAGTCTCTTATCAGACTTGCCTCAGAACTGAAGCTCTACTCGAAAAACTTTTGTCCAGTTGACAGAATTCAGCCGTTTTCTATGGATGACAGAAATTGGTACCTTTTACTATAAACCTGGGAACAATGATGGTCAGTACGAGTTGAACAAAACAAGACATGAAATAAGGTTCACAAGTTCGGAACAAGGAAAGATTTTGATATGAATTATAAAAAAAAATGACTGTGTTGTTCAGTTCACAGTTTTGCTCTTTAAATATGTTTTATTGCGTACTTTTGCTGTCATTGTATAGCCAGACTTGTGCAACCTAGTGCCTCTGCTCAATTTCATTTCTCTCCAACGACTAGGTCAGGAGTATACTAGACGATTTGCAAGAACCCTGGAAGTTGCAGACAGAGAAGAGCTGTGAATCCATGATGTCAAACTCAAGCGCCTGTCTGGGTCCCTTTTGTGGTACAGCACAACAGTAAACAAAGCGGTCGAGATGGATGTAGACGAAGACATACATTCTGTGTTATCAACGATTCCCGAAATTGAGGATTCAAAGCTGGAACAAAGAGAATGTTTGGTGAATTTTATCAAGGGGAAGTAGTTATTGCCCTTCTTCCTACGGGATTTGGCGCATTACATACGTCACGACCAAATAGCAGAGATTGGTTAAATAAAAAAAATACCTGCTTACCGTCGAGCAAACAAATCCTAATGCTGCGAGGTCAGCCTGTGCTACAATGACTAGTGGAAACGTCTGATGAATCAGGTTAGTCATTGTAGCACTGTTTTTTGAAACTATGGCTTCCCAAAATGTGAACTCACCTGTGTTTTTGTCCAATCCAAATGTAAATATATTTGTGAAAAACATCTCACAAGATCGTTTTTCTGATGTGTGTACAATCTTGAGGTAATTTGGTCTTGTCACGAGATCTTATCCGATCCCTAATGGTCAGTATTCATAAACAACAGAGTGCTTTTGCTTTTATCAATTCAGCATTTACTTTACACCTAAACTCAAATATCTTTCTATCTATTACTTTAGCTTTACCGTTGCTTGACCACTAAAATCTGAATAGTTGCGCTTTATGGTGAGACATGAATCCTTTGGAGCAGGTCAGACAGGGTTTAAGTGCCTTTTAGACCCGATGAATTTTGCATTGCGCTGATCCACATCTCGCCCATGAATATTCAGTACTTGAGAAGATCTATTAGGCCAATCTCAAGCCTCAAGTTTTGCCCTGAATGAATTCCTCGGTCCCCCTGGCTTATAATCTGTTTTGCCTGTTCCCCGTCTCTACATTTCACCGCAATGTTATCAGGCAGGTTTACAGCCGACCATCACTCTGGCGAAATATAAGATCAAGGGTCACCCAATATGGCTCTGCGGACCGGCTTGGCGCTGTCCCTCAGTGCAGCGCTGTTATTGGCTGAAATATTTGCTGGACTTGGGACCGGTGACATGTAATCTACTACCAGCGGGAGAGCAGAAGAAGAAGAGGCCGATGATGAATAGAGCAGAGGAGCAAGCATGTTTTATAGCCTTCGGAGCAGTGCCTCTGAAGTGCAGCGCTGGAGTGGACCCTATAAGCAGCAGTGGTGAATGTAAAGTAGTGGACGATCTCAAGGGATGCCCAGGTGCATTGTGGGGCAGAGCATGTGACTTGAAGCAGTGTGACAGGTCAGGATTCATCAAGTGTTTGTATGGGCTGCCATATATACTATGTGCCTATAGGGAATTTCCTATAGTGTTATGGGATATTCTTCTTAGAAGATATATGGGGGCGTTCCGGTTTTATTGGAAAATGACAAATGTCCAGAGTCAAAGGTGAAGCAAATGGTCCAAGCAGGAATCAGCGTTTGCATTGAAACAAACGCAGGAGGTGTGACCTGACTAAGTGTGGCACACAACACACAGATTTAAAAGACAGACAAGCAACAAGGGTTATGTGCTGGGCTAACAACTTCCACCATACAGGATCAAAATGAACAAAAATACACTCATAATATCATTTCAGTATGGGGGGTATGGGTTCTTAACACCAGTGGATTCAATTTCATCCTCGTAGAGCTCTATGATTGTAAGATATGTATTGTGTTTACCTATAGGCTATAGCACAGTGCAAAGTGGTTAGTTGGTTGCAAAAATTCTTTGTTTGGTGTTTTGTTACATTAGAGGTTATTTTGATTGATTGGTTGGTTGGTGAATTTGAATCTGTGTATCATTTGTTCATTCGTTTTTCTAAATGCAGCCAAAAATAAGAAAATGAAAAAACAAATATTGTCTTTTTTTTCTTCAGTTTTTGATTTTGTGTTTAAATGAATAATGGCAAAAACAGATAACAGCCATTTCCCGTTTCTATGACTTAAACTGTGATGCCGCACTTTTACACCGCATATGGACTGAACCAGGACTAAATCAGTACTAAACCAGGACTAAACCAGTCTCAGTCCTGGTCTGGTTGTGGTCTGGTCCCAGTCTCAGTCCCAGTGTCAATCACGGTTTGGTTCTGGTTTGGTCCTGGTTTGGTCACGGCCTCAGTCCTGGTCTCAGTTCTAGTTTGGTCCCGATCTCAGTCGTGATCACCCAACAGCCTACGCGAGCGCACCTTTGGGCCCGTCCCGACACTCAGTCCTGGTTCAGTCCGTTATCCGTTTTTTCCATTATTCATGTAAATACTAAATTGAAAACTGAAAAAACGAATCATTATCCGTTTTTTTTTTTTGTTTGTTTGTTTTTTCATTTTGATTTTGGAGACAAATAATGAAGAAAACAGTTTTGGGTTTTTTTCTTTTCATTTTTTAATTTTTGGTTTTATTTTGAAAAATGTATGAATGAATGATACGTGGATTAATTTGCTTCATCTTTTTTAATCTCCATGGAGATGTTACTGCATCGCCTGAAATGTCTCACAGTGTGACATTAAAGATCTATAAAGAGAAGCAGGTAGCGCCACGAGGCCAAGTTACAGGTCAGATCTGTGGATAGGCAACCCCACTCTCCATAAGATAAACAGTGCAGCTTTAATATAAACTTGAGAACAAAACTCACCAGCCGTTCCTCTTACCAACTCCAACAACAACATCTCTTCAAAATCTATTTCAGCTGCCATTTGGACTCTTAACAGTAAACACAATACAGCGGTCAATTATGAATCCACAATAGGAACTGCCCATCCATTTCACATTTGTGGATTATCCTTATACTTTTGCTTATGTGCTGTTTCACAATGAAACGCGGATGGGCCGGTGCTTCTGCAGAATGTAATTAAAACGCTGCACACTCACTCTGCGCTCGGCTGGAACCATTATCTCACCGGCGCATTTTAATAATCGAAATATTTTTGCAACTCTTCACTATTTTCTTCATACTCCCTCCAAGCCATGTTAACAAGCCCGTTACCGCCAGTGCTCTACAAGTCAACAGTAGTGCTTTCAACTACAGCACACTTCAATTATCTATTTTAACAAGACAAGCGTGTGTGCCTGGAGGTGCATATAGTTCATATCATTTAGTCTATAACCTACAATATGTATACCAATGGATTCATTTGTCTTTAAGCCGCTCTACCTGATTTTTGCTATCTTTAAAAATGTGGAAAAATGCGACTATACATCTTAAACAGGTTCCAAAGTTATTCCTCACTTACCTTATGCATTCTGAACATCCTAATTATTCACCGCAATGAGTTCATTAACGCATTTCAGAACTTACAGAGTGTGCAGTGGTCCCTCGTTTATCGTGGGGGTTACGTTCTATAAATAACCCGCAATAGCTGAAATCAGCGAAGTAGTCAGCTTTATATTTTACAATTATTACATCTGTTTTAGAGCTGTAAAAGCCCTCACCACACACTTTACTCAGACAGGACAGTTACAACCCTTTTTGCATCCTTCTTAAAACTTATTGCTGCTGTCGTCCTTATGTTATTTTCCTCCTTCTTTATGTAACGAACCAAAGATTAATTTATTCCGTAATGGCGCCTACAGCTGCATAACTTCTACCTTCTTTCAGCATTTCCAGAAGTCCAACTTTTTGTGCGACAGTTAGCATCTTCCTCTGCCTTTTGGGCGTGACCACAGGACCCTTTTGTCGGTGCAGAACATTTCATCGACATTTTGGGTTTTGTTGGGGAGAAAACTTGCAAACATACAGCACTTCAGAAACAAGCTAAAACATTTATGTAAATTTGTCAAGCTGAACGCATTCTATTCTGCAGTGTTTCCTAAACTTTTTTTCTGGGGACCCATATTTTAAAAGTCACAAACCTTCGCAACCCAAGTCAATAGATATTATTTGTAAATCACAAAATAAAAGCGGATTTGATCATTATTGAACATTAATGAGGATATTTTATTGTTGACTGAGTGATCGTGTTTCTCTGAACAGTTAGTGTTATTCAAGTTTTAAAGTCTTTAAAGCAGCAATTAAAGTATCCATAAGTCGCCTATTTGGACATTACATGTAGCCCATTTCTTTTTGTTTTCAACATTCAATTGAACCAGCAATATTGCAAGAAAATAGTAAAAAAAAAAAAGATTAGAAATTATACAAAACAAGTCTTAACATTTCTAATGAGATAGGTAGGCCCGTTTATGTAGCGTGTTCTAGTCTGAGGTGCAGGAGGAGAACGAACGCAGCAGCAGATCAGGAGCAGTATTCAGTCTGTTTCTGTCTTAATTTTTGTGAGCACGGAAAATCTCAGTTCACACATATATGTAGTAGTGAAAGGAATAAGCACAGAAATCCTGGCCCTACTGAGGACAGGATTCTCACTAGCTCTCTCATGTGTCCGAACTGTATATGGCAGACCTACATGCAGATCATGACAAGATGGCCCAAGAAAAGTCCTTGTGACCCACCTGAGGGTCACAACCCAGTCTTTGGGAAACAATGCTGTACCGTACAGGAGACACGGCACGGAGGAGATTGATTGACAGTGGTCTACAGTCCCTTAGCCCATCAGGACAAAGGGGGAAGAACAAAATGTGGATTCATACACTGTAACAAAAAAGCATGCAAAATTTAACTAAAAACAAATGCACGACCACGAAAGGTGAACCGTGTTATAGTGAGGGATGACTGTAGAATGGAGTTTTGCCATCAAGGTAAAGCTACCAACAGCTAGCATGCTTACACGTAATTCCTGATTATGGGATAATAAAACTCTTATTGCACTATATTCATACTGTGGAGAGACACATTTTGTTCAAATACATGAGAAAAATTCGGGCTTTTGAGTATCTGATTCAATGCCGTGTACTAGACTCTTGCCAGACAGCGTAGTCATTTGGACTGATAAAAGGCCATATAACATTTTATATAAAGTTTTCATTGCAGAATATTCTTTCGACTTTGTTTTTGCTTCCACTGTGCAGCATGTCAGTCACTGTGGCCCAGTTTCAATGCATTTGAATGACAGAGGCGCTGTATTGTTTGAATGAAAGACAGATACACACAGAGCAGAGACACAGTGAGGGAGGCTGCTCATGAGCTCTATTTGCAGATGTGTGATCCAATGTGTTTAAACCAAGCCTTTATACAATAATCTCACACAAAATAAAAGGAGAATTGGGTTACTTTTAGTTTGAAAATGTTATGTTATTTACTTCTGGGTAAAAACTTCAAATGTAGTTCACATAAAATGCCAAACCAAAAGTAGGACACAGCTGAATAAAAGTGTGTGTAAATGGCATTTAAAGGTACACTGTGTAACATATTTAAGGTGGAGGGTCTGCCACATGCTCGTTTCCCTGGAGATGGCATTGCTTTGACTGTAATATGGCATTAAACATATATATTTCCATGGAGACAAACAAGTGACCTACCTTCCTCGGTATATGATCCTATAGCTCCCAGTAAACCAGTATTTTTAGCAATACGATTTAAGAGCCTTCTGTATCCTCGGATCAAAGCAAAGTTTACCATACAGTCAACATAACCAACTGAAATTGTACTTTTTATCTGTGCCACGCTATTTTTCCCCGAACAGATTTCTGAACTGGAAAAAATAGGGTAGAAGACATTTCCTTTGCAACTTTTAAATGTCATTGCATCACAGTGATGTTCGGGCTGGATTTGCAAACATCTTTCAGCATTTGTCTTCTTTCTTAGTTTCTTCCTCAGTTTCATCTTCACACATTCATGACTGTGACAAACATCCAGAGGGAAGCCTGTTATGAAGAATGACTGTAACAAATATACACTGCAGTATATGATGTTTTTGTTTCGCTTAAAGGGCCCACGTTACGCTATTGTCAGATCTATGTTATAATATTGTTTCCTCGTCAAAAACAAACCTGGAATTGTGTTTTGTTTCATTTACACATGTTTAACACACAAATTCTGAATATTTAGGCTAAGTTCTTCTCTCAGACAGCTTGTGATCTCATGTGGTAATACAGCCATGGAACTCTCAATCTCTGCAGAACAAAACGTAAAAGGAGCTATTAAATTGAAAACTACTACATAACATCAGAAGGTGGGACAGAGCATTTTGAGCTTTGGGGTTCTGAATAGACTAATAATAAAGGGTTACTCAAACATGTGTGAATGAAATAAAACGTCACACTTTCTGACACTGGATTGCTCAATAATTTGTACTTGCTGGAGGTCAATACTAGTGTGATTCATCAGCCGGATTCACTTCGCGGAAACCGTCTGACCTCGCAGCATTAGGATTCATTCGCTCAATGGTAGATGGGTAGTTTTTTTTATTTAACCAATCGCTGCTATTTGGTTGTGACGTATATAATGCACCAGATCCTGTAGGAAGAAGGGCAATAACGTCTTTCCCTTTGATAAAATTCACCAAACATTCTCTTTGTTCCAGCTTAAAATCCTCGATCTCAGGAATCATTGCCAACACAGAATGTCTGCCTTCCTCTACATCCATATCAACGGCTTTGTTTACTGTTGTGTTGTACCACAAGAGGGACCCAGACAGGCTCTTGAGTTTGACTTCACAGCTCTTCACTGATTGGCCGGTGCTCAATCTACAATCTTCCAGGGTTCTTGCAAACTGTCTGTTGTATTCTGATTCCTGACCTAGTCACTGGAGAGAAATTAAATTAAGTGGAGGCACTAGGTGGCGCCAGCCTGGCTAGGTCAATTCACTTCCCACTCCAATCTTCACTAGATTCAACTACATTATATTATAAACAACAATTATTTTGACATTTGTTTGAAAGCAGTGACCTGGGATTTGGTCTTGAAGTTCCATCTCTCAATGCAGTAGCTGAAGAAAGAGTCTATCAATCTTATAATGGACTGACAGTTCATAGCAAAGTTTATTAAACCATAAATAACAAACAGTAGCTCGACGTCCATGGCCTTATTTAATCCTGTCACTTCCACTGGTCTTAATGATAGACAGATGACACAACAGATGATAGACAACAGATGCAGTAGTCGCTGTAAATATTATGTGTCAATATTAACTCTGCAGATGTGCTCTATAAACCTTGAAAGCCCCATCAGTACCACATCCATTGTTGTGTACAAAACAGTTTTCTCAGTAGTCTACGTGTTCAGTCATGTAACTTTGTTGGTGGAGTTAGTTTGCACGCCACGTTCCCATCTTCGCCTTGACTGTTTCCTGTATGGCATTGAACTTATATAGGCCTCAGAGCAATTTGATTTTCTCTCAATATGACATTGAGAGTTATATCGAGAGTAGTTTATTTTTTTACACCATCAAAATATTATCTGATTGTCAAATCTATGTTGTGTATACTGTCAAAGCATCCTCCCTTTCACATTAGATTGGACTAGTCAGCTTGGCCCTGATTTTAACATAATTATAGCATCATCATAATCCTCATCATATGTAATGGATGTAAACAAAAATGTTATTGTACTAGCAAAAAAAAAAAAAACTACTTTCAGTTCTGGTTATCTAGTAGGCGAAGGAACTAATAAGACAAGTTTCCAATCCACACTAATTCAAATAGAGATGTGCATGTCTCAAGAACAATGGGGAAGAACAGACAATAGATGTTAAAAATAAAACAATACAACAAAACAGTGCATTGTAGTGAGGGCCCCAAACTCAAGTTCACCTATGGCCCCCAAATTGCTAACTCCACCACTGGATAAAACCACCTGTAATTAAATAAATGCAAGGTAGAGCTGTTATACTGTGAAACATAGCAGGTAGAGCAGTGACATCTCCATAGAAACAAGCAGGTGACTGACCGTCCACCAGAAAAGTTACACAATGCACCTTTAAAGTTATCCCAGTAGCATTAATGGTTTACCAACACCGGCTCCTCTCTCTCCCACCCACTCCCTGTGTCCTGTATAAGCGTATGGCATGCAGAGCTGTAAAATAGATTGACACTACATGACCTGTACTGTGGCTACACGCTGCCTCCAGGTCGACACCCACGCAGTCGTCCCCGTCTGGGCTTTGGAAAACTTAGTTAAAGGATCGACTTGACTTGTGTGTATGCCCGAGAGCTCCACGGGCCAAGTCTACCGCATGAGGTGAGGGTAATTGTCTACTGTCCAGACCTAGAATTAGAGCCTGTAATTGGAACAAACAGTTGGGTCTTGCAGGCTTTATATTGGCCAAATAGATTTAATCAAGCGAAAAGAAAATGGCTTTTATCTCCTCAGCAGAAGCGTGGGGATGACGGAGGCATGAGCAGTAATTGTAACTTTTCAGAGACTCGGCTGCCAGTCTGAAAATCCACTTTAATGAGTGTGTAGCCTGTTTACAGCACGGGTTTGCGACATTAAAGGGATGTGTGTGTTTTCGGGAGCAGGGATTAGATTTTTTGGGAGGAGTCTGAGAAAGTGTAGGTTCGCTTGGACAGCTTATGGGCGAACGTGTGTATTTGAAATCAATTTTGTAACGACAGAAAGTTCAAGGGGAAAAAAAGTTAAACTTTATATTTCTCACTGTAAAGGAATGAAGTTAAAAGGCAGCTTGAGAGAAAAAAAAAAAAAAGAAAATCTAAATTGTTTTATATCTTCACTGGGGTAAAAATTTGCGCCAATATATAATTTAAGTTTTGTTCTAGCGGTAACACTTTATAATAACTACACCTTATTTAGCCTTAATTAATAATGAACGAAGACTTAATTAACAATGATTCACACTTAGTAAATGCTTAATAAAGGATAATTCGTCTTCACTTTAGAAAAGCTCTCAAAAAGACTTAACTTAACAGATAATAGCTGCCTAAATTATCATTGCATTGCATTATTAGTAAATCATTCTCTCATAGCTTATTAATCATTAATAAATGCTCAAATGGTTAGTCTATGAGTAATTAAGTATGAAATAATTATGAGTAACTATTTACACTACAAGCAAATTAAGTGCAAGTGCTAATTAAGGTAGTAATTAAGTAGTTACTAAGTGTGAATCATTATTAATTAAGTCTTTGTTTATTATTAATTAAGCCTTTGTTCATGCTTTATTAAGGCAAAATAAAGTGTAGTTATTATAAAGTGTTACCTGTTCTGGCTTTATATTAAAAGTAAAAATTTTCAGTGCTGGTTGTTTCAAACATTCAGACATTACAACATTCTATGGGCCAATAATATTTAATGCAGGTGGAATTAATATAGTTAAAATGCAGACTTTGAGTGTAATGCAGTGAGTACTTCAAGTAAGGCAGTAACAGAAAAGACCTGTTTCAACATTTGTGCTTTTATCTTTTAGTTATTTTATTTTATTTTCAAGCACAATGCAATCAATCAATATGAAAACTGGCTGTTGTCCCGGATCATGACAAAATGTTATTGTATAATATGAAAAACACCAATTAGAACAATAAAGAGAAATGTAGAAATATAAACGTTCATGATTTATTGTAGTTTATACTGAGGAAAAAAATCAAACGTTATATTTATACAGAGAAGTCATGACTAAGCAGTTCACATTTGTTATAGATGATTGCTCCAAATGTGGTGATTTATGCGAAATACAGTTTTCTGACACTCAATCAGACTTGATCAAAGTATGTTTTTCGCTTGCTAAAATACTATTCTTCTCTTTCCTTTGTAAACCTCTTTGTGGATGGTCGTGGAGGGCATGATCTTGCGAATATTAGTGTTTAGGATATGTATTTATCATTCTTAAAGGTCCTATATTACACAAAACTGACTCTTGTGAGCTTTATGTTCTAATGTTGTTACTTCATCAAAAATATGCCTCGAGTTGTGTTTTGTTTTATTCACACGTTTGAGTAAACCTTTATTATTAGTCTATTCATTGTGATGTCATTGAGTAGTAGTTTTCAACAGCTCCTTTTACCTTTAGTGCAGTAGAGATGAGCAATTCCAGGACTGAACTGATCCAAATGATTCTAGTCAAGGTGTATGGAGTTTAAAAACATAGTGGAGCTACTCATAAATGGGTGAGCACTGATCCGCCCACTTATTAAATTTGGATAGAAAAGGCGAGAGAAATTTGTCAGATGAAGCAAATCACTTATTCTTTGACACTTCAGAGAGAGCTCTTCATTAAGAGATGGAGTCCCATGTTTGCTTATTTTTTTAATCATTATTATGATTTAATTTATTGTATATTTATAATTGTTTCTATTCTTAATGTTGTTTTTTTCTAACCGTTTGGTCTCTAAATGTACTTGTACATTTGTCCATTCTAACATATATGTGTAATCACCTTTATAATTGACTATGATGTATAAGCTGTGATATCTTAAACTTAATAAAAACAAAATAAAAAAATTAAAAAAAGAGTGTTTTCAGTTTGAGAAGAACTCTGCCTAAATATGCAGGATTTGTGTGTTAAATGTGAGAAGGAAACAAAACACAACTCTAGGTTTGTTTGTGATGATGAAACATTATAACATAGATCAGAAATAAATATATTATGGGCCCTTCAAGGAAGAAAAAAGACACTTTGCCCCAAGTGAAAGTCCAGGTCTGGAGTCTGGACTTCATCTTTGCCATAGTGGAATTACACAGTTATCTATAATGGCCTCTGCAGTGTTGTGGCGCTTCATAAAAATACTCCATAAACACATCACAGTATAATGAAAATGCTGCAAACATTTTGAGAAGCTAAAATGGCTTGTTGCTAATCCCATCTATTTTATAACACCTTGTACAATTTCACTTTCACAAGATGTTGCACAAAAAGCCGTCATATGCAAAATGAAGGTTTTACAAAATATGTAAAAAAAAATAATAATAAAAAAAAAATAATTATGAAATTAGAGATTAGAGATTAATTACTCAAGATCAGAAAGTAAAATAAAAGATAGATAATTTTCAAGCATTTGATTAATAACATCGTTAAAAAAATTAAAAACTGTTCTGCTTATCTTTTTTATCTTGCGTTTTATCTTGGCTTTTGTCATCATTATTGCTGGAAACCTGGCAAAACGTTTTAACAAGCAATTGAAGTAAATATTAAATTATGCACTAATAACCAGAGGTGGGAACTTGCAAGTCGTGTCTTGGACTTGAGTCAGACTTGAGTCACTATTTTTAGGACTTGAGACTTGACTTGATAAAATGGACTAAGACTTGGGACTCGACTTGGACATGAAGGTCAGTGACTTGGGACTCAGACTTGAGGCCTGTGACTTGAGAAGCACAAATCTGAATTCTTTCTATTCTGACCATAATGATTGATGACACGATGACATTTAAAAAGGAAAAATCTACAACTCTTGTATACTCTATAAATAATCATATATAAATATACCATGACTTTATAAGTACAGTTTATTTTAAAATTCATATAAATTGCAAAAATCTAAGCTATATTGGGTATTTTGCTTTAAAGACTTGAAAATTGAGACTTGGACTGGACTTGGACTTATGTACGGAAGCCGAGAGGGGTCACAACAAACGCAAACACCACAACAAATACAAATGTGACAACACAACAAAAAGCCACAATAAACCAAAAAAAGCCACAACACACCAAAAAAAGCCACAACTGAAATGACTTCAGGACTCTATTTTAATGCAAACGCCGCAACAAATACAAAAGCCACAACGCAAATGCAAATGCTGCAACACATTAAAAAGCCACAACACATCAAAAAGCCACAACGGAAGTGACAGTGGGACTCTATTTTCCGACGGACCGATCAAGCGGAAAGTGAAGAAGAAGAACTACAACATGAAATGAATAATGATAAAACAATAAATTACTTTTACTTACGTTTCCAACTTCTCCGTTCCTTTACTTACGTTTCTTCAACTTCTCCGTTCCTTTACTTTTCACATTGTAGTTCTTCTTCTTCACTTGCCGCTTGATCGGTCCGTCGGAAAATAGAGTCCCACGGTCACTTCCGTTGTGGCTTTTTGATGTGTTGTGGCTTTTTAATGTGTTGCAGCATTTGCATTTGTGTTGTGGCGTTTGTATTTGTTGCGGCGTTTGCATTAGAATAGAGTCCCGCGGTCATTTCTGTTGTGGCTTTTTTTGGTGTGTTGTGGCTTTTTGTTGTGTTGTCGCATTTCTATTTGTTGCGGCATTTGCCTTTGTTGTGACCCCTCTCGGCTTCCATACTTAAGGGCCAGAGACTCGAGACTCAACTTGGATTTGCTTGGATTTGGCTTGGGACTTGACTCGGACTTTAGGTCAAAGACTTGAGACTTGCAAAACGACTTAGTCCCACCTCTGCTAATAACACTAATCACACTAATTTAATATTTTAACATTTTAATAACACAATTTTACAGTTGTTTTTGAGTATTGTACACGCCTTTCAATAGTTCCACTCACTGAACTCCATCACACGACATCCATTGAGATCGCATTGCCCGGTTCGTTTGTATTGACAGTGTGGGGTTGCTTCCTTTCATCCTTGCATATATTGTCCCCGTATAATCGTGGTATTGTTCTGCTATCATCCCCCCTGCAACCAGAGCCTCCACATCTTTCAAGAGAACATGTTTTAATCTCAAGTGCTGTCAGATGATTGAAGCAATTTCCTGTAGCGCCCCGAAAAGTATGAGGTTGAGCCATAATTGAATTTAGGTCATAATTAAAAAGTGCAAGGAGCCATGTGATCTCTCTCCCTCCTCTCCCTTTCTCTCTCTAACGCCTTTCATCTTTGTAATTTCATAGCAGTTTACAAGTAGGAGGCAGGGTTTTCACGGTTGGAATTGATAATTTATAGTGTTCGTGTATGCTTTATGTGCCATGTAAAGGTACACCAAAGGCCGTTCTAATTGGATGTGCACTTTAATTTGACATTGACAAGGGAAAAACATGAGTGAGATGGAGGGATTGGACAGTCCTAACTGGAGGGAAGGGAATTAACAACAAGGTTAATGGTGTTGTAGCAATGGCATCGCGCTCATATAGCATCCCCGCCCTGACGCTAAACTGTACTTAAAGTTATTTATGTAAAGAGCAGCCGCGGCATGCTCTGTGGTTTTTACTTACTCATTTGTATTCACTTGCATTTGTAAGTCTGTTTTCAAGGTGAGAATGTAATGTTTGTTAAAGGTCTAACTTCAGTAATGTGCAAAAACTAAATGTGTCTGGTTTGGATTATGGTAACAACAGTTAAACTATTGTAAATGTATCTTTAAAGCTACCATTTGAAATTTAATTGGCAGACCCACCTTCTCTCGCATATCACCACCAGATACTGTGCTGCTTTATCTGCTGTCTGACCACAGAGCCCAGGTGAACCCGAACAAAGCCCAAGGAAGAGGAGGGGAAGGGGGAACAGGTTTTACCTCTGCCATCTACTAGTGAAAAACATCAAATAAACTTACAGATGGTAACTTTAAAAGTGTACTATGCCATTTTTTCTGGATGAGGGTCTGTCATCCATGGAGACGAGCAGTGCTGTTCTGCATTACACTGATCTTTCTCCATGAAAACAAGTAGATAATGTCACTACACAGTTACAGGTCAGATCTAGAGAGGCATGTCTGCTCACAATACAATGAAAGCATTTTTAGTATAACACCTGTAACTAGGGCTGGGAATCATATGGTCTATGATTCGATGAGATACAATATATGGCAATGACAATATAAGCAGTAATCAATATATTGCACCATACACTGTGATATAATGCTGTTTTCTCCAGTGACCAGGTCAGGAATCACAATACACTAGATGGTTCGCAAAAACCCAGGAAGTTGTAGACCGTTCACCGGCCAATCAGCAAAGAGCTGTGAAGCCATGACATCAAACTCAAGCGCCTATCTGGGTCCCTTTTATGGTACAACACAACAGTAAACAAAGCGGTCGGGATGGATGTAGACGGAGACATACATTCTATGTTGGCAACGATTCCCAAGATCGAGGATTTAAAGCCGAAATAAAGAGGAAAGGGGAACAAGGGAAAAGACGTCATTGCCCTTCTTGCTATGGGATTTTCGAAAAGCTTAATATACCAGTTAGACCCATTAACAGCACATTACATATGTCACAACCAAATAGCAGCAATTGGTTAAATTTAAAAAAAGTACCTGCCTACCATTGAGTGAACAAATCCTAATGCTGCGAGGTCAGACTTCGTAGAAAAAGGCTTTTGAATCAGGCTACTACAGTTCAGTTTATATGAAAAACGTCCATTTTAATCATCAAAACAGTGAATATATGTGACCAAGTGTGTTGCATAAACAAAATTACAGCAATGTCACCAAATTTTGTGTCACGATATATTGATACTTCGATATTTTTGCACACCCGTATCTGTAACTGAATCATTTGTGTTAGAGATGTTTTTGTTTTCTTAATGTAAGTCTTAAATTTCAGTCAATAAAGAAACAAATGATTTAGGCCACAGGTTTGGTGCTCACCCTGACCCTCAGTTTACACCAAAGCACCAAAAAACAGAGCGTTAAAGCTGCTTATCAGTTCTCTACACTGAGTTGACAACTGGCTCTTTCTGCCTTGGAGCAAATTGAAAGTGATGGCAGTACTGTATACCTATAGCCTCACTGACAGACAGATACATTTATACTATACATACTTGCCCAAGGACACAACAACAATTGGGACCTCAGGATTGGAAATGATTGGTAGATTTTGACAGCTTTAACTCTGTTTTCAAAATGAAAGCTTAATGTTGTTGTTGCATCCCAGTTCGAGTGTCTATGTCCTCATGCCAGACTGCACGCCTCTGTGATTACCTCAAGTTGCTCTGGTTCTTCAAACACCGTATGTTTCCGCAACTTGTAATATTGCAGTGATATTTCAATCAGCACAGTATCATTAGACGGGTACCGCGACTGTGGAGTGTACGCCTTGAATAATTCAGAGGAGCGACGTTGGTGAAGGAGCCAGTAACACACGTGATTATAGAGCGATATGGGACACAAGAGGGGACATGACAGGCCCAGACACACGCGCACAGAACAGATTGTAGTTGAGATAATGGGGGAAAGTGTAGGAAATGAAATTAGATGATAAAGTTATGACAAATGGTGCCGTCGAGCTGTCATCCGGCTGTTTCATACATTTGTATGGATTCTCACAGGAGCAGGTGAATGTCTCTGTTACATACCTGTGCACGGGTGGGTGTTATCCAAGGTCCAAGCTGCTGCAAAGGCACAGTACTCACTCCAGACATGAGAGGTCAGTAAAAGACCAAATGAAATGTTAAATGAAATATTACACTGTTTTCTGATCCATGTTATAATGTTGTGTCCTCATCACAAACAGACCTGGAGTTGTGTTTTGTTTTATTCACACATGTTTAACACTCAAATCCTGAATATTTAGGCTGAGTTCTTGTGTCAAACAGAAAACACGTTCACACTGTGCCACCTTGTGATGTCATGTGGGAGAACAGGAAGTGCTCCTCCCATGTGTTTTTAAACTCCATACACATTTACTAGGATCATTTGCATAATTTCTGCACTGGATTTGCCAACCTCTACTGAACAAAAGGGAAAGGTTGATGTGATATCATGAAGTGGTAGTTTTCATGTTAACAAGGTGGAACAGAGTGTTTTGATCTTTGGAGATGTAGACAGACTAATAATAAAGGTTTACTCAAACATGTTTGAATGAAACAAAACACAACTCCAGGTCTGTTTTTGGTGAAGTAAAAACATTATAATGTGGCTTAGAGATCACAAGAGTCAATTTAGCTTAATACAGCGCTTTAAAGGAACGATTTGGAATTTTGGACTTAGGGCCTCATTTCCTAGTGAGCCAGAGTGTCGGAGACGTGTGGAGACACTTTTTTAAATATTCCATCCAGTCCTTGTATTTGCAGAGGTCACTGGTGCTAGGCTAGTGCATGTCAATGGCCATAGTTATCCTGCTACTA
This sequence comes from Boleophthalmus pectinirostris, assembly GCF_026225935.1. Taxonomy (NCBI): domain Eukaryota; kingdom Metazoa; phylum Chordata; class Actinopteri; order Gobiiformes; family Gobiidae; genus Boleophthalmus; species Boleophthalmus pectinirostris. Next base: position 19,935,093 of record NW_026570971.1, on the reverse strand, counting down.
AAAACAGTTTTACACACTCCACAAAACACCTGAAGAAAATCTATTATTACACCAGACTGTCCATGTGAATGTCTGTGTTGATAGAATAATTTTATAAGTAAAACCAGCCTTGCATTTGATTGATTTATGTGTGAGCAGCAGCAGTGAGTTGTACTTCCCGATAGAAAGCTTGGGAGCGGCAGAATGATATGTGAGAAAATAGTCCCTCAACATGCGACGATTTAAGGTTAGTTTTATTTCAAACACTATTGTCTCAGCACGTCTCCAACACTCTGGCTCACTAGGAAATGAGGCCCTATGTCCAAAATTCCAAACTGTTTGTTTAAGTTAAGCTGTTTTATCATGGAACGCATCCAATATTTGAAAATATAGTTACATTACAGAATACTGATACTTGTTGTTAAAGAATCACTGGTCGGACCCAAATATGCAGAGGGGAAAAAAAGTATTTTATTCACAAAAATAGTCTTGGCGGGGGGATAGATTCCAGGGGAGGCAGGACGGGTCCGGGTTGGCTGCAGATGGGAAGTCTGTGGAGATGGAGGCTGACAGGAGGCTTACAGAAACTGGTGGTAACGGGATGAGGCTGGCTCCAAAATGGAAGAACTGGGGAACAGATAAAAGAAAACAGGTAAGAGTCATAAATCTGCAAAAATGCTCAAAAACACAAAAAGCCTGAGTTGTTCACCACTTGGTTGAAGGAACTATCTGGCACTGGAGAGCAGGTCAGCAGGTCTTTTATTGCAGGAGATGATTACTTTACGAGGATCAGGAGTGGAGCTCAGCAGGTGAGATGAATTGGGGACCCACCCAGGAAAAGCCAAATAAGGTGAGAGAAGGGAAGAGGGAGCAGGGAAAGGAGGGGTAGGAGGGGCAGAAAGAAACCCTCACACTTGTATTATATTATAGTATAGAAATACAACATAGGAACACAGGAAAGTCACTGAATACCACCAAATTACTGAAAGTTAGTATTCAGAATATGTAATTTTGGCACATGTACTAACTTCGCAACACTGCCAATGTAGGAAAGGCCCAGCACTCGTCTGAATACTTGTGCAGGAGAACAGTGGACAGCATTAGCATTGCATGTTTAGCACTTAAACTAATACAGCAGTGTCAACAATATTGTTATGATAAAATGCATCTTACAGCTCTTCTTACTTGCTTACACACTTCACTCTCAATTCACTCAAATGAGCAGACGAGCAGAGTGGAACAGTTAGAAGACTGTTGACTCCAGACCAAAAACAGATAAATGAGTGGGAGCAGAAACAAATCCTCTTCATGCCAAAGTAACAATGTGAACCATTCACTCTTCATACAGTCTAACTAGAAAAGCTTTGGACAGCCCTGGGCTAGGCACTAAAAATAGATACTGTCACTGAATGTCCTTAAAACACCACTTCTTTTGCAAACAGACATAAATACAACAGACATCCTTTACTTTTTGGTCATTTTATAGCTAATAGCAACATAAGCAATACATTTGTCATCACTAATAATTCACTTTGAAAACATCACTAATATACTTTTAAACTCAAATTACTTGGACACAGTAACTCACACGTTACAGTATGACTGAATGAATGAATTTATTTCAAACATGAAAACTACAAAATACAAGTCATGCCGTAAATATTGACACGCAGAGATGAAAATGAAAGATGTTATGAAGCCATAGAGCTCCAAGTTTACATGGCCAAAAAGGAGTATAACTTAATTAGCTCCACCCCTTTACTAACTGGAACTAAGAATTCAGTTACAAGTTAATAGTTCATGTATTTAATAATCTAACTTTGCACTTATGTTTTGTTTCATTCACAAATGTTTAACACAAACTATGCATAATTACCATATTTTTTCAACTATAAGTCGCTCTGGACTATTAGTCGCACTTTTTCGGGGAAATTTATTTTATAAAATCAGAGACACCAGGAACCGACATTTCACGCTGAAAGTCAAGTTCTAGTAATAACAATAGAACAGAGAACAACAGACTGTTAACGTCACATATGAACAGTTCTTCAGATAACATAAACAACAGAACAAGTTTACCAAACTCTCCAACTCACTCCAACTCACTAAATCCATTGAATTCTTCAACCTCAGTATCACTTCTGAGCAGCTCCATAACCTCCGGAGGTAAACGGAACGCCGCTTCCTCTTCTGTGTAGCTGTCCAGTTAGAATTATTCCGGCCTTTCTGAATCCCGACAGCATGGTTTTGTTGAAGTCCAGGCTTTGTCCATCCATCCAGTGACTTTCAGGAAAGTTGTATGCTGCTTTCTGCTGCACCATTACCATTTTCGGCTGCATATTTCACTACTTGCAGCAGGACAGCGACTCTTTCTGCAGGAGACATGTGCAGTAGAGTGAAGTGACAGTGGTACAGGAGTAATAGGAGTAGCAAATACTGACATACAAGACTAGAGCCTCTCACATCTGTCAGTGTGACAATTTCAATAATAAGTCACAGGAAACACCCAAACCATTAAAAAAAGTGTGACTTATAGTCCAAAAATTATGGTAATTAGGCCGAGTTCTTCTCTCAAATGGAAAACAATCAGTTCCAACTTATGATGTCATGTGGTAATAAAGGAAGTGCTCTACTGTGTTTTTAAACTCCTCCTAAACACCTTCATTAGAATCATTTGGGTAGTTTCAGCCCTGGAGTTACCACTTTATGACATCACATGGTGGAACATTTTGATATGCAATAAATGGTAATCCAATTGTAAATAATGAAAGTAGCAAAAACAGCGAAATCTGGAGTATAAATATAAAGTGTGTTTGGTGGTACAGCTCGTGTGCATCTGAGCATTCAAACTGATGAGTCAACTGTCGCCACTGCACTCCCTGTTTTAGCACGCCTGTCTATTTCCCTGTCACTTTTACAGTCCGGCACAGAGACCAGCCAATTACCCCGTACTGTAGTTATCCTAAATTACCAGCATTAGCGCAGATTCCTCCATGCTTTACACTGCCATTTCGCTGTGTACTAGAGTCGGATTTATACGGGATTTAAAGGGTTTACCACTGTAGATATAGCTGCAGCAAATCCTGGTCTAATCCTGCCACTGAGTGAGAGGATCTGTGCCGCTGCGGACAGGTCACCAGTTCATCGCACACACTGAAAAGAAAAACAAGACAAATTCTCACCTGTGTAAGCTAGCTTCAGGGTTCAGACTAGGACTGAGAGAGCTGACGGTGGCTACAGCTAACGACTCCGCAGACAGGCCACCCATCGTCAACACCTACGGCTCCTGCAGCAATCAGGGAAAATGTATAGTTCAAGAATAATGCAGTCACAGTAAGAGCTGGGTATAGCGTGATTTACTGTGGGTCGTGTCAGTGTCTGTAAAATTGAAATGCTAATGTTGTTTTGTTTATTGCAAGACAAGTAAAAAGTTCTGGACTTACTGTGTGAGAAATCCGGAGAGTAAGTGTAGCTGTAGCGCAGTGGTTTAGTGCTATGTTATGTCTTTTCTGGAGGAAGAACCACCTGCTGCTTTTACATTATACACTACTTTTATATTCATTTCACCTTGACTTTTTTGTGTAATTGCAAGTTCCTCAATGTGATTTTTAATGAGGTGCTTCATTTTTAACATGGGAATTGTCAAAACCCAACATGTGCTCAATCTGCTGTTTATCAGATCATCCCCAGACACACCAGCTTTACCTATTCTTATATTTATTCACCCCAAAATATTCAGGTGGAATTTAAACTCTGACCTTCCTCTGTGTAAAGCTTGTTCTCACTTAAAATTAGAGTAGTGCCGAAACTACAGAGCGGCTACGCTTATATGATGACGGTCTGAACAGAAGACGCAAAAGTGGCGTTGCATTTTTCAGGAGAAAATCCGCATACATACAGTGACATAAAAGTGTGTGGAATTTGATTGGGTATGCACGCCAGGCTTCTATGTACTGTATGTATGTGACGTAAACACGTAAGTGACATGAGCAGATCTGACCAGAGTTTTGCGTCTTGGGCAGTGTAGATGGAAACACTACGGAATACTAGTGTATTCAACTTTTCCACTCTGGAGGGTGGTTTCAGATTTTTGTGTTTTTAAGCCCAAAAATGCTGTCATCGTCTAAATGAAAGTCACTTCCGATAGAATAGTTTGTCGTTTTTACCTGCAAGCGTTCTTGTGTAAACAAGCCCTGAGTTTCACAAAGAGTCCAGCCATTTCTTTGTGCTTCAAAGAGGTCAGAAACAGCTTCTCTTTGAATTGAGAGTCCTTTTAGTGAAATGTTTCAGGAAAAAATGGCCAGAATGGTAAGGGGTTTTAATAGTATGGCATTAAACTTATAACTTCAGTGCCATACTGGAATATTCCAGTCAAGCCAAGATGAGGCAGATACCTCAGTATATGCAGTATAATGATTTTTTTTTTTTTACAACCGTGGCACTCAGTAAATGCATAAATGTAAATGTGTAAAAAGTAGGGGTGTAACGATATCCAAGTCTCACTATACGATATCGTCACAGCATGAACCTCACGATACGATATTTATTGTGATATCGTGGGAAAGCTCTTTGTATGATATTTTCACGATATACATCTCACGGTACGATATTTATTGCAATATTTTGTGGAGACTAACAAAACTGTGAATATGCTACTTTTTCCTCTTAAAATGCCTTGACAAGACCTTGACAAAGAACTAAGACTTAAAAGTACTTAGAACTCTTATTTCTTCTTGTAGTCTACACTGAAATGGAGCAAAGGATCATGGTCTATGTAGTCTTTTTTTTTTTTTTTTTTTTTTTTTGCTATTGCTGCACCATAACTCTTCATTTAAGCAAAGAGACTTGTAATTCGATATATTGTGATGGCCCACGGTATTATTGTGAGAACTTTGACGATATGATATTATGATATTTCAGTTACATCCCTAGTAAAAAGATTTTTTTTTTTTTTTTTATCAAAATCCTAACCATAGTCTACTTTTCATCAGCATTCTGTGACCAAAGTAGAGTCTGTAAAGTAGGATTCTCCCAAGTGGTTTTCCCTCACAAAAATATTCTGGAAAAACTAATTAAATTCTGTTGCTTGGTAGCCTAACACACCTTGGGCAGTCCAGACACTCAACAGGTATCCCTCTAGTCAACTGAAAATCACATTTCAACACCACCCTGTAATTTGTTTTATATGTTGTTGCCTCTTCTCCTGCCTGCTTCATATGAGCAAATCTAATTGACCAGAGTGGACAGGCTGGTGCTGAACACAATAAGCAACTCAATGGACTCACAACATGTTTGCGTTAGTGGAAAAATAACATGGTTTGTAACTTGTAGACCTTAATGACCACTTGGATTATTGGTGCTCTGTGTACTAATACTTGTAGTACAACAGAAAAGTCTAACATGAGGCTGCGCTCATATGGATCCTGTTCATCATGTATTGTTCTTCTTTATAGGATTTGATTTGACTTGGTACTCAGTAATTGCAGTCCCGTGACCTTTTCTAGTTATGGATGCCATCTTGAGGACTTATTGTCATTCATATGATAAAATATTTTAGTTTGGGTTGTTAATAAGTACGATAAGAGGACACATTCTCCATCCCTCTTAAACCCAGAGATATATAGGCCACTGCAGCTTTAGAATACCCACAAAGACTTGCAGTTTTAGAGCATTTTCATCATACAGTATTTTAGTCCTGGTCAAATGCAGTACTACAATTTGTCAGCTGCTACTACTGCTACTACTACTACAAAAATTCTACTATATCAGCCACTATAGTTTCTGCTCCACTACCTTTTTTAACAGGACTGAAAAGTAATGGTGTTTTTAATTATAGTTTGAGACCTGCTGAAAAGGTTGGGAGGTTAATTTTTAACACATTTGTGTGTTTGAGCAAACAAAAATATACAACTAAAAAAAAAAAAAAACAAAAAAAAAATATTCAGTTGTTTCTGTGGAAGAAAAGTCAGACCACATATTTATCAAAATCACTACATGTGAAGCTTAATTAGATCTCAAAATAGTTTTTTGTCTTAGGGCCTGTTTACACGAGAACGCTTGCAGGTAAAAATGACAAAATATTTTATCAGAAGTGCTTTTTGTTTAGACGGTGATGGCGTTTTGGGGGTTTAAAACCCTGCAGAGTGGAAAAGTTGAATACGCTTCTCCGTAGTGTTTCCGTCTATACTGCCCAAGACACAAAACAGATCTGCTCTTGTCACCTACACGTTTACGTCACATACATACAGTACACAGAAACCCAATCCAATTCCACACACTTTTGCGTCACAGTATGCTCGCAGATTTCCTCCTGAAAACGCTCATCTAAATGTGGAATAAAAAGTGAAGACGCGACGCCACTTTTGTGAAATACATTTTTAAATGGACACTTGAATATTTTTACTAAGTAGATTTCTTCATGTGATACTTTTACTTTTACTTCAGTATTTTTACTACTACTATTACCACCATTGCTAGTACTACTACTAGAATATTTCAGCCTCTGTTCATGACATTATCCCCTGTGTTCAAACTCATAACAACAGCGCAAACTCATAATTGTTTTACCATGTCACAGACCATTTACTTTTATACTTGCCGCCGCGCCTCTTCTATTTGGGTTATTTGTCCGAAGACTTTGAAGCAGCAACTGAACCTCCTTCTGTGCAGCCCCTTGTCGTGATAAGCTTATCTGGGCCTCCGTAGTCGGTTTAGCAGCATTGAGACAGTGCAATGACTTTTTCAGAGAATGTGAGGTTAGCTATCCTGCAGCCCCTCTTGGTGATAACATTATAGCTGCTAGACCCTCTTAGCATAAACCGTGGAGTAGGCGGGCTTATCGAGAGCTCGGAGTGAAGCATTGTCAATCACATTTCTGATATGGGCTGTGGGCTTAGCTCTGACATTGGGCTGAATAGTGACTCACAGGCTTAGAGGATGCTTCAGCCCATGTTTTAGTCAAAAGCTGCCAGAAACTAGGCTTACTGATGCTGATGCCAAAGAGTGGCTCACTTGTAATTACAATCAGAGAGTCTGAATAAAAAGGAAATGTGTGCTATATGATCTTGAAATAATGTATATTTTTTCCCAAATAAAAATGTATTCTAGTAAGATTTCTTTTGGTTTATTGCAGACTAATTTAAATTAACTACATTTTAAGTGATTTTGAATTGATGATGGTAATGGGGAATGGAAATGAATTATTTTATTTGAGAAACATTCTGTACCATGGTGATCCGCACTTAGTTCTACTTCAGCCATAAGGGGTCTTCAACAATGTTTAAAGAAAATCTACTTTCTTAGATAAACCCTTTACTGAAAGATTGCCACTTCAAATTATTTTGTAAAAATAACACTATAATTGCAATATTGAGCCTTTGTGCAAAGTGTTTTTGTGAAATAAGATGAGACTTTACTCATATGGACAAATTTGCTTAGGGGCAGGGTTAGTTTAGTCAAACTCAAGCACCTGTCTGGGTCCCTTTTGTGGTACAGCACAACAGTAAATAAAGCGGTCGAGATGGATGTAGACGAAAACACATATTCTGTGTTGAGATCGAGGATTTAAAGCCCAAACAAAGAGAGTTTGGTGAATTTTATCAAGGGGAAAGACGTTATTGCCCTTCTTCCTACGGGATTTGGTGCATTACATACGTCACGACCAAATAGCAGCAATTTGTTAAATAAAGAAAGTATCTGCCTACCGTCGAGTGAACGAATCCTAAGAGGAAGTGAGGTCAGACAGTTTCCACAAAGTGAAACCGGTTGATGAATCAGGCTAAGGGTTAGTAGGCTTAGTGTTTATTCACACAATGACTGAAGCATTGATCACAAAATCAAAAATTGCAAAAAGGAAACTGTACTCCTCTGGCTACAAACTCTGTTCAAAGTCACTACAGGAACAAATAACTACAGTTACTTAAGATAATTATAAGAAGCTTTGTGGCTCATTGGTTTGAGCATTTTCCTCTGAAGTGCACCAGCATAAACACAGTAGATATTATTATTATTTTTTATTTTATTTTTTTTTTTTTACAATATTCTTATAGTTGCAAGATATGACCACTGCCTTTGTGGGGGATCTTTTCATACAATATTGACCTTATTCCACCCTGCCCACTTTTGCCACTAAACCGAGCTTTCATTGTGGTGGTACACTTGTTAAGTTATAGAGCTTGTAGTGCCAGCTGGCCACCCTCATGCATAATCAAACTGAATGCAAAATTTGCTTATTTTTGTTGCGCTGTAAACTGCAGATGAAACCCTGACTCTTCCAGATGGCCAGACTGCCCCAGCTCTTGTTTGTCGGTGAAAGGAAATACGCCTGGCCAGTTCTTAGCCTCACATATTTTTGAAGTTGTCTCTGGATCCTTTGATAAGACTTCTAAAATATGTTAACTCCCACAGCCCCAGTAGTTGAAATTCACTTAGCCTGCAATAGCACCTCTAGCACTGAGTTCACACAATTGCTTATTAATGATGTTTACCAGTAGATGCCAAATGCTCTTATGCCTTGCACACTGGAGGCATTTGTTACTTGGTGTTAAAAATGATTGTGTTAAAATATTACTTCATTGGATAATTAGTGTGTAGATTGATTACAGAGTTAAGATGCATACTTTATTTGTGGCTGCTCATCATTCCTGCTAATGGCTTGTGCTGATCTTGTTGCCTGGCAAATCTAGAATGATATCTCTGCATTTTTTTATACAGATAGATCAGTCTGGCCACCACGCCCTCCATTATGATCCTGTCACACCTTGACGATTTAACCAGTGTATGCTGACGTACCAGAATTTCCCTAAAACATTGGCATACACTAAACTATCCATGTTTTTTTTTTTTTTTTTTTATTTTGGTCGTATACATAGCGTATTCATAACATGTACATAACACATTTGTAACATATATAGAACGTTTTGATAACTTATAGATAACTTATACCAACTAATGCTTCACATTTTGCCGGCGTCCACAACTTATGCCCAACGACAGTCTAACTTATGCATAGCGCACGGCAGCGTATCGCCGACAATCACGTGCCGTCGCCTGTACAAAATCTGCTGCTCGATAATTTATAACTGCACTAGACATCACAGAAACATTAATCAGCATCATGCCAAAGACAGCTTCGAAGAACGCTGCCAAGAAGTCTCCTGGTCGTGGACGTGGACCTGAACACAAACGTAGGGAGGATCCATCATCTACAAGCTGCAAATACGCCATTATACGGTAGCTCTAAGTTAGAAACACATTCAGTTAGTTCTGTGGTCATCCGAATATGTCAAATACGTCTGCATATGATACACTTTGGAAGTCCAATATAAGTTACACACAGGTTAAAAGCATGTTACTCATAAGTTACGGGTACACAAGGCATTATTTCAATGTATTTGGACTTATGAGTAATTTACAATTAAAGTGTGTGAATATGTGTCAATGATCGCATAACTTACCTACAACTCATCGCCGTCATATGCAGGCCGTATAAGCACACGCTGACATACGTTGAGAAATTTTCAGCATACTCAACATTTTTCGACAACCTTGCCATATGTGGACGTATGCCAGCGTGCTTCAGCGTGCTCATAACTTATACAAAACTTATAACCATTATTAACTTGACGTACACCAACGTATTTGCAAAATTTTTCATACGTTGGAATATGCTGGCTAAATCGTCAAGGGGTGCCTCTTTGGGCCTGTCACGATAACAAATTTTAATATACTGTGATAAAAAAAAAAAATCTAACTGAACGATAAGTCAATATAGTATGTATCGTGACAGAACTACCCTCCATCACATCTCGAGCCAGAACCAAACATAAATCTTGTACAATCAGATTAGTTCTTTTCAGTGACACATGTGAAGTCACTGAAGTCTCTCATTTACAAAATGACATTTCTCTCACTTCTGATTAACAGTTTAGTGCTTCGCTCATTGATTCTGCAGAAATCCGTGATATTTTCAGTCCCACGTGAGCAGCCATATTTGTTTTGCTGCGGGCGGACTTTGAGTAGCTCTGATTGGCTAATCTGCACTAATCTGAACTCTGGGAAATTCACTGGTGACCAGATTCACATCTTCATAAAATATTGAAGAAGTGTGTATTCTGAATCTCAGGCAAGACCTCTCACACATTACTGAACACTTTGTGGGACCACAAAAACATATAATTGTAATGATTATCAAACAGGTGCAGGTAGAACTGTAAGTAGTATTATTATAGTACATCTGAATAAATGTGTTTCTCAAAGATGAAGTTGTATCTTTGTTGAGTTGGTCAGCAAAGTTTGTATTTTCTTATCTTCTCAGACTCTTAGGTTGTACTGTGGAAAGATGACTTTCTGATAGTTTACTGTAGACTTTAGTTTTGTCCTGGATTAGACCTGGTTTAGTCCATGTTTAGTCTTGTTCTCAGTAAATGTCTTTGTACATTTGCTTAGGATTTAGAATGCACACTTCTCCAATTCTTTACAAAGATGTGAGTCACTGGTGAATCTCTCTGAGTTCAGATGTGATTGACAGGTGGGTTGGTCAGTCAGGGGTGGGATGGTATTGGACTTAGAATACTGGATCTTTTTTAAAGTTATACTTTAAATTAAAGTCAGACTGGAGGCTGGTGGACTTTATTCTTCATAAGATGTACTTTGGTATTGAAACATATATTAGGACCTTTTAAAGTGACTCAACCCTGCACTTATAGCACTTCTTAACTTTTAAAAAATTCAAAGGAGTTATTTTGTCTTTCATATACTCACATATGAGTACGCCCACACAGGAAGGTGGCTACTTGGGTTAAGAGCCTTGCTCAGACTGCCACTCAATTTTAAGAAAAGTAGAACTTCAGTCTTTATTACATGTTAGGAAAATCCTTGAGGCATTTTTTACAAAGTACAAAATATCAGGATGAAAAAAACTCACTTTATTGCAACACAACATTGTCACAAAATCATTGTTTTGTTGATAGCATTGTATGAGCAAGGGAGCTGGAATTGAACCACCAGTTCTTTTTACTGGATGACAAAACGAAGACCACCTAAACAACATATATTTTTATTTTGATACACTCAGTGGGATAATTTGCTCTAAACTTAAGTAATTGCCACTGTGCATAGGTATGACCACATTTCACATTTTTCTTTCTTTTCTTTCATCCTATAATTTAGTTTATTTATTCATAATTTTTTTGTACTGTGCCTCATTTCCTTTTTCACAGAAATTACAGTTTTAGTTCAGGTGACTCATCTAAACACAGCACAAACCGCAATCCTCCTTTACAATCGAAAGTTTCCAAAACCTTAAGAATATATTTCCTCACACAGTCATATTATAATAGAGGCTTGTTTTCCATTGTCTGAAAAGTAGGACCTTATATAAATTGTCTTAGATCCCATTGGAAAACACAGTTGGGGACAGTCTATGATGAAAGATGTTGTCTGGGTCTTATTTAGTTTAGTCTGGAGCTCTGAACTTTGTCAAAAACACATCCCAAAGGCAGAAGTCATCCATGCGGAGCTCACCTCATTTGCCCCCTCTCTCGCTCTCTCTATTCTGGCATACTAATTCACCGTTTGAAGAAGTGGCATTCAGTTTGGATGGTCCATGTCAGAGCGCTTACTCTCATCTGCACTGCTCTTGACGTATTGGCTGCTGCTTGTTGTGTGCTTTGCCATTTCAACTGAATCAATGGAGCTTAAGAGGCCATTCTGATTTAGCAGCAATCACAGCAAAAACAGTGTCCCCAAGCAGCATACAACATCCTTTTCAATCAATTCCATCTTTAAAAACGACTCACTTGACTTTTAATCAACAAATCCATGACTGAGGTTCTGAGACGAGAAGAATTATGAACGGTTTCCAATTTTGAACACGATTTTTCTGGGTAACACCAAGTCAACAGTGCACTTGGCGTATAAGATTACATGGTTCATGTTGTACATTTGTGGAGCAGGTGTGTTAAAGCGCTTGGTAAATAACATTGTTTGCTCGGGTAATAGTACTGTGGGCTTAAGCTCAGAGTGTTCTGAAGATGGCTGTAGAGAGGAGTAGGAAATGGTCAGTGTTGTTTTTGTTTATGTATTACATTTGTTACAAGTGAGGATTTTGAGAACCATGGTGCACTGAAAGAAGAAGGTTGCTGGATTTGCTTAAAAAAATATGGGAAACAGTGGGAAACAGGAAATGTATTCAATACCCTATATGTATAATTTTCTCACAACACAAACATAACTTTTTCATGCTCTCATGCACATATTTCGCTTATGTTACCTAATCATGAAAATGAACCTTTTTGTTTTGTGTGTTTTTTTCTTTTTAATATAATTTTATTCTGTCTACATAATCACTTCTAATGCAAGGTCAAATGTTCTTAAAAGATTTTAGAATCAAACACACATAGAAAGAGCACAGGTACAGTGACAAACCTGTTTGGAGCTAGACAATGTGCAAATGTGCTCCACTGAAGAAGCTTTGCTCTCTGACTCGTCTCTGTTTGCAAACTCTCTGGAAGCAACACATTCAAATGTTGTCACTCTCATGCAAACACGGTGTTATTTGGAAAAGCCCTTACGTTAACCTTAACTTCACATAAAGCACACACAAACATTCAAATCAATGTGTTACACTTTTGTAGATGGACACTCATACAAACAATGTGTTGTATGAAAACAGCTGCAGGACCTTCAATTAACCTTCATTTCAAACAACGCACACACAAACATGTGTTTACTATAAGTACCTTCTAGGCCAGCAAGTTTATAACATTTTTGATTTCTTACCTTCAAACAGCTCTCATAATCCGATTCACACTGGAACACTCCTGCGTCTTGTGTACATGAATTGAACTTTGGGGAGGGGAATTCTTGAGGGAGAAAACACCAGAAATGATAACAAAGTCATGTTTTCTCAGCGTGATTAAAACATACAGGTCTAACATCGGACATAGTCAAGTCACCGTTGTAAGACTTAAACATGACTTTAAAATGTTGGACAGAGTTGCAAAAATTCATTGTTGTATCTGCTGTCAAATTTGTGTTTGTCCCTCTCAGACTATTTTTTCAGTGTGCTACTACTGTCAGATATATTATTGAGATCAAGAGTACCCCAACTGGGTCATCAGAACTAAAACGCAGCCAGTTTATAAGTAACATAGAATGGTTAAATTGTCCCAGTAGATTGAACATTTTACATGACATTTATGCAGTGCAGTTTCATAAATGCTGAAAGTTTAAGATAACATTTTCACTGGCCCACTTTGTACCATCTGTTTAGTCTCAGTGGCACTGCTCCTGTTTGCGCTGTGGACAATATGCTAACAACCTAATCCTAGGAGCCTGGTTTGATCATATTTGAGAATTATCTATTTTAGGTTTCCATTTATATTACCATTCTATAGTCATGTACTAAAGTCTTAAATAGAAATGAATAAGAAATGATAAGTACAAGTAAGCCTAATATTAATTAAACGAAAGGTGATATTAAGATTCTGACTGTTTGGGTTGGGTTACAGAATATTCATACTAGATTGTGATTAATGTAGTTAATGGGGTACTTCCATGGTTTATTTTTTAGGTAATTTTTTACATTTTGGTGGGTAATTTTTGTGTGGAGATTGTTTTTAATTTTCCTTCAAGCAAGATAGAGATTATTCCAATAACCTTTTATTAATAACACTCTGTTCCAAACTCTACTGAGATATTAGCAGGAAAGGAGAGCAGATCTAATGTATAGTGAGCACTGAAGTAGATAATATAGAAAATAATGCTCACAATAGTCATTTGTTTTTACCATCAATTACAACTGTTTGACCGTATATTGAATCTTTATCTCGGACCAAAATGGTGGTGGTCTAACAGTCTGCTCAGAGCTCCACGCCATTATGAAGGCATTTGCAGGAATATGCACTGTAATCCTTCATCTATTGTTTATCCTGATGGATGAGACTCAGCCTAATGCAAACCAGAGCCCACGAGACAAATAAGGCTTAATGCGGTTAGGGCATAGACATTCTACACACATCCACACAGCCATACACACAGGAGCACCAGATTAAAAGAGCAGAATTAGCCAGAACAGCACACTGAGGGGAGCATAAATGAATAACCTTATGAAAAGAGAATTGTCAATTGGCAGCCAAGATTTAGTTGGCCTGAGTGGTTTGTTTTTCTATGGTAACAAAAACGTAATATGCAAATTGACGGAATTAGGCTCTCACCTGAAAAGTACAAATTAACAATGTCTCAGGTGGTAAAGTGGAGGTTTGCAGTTTGATCCCACCTCAAATATTGAAAACATAGAAAAACATCACATCTTAGAAAACTCCAAAATATGTTTCAGTTTAAAGGTGTGTAACATACTCAGTAGAGGTTCTGCCACTTGCTTGTCTCCCAAGACTGGAATGTTCCACAGTATAGAATTAAACATATCTATATGGCATTCATTTACAGATGGTTTATAAGCTATTACAATACCTGTAAAAATATTTTTATTGTGGGGCCACTCATTCCTAGCCAGGCTGGCACCTCCGCTCAATTTCATTTCTCTCCAGTGAATAGGTCAGGAATCAGAATACACTAGATGGTTTGGCAAGAACCCCGGAAGTTGCAGATCACACACCGGCCAACCAGTGAAGAACTGTGAAGCCATGACGTCACACTCTAGCGCCTGTCTGGGTCCCTTTTGTGGTACAGCACAACAGTAAACAAAGAAGTTGAGATGGATGTAGACGAAGACAGACATTCTGTGTTGGCAACGATTGCCTAGATTGAGAATTTAACAGCTGGAATAAAGAGAATGTTTGGTGAATTTTATCAAAGGCAAAGACGTTATTGCCGTTCTTCATATGGGATTTGGCGCATTACATACGTCACAACCAAATAGCAGGGATTGGTTAAATAAAAAAAGTACTCATCTACCGTCGAGCGAACAAATCCTAATGCTGTGAGGTCAGGCGGTTTCCACGAAGTGAAACCAGCTGATGAATCAGCCTAGCCCATTCACAGATCTCACCTGTAAATTGGCATGGTGACATGACCTACTTGTCTTCATGGAGATGGATAACTTTAATGCTCTACTGTGGAACATTGTACCCAACTGAACGGATGGAGATAATCATTTGGGAGACCCTCTATCAGAAAAGTTACAAAAGTTACATGAGAAAAGTGCACCTTTAAAGTGCAATTACAACAATAATAGCACAATTGCACTTATAAGTTCCCTATCTCATAATTACAGTAATATGTTTTTTAATTTTTTACTATTTTCACTTTTAAGGTGCATTCACATTGATTAAACAGGACTGGGCTTGAGCCAGGACCAAGTGTGAACACATCCTTAATTCACGTACTTGAATAAAGAAATGCATTTTAATATAATATTACTTTTATTAATTTTTTTTTAAATTTAGGATTCTGGTCCCGGTGCCTTCATTTCTCTGCATGTCTGTAAATGTCAAATACTGAAGTGTCCTCAATTACAGCACATTCTCTTACTCCATGTGCATGCCAATACTGCTGTTGAAAGTATTGTTAGAAAGCTCTGCACAAACACACTCCGCATTACTGATGAATGCTCTTTTTTATTCTAGACAGAGTAGAAAGGGTATTGATTCTCAAGGAAATCTGTTAATTTAATGTTTGCTTATTTTGTACAAGGGCAGAACTGTTCTCTGCTCATTACTCAAATGTCAAGTTTACTATGTTTGTATGCTTGTCAAATCATGCTCAGTGTGTACAAGCTGAAAGAGATGATTGCAGAAGGAAGGTCTTGTCAAAATGAAGGTTTAATAGTGTTTAAAGCCACATTCTACTATAATGTAACTTATTAGACACACATTTTAAAGTCCATATCAGTTGTAACCTAAATTGTATGGGCATGTTCATAAAAATAGGCTAATCAACTTCAATCCTGCTCTACTTCTAACTGAATAAAGGCAAGTTAGTGGCAGAGCAGAAAAGTTACATATTGCACCTTTAATGAGACCTCAAGATTCAGTTTGACAAAGAAACAATACGATGATTTTATTTATTTAAAGCTTGTAACATTGTTAGTCACCATGTTTCGCAGTTATACTACATAAGGATTCTGTAAAGCTCTGTGGAGAGTCACACCTATTCACAGAAGGAATTACCGTATTTTTTGGACTATAAGTCGCACCAGCCAAAAAATGCGTAATGAAGACAAAAACATATATAAGTCGCACTTTTTGGGGGAAATGTATTATTATTAATTTAGCACCGCTTCCTCTTCTGCCACTTCTTCTTCTGTGTAACTGTTGTCAGCATCAGTTACAGTTAGAATTATTCTGGCCTTTCTGAATCCTGACAGGATGGTTTTGGTTGTCACTGAAGTCCAGGCTTTGTCCATCCAGTGACTTCAGGAAAGTTGCATGGTGCATCCTCACAGTTACTGTGAAGTTGTGTTCGCCATCCTCTCTTTCCGCCAGTCCCTCACAAGTTCCTTGCTCACTCCAAACTGTCTTTTTGCTGTTCAATTACCATTTTCGTCTGAATTTTTCACTACTTGCAGCAGGACAGCGGCTCTTTGTGCAGGAGACATGCACAGTAGAGTGAAGTACAGGAGTAAAGCCTCTCGCAACTTCAGTGTGAAAATTTTAAGTCGCACCAGAGTATAAGTTGCAGGAAACACCTAAACCATGAAAAAAAGTGTGACTTATAGTCCAAAAAATTATAGTATTGTATTTTTGGGTAATAGAAACACCCATAATGAATACATGCTAGATGAAAGTGTGTAATGACATACCTTGGAACAGAAATTACATCTCCTTGGAGACAAGTAGATAACAGACTGGTAAATTGTCCTATAGCGGTCAAGTGTACCTGTCCCCATACACTGCACAGTCCCAGTCCAAGGTTGTGTATGTGGGAGACAGCTGCAGCCTTATCTGGGCCTTCATTTCCTTACTATTATGAGACATGGCAGAAGCAGGGCCCTCTCCTCCGAGCCCCCCTCTCACACCACAACCCATCACTTCCCATCTGCTCTATACACTGCACCTGGAGCATGGAGCGGCAGAGTGGTTATCCAGGTGAGAGGACAAGATCCAGGCAAAACAATTTGGAAGCTGGCAAAAGCTAATGCAAAGTTGTTGAGTCAGAGAAAGCCACGGGGAAATCTGAAAATCCAACTTTGTACTAGCGGATGTGCACATGATTTTAACAAAATACAACAAAACTCATAGGACACTGCGACTTTTAATTCCCAAATAAGCATTTTGAATGGAAAGGCAGCCATTTGCTTAATGCATAATAGCCCCGGTAATTACAATACATTAAGTTTTGTTGTTGTATGAGTGAATTAACACAGCTCTATAATTATATAAATTGTAGTAATCATTATTTTTGTGCCAAGCATTCAATTAGGTTTTACTCTTTTGTTTTTGCTAATGCATTTACATCCATAGCCACACTTCAGAATCAAACACTTTTTAAAACAAAATTGAATAACTGCATCTTTATTGTTTTTATTGTCGATGCAGAGCTGTTATTTTGCACATTTACCTTTTTATTTCTTTTTATAAGTTGGTTAAGTAAATCTATAACAATATTAGACTTGTCAGTAATTTAATTTGTGAAATGGTTTGCATACAGGTCATAATATGGATTTAGTTGTTATGCCTGTATCTATGAATTATAGATTTTGATTTATTTATAGATTTATAGATTTTATAGATATTATCCAACAGAGTCTGGCTGCAGACCCCCACAAACCTCCACCAGGATGCACCTCCATCCACATGTCCTGAACCATTTTCATTAGTTTACTCTTTATAAGCAAATTAATTACAGTTTTTAATCAGCTTTTGCCTTAGTTTGTTATGAAATGTTATCAAAAGCTAATTCAAATGTTTGCATCTATTATTATTAAGATTCTTCATTTAATCACCAATACATTTACATTGTTTCAGCTCCGCTCTGCTCGCATATGGAAATGAGCAGTTTAAAACATCTTGTCACAAACATTTTTAATTGTCAACATGTAGCCTACAATGGTCTAAATACAAATAACATAGGCATTTTGTTCGTGAATGTGCAACCATAGGCCCTATGTTTGGTTAAGATTAGGCTCAAATCTGCAATAGTTAAGGTGGTAGAGATCTGTGGGTTGTGTCCTCTGGGTGATCCTTCTCATTATATACACATTTCTTGTCATGTATGCATAAAACAGTAGGCAAATACACTGAAGTCTGAAATACATTACTCTATTTGTAGAGAATCTAGTCATTTTGCTTTTAAGTATGATATATTGCTACAGAAAAATATCCTGATAAACGATAATATTGAATCTTAATACCACTGACACAAGCATGATTATCCCAGTGAAGGTTTTTTTCTAAGTAAACTTTATTGTAAAAATGCTGCTAGCAATAAATTACTGGCACAATTAAACACTGAAGTAGTCAGTCTAGTGTCTCTAAGGCTACATTCAGACTGCAGCCTGAAGTGACCCAAATCCGATTTTTTCATCCCTATGCTCCTGTATCTGATCTTTTGATGACAGTCTGAACGACACAGATCAGATTTTTTTTTACCCAGGCCACTTGGATATGTGCTCCTTTAACCCATACATATCCAATCTTTTGACATGGACAGGTCATGTTCATCCCACCTACACACGTCACAAATGTACCGGTACACAAACATTTTTCTCGTCTGTCGAAAATTGTGTCTGAACTCCGTGTCAGTGAAGCACTGAAGCACATCGAAATCCCACCACCCTGTGACTCTGCACCCGCACGTTCCTTTCTACGAACGTCACTGCGTCGTCCTTCTCCTTCTCAATCTCTTTAAAACAAATATGCTGTACATGTTCTGGCTCCAGTACAACAGCAGCTTTAAAATCTCCAGGTGGTCAGTGCTCATGTCCATGTTTAGGCGACTTCCGTAAATACTGAGCACACTCGCTGCATGCGATGTCGTTGTGTCCTCCAATGCGCATGCGGGACACTTTGGAGGCGTTTAAAGTTCACTGGAGATCATGAACAAACTTTGCCTGATTCATCAGCCGGTTTCAGTTTGTGGAAACCGTCTGACCTCGCAGCATGAGGATTTGTTCACTCAACAGTAGGCAGGTACTTTTTTATTTAACCAATCGCTGCTACTTGGTCATGACATATTTAATGCGCCACTATCGGGGCTAACTGGTATATTAAGTAGGGTTGTCCCGATCGCTTGATTGGCACCGATTTCACGTGACTGCGGACTCGATTCGGACTTGGATATTATGTGCGATCAGGTATCAGATAAATAATGTATGTATATAACACACATGACACACAGCACACAACAGTTTTTCTGAGGCGCGGGATTCGCTCAGAGAAGTCCAGTCAGCGCGACTATCTGTCCCACCGCATGCTGTTCTAGAGGCGCACTGGGACTGGGACTTTTGGGCCGTTCCGTGCTCAGGTGCTGTTACCTGAGGTTCTGTGGCCCGTGTTCACACCTGCGCGGCCGATGGTGTCATCGCACTGCGCTGTTTGTTGCAAACAAAACAAACTGCGCTGTTGCACAAGTCTATTGAGCAGTGGGACCAGTGTTGCAATGCGCGCTCCGCTGTGAGTTTGTGGATGTGGTGGTGGTGCGGGAGAGTGGGGGCGACCGGGGAGAGAGGCTGTGGGGCTTCTGTCACCTCGTTTTTATTTGATAAAATTTTGTATTATTTGGATTTCATAGATGAGCCTAAATGTTTCAAATGTAATGCACAGGCTTCCATATAATATCAAATATACAAACTGTAGATTGTGTAGAGTCTAGTCTCAGGATCTGATCTGATTCTGGTCTGGTTCCTGTTTTGTCCAGTTCATAAAGTTTACTAAGTTACACATTCCAAGACTATACTGTGAAAAGTCAAGATTTTCAACAGTGATGATGAATGGTTAGAAAAGTTAATTAAAAAAATGAAGTTTTGGACATTTGATTTTCACAAGTTCAGCCCAAATACTACACATGGACTCAATACAATCTGATCCCCCATACATCCTGGATCTTATGCTTTGCTTTTTGTTCCTTTTAAAATGTTTTATAGAAGTATCGAATCGGGACTCGGTATCGGCAGATACTCAAAATCAAAGGACTCGGACTCGGGGACCAAAAAATGTGATCGGGACCCCAATATTAAGCTTTTCCCAAATTCTGTAGGAAGAAGGACAATAACGTTTTTCTCCTTGATAAAATTCACCAAACATTCTCTTTGTTGGCTGGCTGTAAATCCTCAATCTCAGGAATCGTTGCCAACACAGAATGTCTCTTTTCAGATTTTTTGATGTCCAGACTCACACTTCTTGCAAACCGTCTAGTGTATTCCGATTCCTGACCTTGCTGAAGAGAAATGAAATTGAGCAGAGGCACTAGGTGGCACCAGCTTTGCTAATACAAGTCACATTTAATTGGAACGACTTTGCAAAAAAAATCGTGTTTCACAAAAAAAAATCAGAATTGAGCGTTAAGCCCTGCAGTCTGAACACAACCTTAGATGTCATATATGTTTATAATTACTGAGCCTGAAAAATGGTGTTGTTTCTATCGTATATTGAATGATAAGTCTATATAGTAATTATCATGACAGGCCTATTTGCATTGACAGTGTTCTTTATAGACTTGCACTGACTGAATTCTAATCAAAGAGACTGGGAGTTATTTCGTCTTTGTAATCCATCATGACATTAACAACAGAAGGTTATAGACTATAGTATGAAAATGTTCTACTGCCTTCATATGTCCTCCCCCTTTTCATTATCTAGACAAAAGTTGACAATGGCGCCTTTGTTTGTTAGGATAGCTGTCAGTACATGTCTCCGGTCCTTGCCAATCACCAGCAGCTGAGTGTTGACAGCACCACAGATTTTACTGCATAAATATGTTTTTCATCCTCTCTTAAATACATCTGCAGTGCCGCTTCTGTTTTTACTCCTGACAATCTGGGCTTTTACTGCCAAATCATATACTGTAACATCAAACTGTCAACAGCAGTTTTTTATGCTAAGAGGGAACGGTGCAGGCTGTCAGGAGATTTGGGTGGAATAGTGAATTTAGAGAACCATTTTACGTGAGTAGATGTTATTCATGTTTACTACTAACGCATGTTTCTAGTAAAGGATGGGCAAACAAGGGGTGGAGCGTGTGACGGAGAAGGGAGGGGCTGATTTATTGATGAGCAAGAGAGCAGAAAATGAGCTCAATTTGCTTAATAAAATTAGGGAAGTACAAAACCAGTCTGGTGGTGGACTCTGGTTCATTTTTGCTCCAGACCTCTGCGTGACCAGCTCCGGATCTGGTTTTAAGCTACATAAATCTTCCTTCACACCTGGCGATTTTAGCTTTATAGCCTTACTTTGAGGGTGGTCTCAACAGGGGGGCATGCCACACCACAATAAGGAACAAAGAGGACATCCCAAAATGCACGAGTCCTCCCCGCAGAGCTCGGGGACGGTCTCGGAGGTCCGGAGGGTGCAAACCAGAGCCACCCTAACCCCGGCCCCCCACCCGTGTCAGGGCTGCGGGGCTCTCTTCTGTCAGCCCTGGTGTTTGCTGCTGTCACTCACCCTGCTCTTCCTCTCCCTCCTCGGCAGCTGGGCGGTGGTGCACCTCACCCTGGGCACCCACGGGGGAGCACCCTTCAGGATCTCCGGAGGTTATGATCAAAGAGTGCCCCAGGACGACACCGCCACCATCGAGCCGCACTTCACCACCAACTGCACCATGGGTAAGTGTTATCTGCTTTTGCATGGTAAATACTTCCTGTGGTGGTGGTTGTTATTGTAAAGTCTTTGGGCTCGTGATACAGTAGTAAAAATGTCACAGTCTCCCATTATTACTTATTATTCAAGATTTCACTATTCTATATATTTTGAGTTTTTTCTTATTCCCACTCCTTTTCAAGAAATGTGCTTCTATGTTGTTTACAGTGTATATGTGTATGTGTATGAATTGTTGTTTCTCTCTTGGCACAAACTCGAAATCAATCAATCAGCTCTTATAATAATAACTAGATGAAAAAGTTAATGGTACACTATGTAACTTTTCTTCGTAAAAGTCCCGCCACGTGCTTATAAGTGTTACTGCTTTTCCCGGGACGGTATAGCATGAAACAATTCTGCCATTTTATTAAATTCCAAATGTTTTTTATTGTTTGTTACTGGTTCCTGGAGATAAATAAGCTTAATGCTATATTGTTGAACATTCCAGGCTAAGTAAAAACATTTTCATGGCAAGAAAGACCAGACAAGAAAAGTTAGTGCACTCTTAAATATCCTATTTTAAGCAAAACTATTATGAGCCATTAGAATGTTGTTATTTCTTCAAAAATATAGTTTTATTTAGACATGTTTGGGCAACTTTTTATTATAAGTCTGTTTACATTTCCAAAGCTTAAAATGCTTAGTTCCAGTGTGACAGTTGTCATTTTAACAACTTTAGTTCAGTAGAGATTGACAATTCCACTGCTGAAATTATCCAAATGATTCTATTGAAGGTGAATGGGGTTTAAAAACACAGTGGAGCACTTGTGTAGTTATATGAATAAAACAAAACCCAACTTCAGGTATGTTTTTGATGAGGAAACAACATTAAATCATAGATCAGAAAATAGCATTATGTGGGCCCTTTAATTTATTTATTTATTTATTTATTGGATCCCCATTAGTCTTTACTGGGGTAAAGACTATTAACACCCTGACATAGATTTTTGATATCTCTCTATCTTAAAAATATTTGTATACCATCCAGTAGGGGTGTGCAAAAATACTGAAATATCCATATATTGTATCGTTTAATGTGGTGATACAGTATCGATATTGTAGGCATTTTTTGGTATATTTTACAAATTATTATTTTGTTACAGCTACAGTTTTGTTGCTTTTTCATAGGAAGAAACTTGTTTATGTGTTTTGATTATTAAAATGTTTGCGTTTCATATGAACTTTGCACAAGAAGTAGAAGACTTTTAGTATTACAGCCATGATTTAGCCTTTATTTTTTATAGAATCATATGGAATTGATTTGAAATATATCATATTGAATTGAAAGCTCACTGTATCGAGATGTGTATCATATTGTGGTCTATGTATCGAGATATGCATTGTACCGTGGTCTGTGTATTGAGATATGTATCGTACCGTGCTCTATGTATCGAGGTATGTATCGTATTAGCAACTTTTTAATGATACCCAGCCCTACCGTCCAGCATTTCATACACTACAGGAGGTTGTGAATATGGGAATTTCCAGTCAATCGTGCAAAAGTACAGTGGACATAACATGGTCCAGTGTTTGTCCAGTCTAAATGTCCATCACATGACTGCGGGCTGTGTGGCCGCTCTGATGCGTGTGCACTGTATGACTCATTAGTGCGTGTGGTGGAATGAAGCGCGCCGAAAGCTCAGTGCTGAGATAATATGTCTCTCTGTCGACCACCAAAGAGCTCACAGTATTAGATTAATGCACTGATTCAATTTCCTGTGCTACATACAGACGCACTACAGGGTAACTTTCCAACAGGGAAGATTATAGTCAGGAAATATGAATGAAGACTGTCTTTTCTTACATCTAAATTATAAACTGTAGATGTAATTTTCTACCATGATCCATGAGTATGAACTGACTGCACTGATAAGTCATTATGTCTGTGTGGAGTACGGAGCCATTGGAGTGACTGGCCCTAAGAAGAAACTTAAGTACTGTTTTTTTTATATACTTTAATAGTACTCTCTACTCTATTTTGGTGTTAAAGCAGAGTTCAGTTTTTTACATTAAGGCTAGGTATCATTAAGAATTTGCCGATATACCTCGATACATAGGCCACAATACGATGCATATCTCGATACAGTGAACTTTTGATTTGATTCAATATATTTCAAATCAATACGGTTCAATAAAAGTCTAAAGTCTAAATCCTGGCTGTGATACTAAGTCTTTGTTAAACAACTTCTTATGCAAAGTTAATTTGAAACTCAAACATTTTAATCACAAAAACAGTGAAAATGTCCAATGTGCGGGTATATATGAGTTGTAGTACTAGTAGTAGTGGTGGTAGTAGTGGTAGTAGTAGTGGAAGTATTGCTAGGAGTAGTAGCAGTGGTAGTAGTAAGTAGTAGTAGTAGTAGTAGTAGTAGTAGTAGTAGTAGTAGTAGTAGTAGTAGTAGTAGTAGTAGTAGTAGTAGCAGCAGCAGCAGTAGCAGCAGCAGTAGTAGTAGTAGCAGCAGCAGTAG
Source organism: Boleophthalmus pectinirostris (assembly GCF_026225935.1). NCBI lineage: Eukaryota > Metazoa > Chordata > Actinopteri > Gobiiformes > Gobiidae > Boleophthalmus > Boleophthalmus pectinirostris. The sequence continues at coordinate 19,910,891 of NW_026570971.1, read as the reverse complement.
TAGTAGTAGCAGCAGTAGTAGTAGTAGTAGTAGCAGTAGTAGTAGTAGTAGTAGTAGTAGTAGTAGTAGTAGTAGTAGTAGCAGTAGTAGTAGTAGTAGTAGTAGTAGTAGTAGTAGTAGTAGTAGTAGTAGCAGTAGTAGTAGTAGCAGTAGTAATAGTAGTAGCTGTAGCAGTAGTAGTAGTAGTAGTAGCAATGGAAGCAGTAGTAGTAGTAGTGGTAGTGGTAGTAGTGGTAGTAGTAATGGAAATATTGGTAGTAGTAGTAGTAGTAGTGGAAGTATTGGTGGTAGTAGTAGTAGTAGTAGTGGAAGTATTGGTGGTGGTAGTAGTAGTAGTAGTAGTAGTAGTAGTAGAAGTAGTAGTAGTAGTAGTGGAAGTATTGGTGGTGGTAGTAGTAGAAGTAGTAGTAGTAGTAGAAGTAGTAGTAGATGTAGTGGAAGTAGTAGTAGTGGAAATATTGTAGTGGTATTAGTAGCAGCAGTAAAAGTAGTGGAAGTAGTTAAAGTGGTAATAACAGCTGTGCTAGTGGAGGTACTTGTAATAGTAGCAGCAGTTATTCAAAAACAACAGCAGTTATTGTGCTATGAAACAAACTGATTTTACTCCTCAAAACAGTGAAAATGTGAAATATGTCACATAAACGAGTTTCTTCCTCTGAACAAACAACAAAACTGTGACTGTAACAAAATAATTTAATAAAATACACCAAAAAATACTCTTGGTGATATATCGATATAGCAGCCCACGATATCGATACTGTTTTATCACATTAAATTATATGATATTTTTGCTCACCCCTAATATTGTTAGAGAGGATTTACTCAAAAAGGAAAATATATTTTTATGGTAAATATCTGTTTTTTTGCTTTCGATCTGCCCATGCAAGTATGCCAATTAAACACCATAATGCAAAATGTTTAAGGGCACATATTACTCTATATTTGATGTTATAATGTTGTTTTCTCTTCAAAAACATACCTACATATTTATGCTGTAGTCTTCACTCAGATAGAAAACCCTCTGTTCCACCTTGTGATGTCATGTGGTGATACAGGAAGTGTTCCACTGTGTCCATACATCTTCACTAGAATCATTTGGATTATTTCAGCTCTGGAATTTCCAATCTCTAGTGAACAAAACTTAAACATGAAAACAACAGCTTCATGACATCATAAGTTGGAAGCATCTTTAGTTTTGGAGATGTAGACTAAATAATAACAAAGGATTACTCAAACATGTGTGTGAATGAAACAAAACACAACTCCAGATCTGTTTTTGATGAGGTAGCAACATTCTAAAATGGCTCACAAGAATCAATTCAGTGTAATACAGGACCTTTAATACACCGCACATTAAACTTGATAACAGTTCCTCTTTCACATTTTACTGAGGGTGCTTCCTTAATAATATTGCAGCCATTTTGCTCCGATTTGGGACTCTATAAATAAATATTAGTGAGTTGAGCTGCAGAAAAGGCCACTTGGATCATTTACTTTCCGCGCACTCCTCTGTTCCCAAAGTTCCCTGACTTGTTTACCGCAGTCTGCTGAACTTACATTAAAAGGAATAATCTAGTAATGGATGACCAAGAGAAATGTTCTGCCAAGAGTTGCTTATCATGGGCTAAATTAAATCTTAGTGGGGCACCAAGATAAGAAGAAGGGAGATCTGCAGCAGGCTGGACTATATGCGCTGGACGTAGCTCGGAGCTAACAGGCTTAAGCATCGTTTATACAAGACTTCTTAATTTACTGTTAATTAATGAGTGGCCATTCGAGCGTAAATACCACTTATATATGAGAGGTAGTGGGCTGCATGCTCAATTTAAGGTGGCTTATAGCAGCCCCAGTGCACTTGTTGGACAAGTAATACGATGACATTTACTTTTTAAATACGATTTTTTGTCAAGTTATAGGTTAAGCACAGTTAAAAATATTATGTTTTTTGTTGTTATTATGCAGAGTAGATTACCATTTTAGGTAAACTTCTCTAAACTTCTCTTCAACAGTATCTTATCCAGTGGCAGTGTTAGCAATTTTGGAGTCCGAGGCGAACTTGAGTTTGGGGCCCTCACTATAATGCACTGTTTTGTTTTGGCTTTTTTTGTTTTGTTTGTTTTGTTTTCGTTTTTTTTGTTTTTTTTTGTTTGTTTGTCTGTTTTCTCCATTTATTTGAATTATGGTGGATTGGAAACTTGTCTTATTAGTTTGTTCATCTACTAGATAACCAGAGCTGAAAGTAGTTTTATTTTGTTGCTACTACAATTACATTTTTGTTTACATCCATGACACAGGAGTATTATTATTTTTCTTATGATTATTGTTTAACAGTAGAATACTCATTTAACATCATATTGAGAGAAAATCAAATTGCTCTGACACTTCGGCCATTAGTGGGGGGCTCTAGGCAGCCACCTGCTGTTGCCTAATGGTTGTGCCGCCTCTGATCTTTTCTCTGATCCTTTCCTCTATTTAAAGTTGGCTGTCCAACTCACTCCAGCTTAAATGGCAAAATCCACTGACCCACAGGTTGTCAGTTTGATTCCAGCTCCCACAGGTCATTACTGTTGCTATTCACCTATAGATCCATGGGCAAGACACTTAACTTGTGCTAATAAGTATTCATTTTGGTCTACCGAGGCACCTCTAATTTCAAATATATCTTAAATCAGGCATGTCCAAACTATGGCCCGTGGGTCAAATGTGGCCCTCAGACAAATTTTTCTTGGCCCTCAGACTTCCAGGTGAATTGGGCCAAATTACCTTGCATCAATTAAAAATGAACTATTTACTGCAAGTTTTTGGAAAATCTACCTTGATAAAGCCAATATTTAATATTTAGATTGTGGTTTTAAGGATCTTGGCATGGATAAAGACAGATGGCTCATTCTAACGTGTTAAACATGCACATATTTCAATTATTCACTGTATTGAGGACCAGTCTACAGCTCTCGATCAACCCTCTGCTTCGTCTGTGTTTAGATATGTGGCCCTTGATTAAAAAAAGGTTGGACACCCCTGGCTTAAATGGATTATCAGTATTATTCTCTTGTTCAAAGTAATTGTGTATTGTAAATGTGCATTTCTTGGCTAAAATATTTGAATGGTTAATTGTACTGTACATAAGAAAATCCATTTTGACATAAATCATATATTTTTGTTTAAAATGTGTGATAGTTGTAGTGATTTGTCCAACATTTTAAAAATCACTCACCTCATTGGGTTACTTCATCTTTTACTCATCTCACTAATACTTGATATTTGACTCATGTTAGGAATGATTTCAAAAGTTAGATTTTAACATTTGATAACAGATTGAGTATAAAAGGCCCCTGTTCCACATCTGAAGTGATAAGTCATCAGCAGCACTGACTCCCTCACTGCAGTGTCTGGTTCACTTGTCAAATATGTAAATGCTCGTGTGAGAGCCCGGCTCAGATAAAAGGAAAGAGGAACAGAGGAGAGATGGAACAGAGCTGGAGATAAAACAAAGCAGATCGAAGAGGGAAGCACGTTTTGTGACACAAACAAATGAGTCATTCAATTGTGAATTAGCACAGCTCCTGACGCAGAACTGTGGATGCAAACTATTCACCAACTGTCTCTGTCCACTCCAACAACTCTTTTGTTGTTGATTTTCTATGTGTTTGGACTTTAGTTAAAGAAATAGTGGTAATATGTAACAATTACAATGAGACGGATTAGACCGTTAATGATTGCAATACAATTTTAGAAGCTGTGTGTTTTATACCATTTTAAGATACAGACCAAACATACAACAGCTTCCAAAGAACGATTTATTTAGTCAGATTGTTAACTATGGATGGATTTGATGCTCAAAGGAACTGCTGACATGGGCGCTGTAGCTTTACCTTTCTCAGAAGATGACAGTGCTTTGTCAGTGAAGGATTTTCCTTCTGAAATAGAACATGTCCAAAGCTGAGGAGATTTTTAAATTGTTCTTTAGTTGGAAATAAATACAGTAGATTGTGCAACCTTAATAATGCTTTATAATCACAGTTTTTTTATTGCACTGAAAACATCTGCTCTCTACATCTCCACAAACGTGACTTTTATTTATCCTGGAGGAGGTCCTCATCCTGCTTGTCTCCATGAAAATGTTCCTTTGGCTCTGATTTTCTACAGTATTACACAAAATATCTCTATACTGTGTGCATTATTATTAGGCACGTTGTATTTATGAGGATTCATTGAACAACTACAGTGTTCTCAGTCAATCCAAAATGTTAATAAACCTCAAACCTGAATATTTAAGAAAGTAAAAGTGAAGTTTTGGTTTTCTGACGAGAAAATCTGTGTGCACAATTATTGGGCAACTCCTGTATTTTCCGGGCCACTGGCCGCGCTCTTAAGCCTCCAACCCCATCAAAAAATGACTGTGCGCCCCACAAACCAGAGCGCCCTATACACGAATCCACTCAGGTGTCCCAGTATGACTTCACTAAACTGTAAAGCCACACCACCCACAGCGCAATCAAACACGCACGGAGCAGACAGTGACCGCGTGGCGAAAAACACCCGCAGCCACACTCATCACTCCACGCTGACGAGGAATGGAACAGAGGAACAAACCAAAAAGCGAGTGCAATGTGCCACTCTGAGCCACAACTGAACAACTGAGTCACTGCGAACACGCCAACAATCCAGTGGTCCCAGACAGCACCCTCCCTACACGACACAACTGAACAAAGCCCAGAGTCACCGTGAACGCGCCGAACAAAGTCCCACTGACCCATCTAACTGTTGTGTTTTGTTTAAAGTCCGGTGCGGTTTATTTGTGAAAAAGTTAGAAAATAGACCATTCTATGACACTGCGCCTTATACAGTAATCCAGAGCGCCTAATAGTGCAGAAAATCCAGTATTCATGTACAGAATTATTACACAACAAAATGAAAAATTATAATTTTCCATTCTCACTTGTTTATTTTCATCTGTCAGAATAGTACAGTGCACAAAATTTACATATAAACATTTCTGACAAGTATTGTTGTAGTTGTTGTTGTCTAGTACTAGTGTTGTTGTCTAGTTGTTGTAGTTGTTGTTAATAATAATTATTATTCACATTTTTGATTGACCTAGAGCACTTTTAGTAGTTCAATAATAAAATGAATCCTCATAATAAAACTTGCCTAATAATTATGCACACATTGTATTTCTATTCACATGGAATCAGAAAGAACATTACATACTACTACTTTATTTACCTGTTTGCACATGTTCTATGTGTTTTTTAACTACAAATGGCAAATAAACTAACCTAATCTTTAATTAATGCCTTAACCTCTAACCCATAACCCCTTAATGAAGTAGTTACTAAGCCTGAATCATTTTCTTATTAAACTATTCGTTCATTTCATTAAGATAGTAAATAGTGTCACTTAAATGTGTTACTTGAGACTCGAGCAGAGGACTGTGTTGCTAGCAGGAATAGAAAACATGGTGTTCCCTCTTTAAGCAGCACCTGGCTCTCGGGCACAGCACCCACCTCATCCCCTGTGCGCTCTAATCCATGTCGGCAGGCCTGACGTGCTCTACCCAGCATGCACTTCTCTCTGTTTTTAACCACCACTGCCCACCCCCCTCACCCCACCCGCTTTCCCCTGCAGCACCTGTCACTGGCTGGGCTTGAATTACCTTCCAGCCCACCTTCGTATGGAGCATAAAGCACCAAGCCAAGATCACCCGCCAAACCCTGGCAGATCACAGCACACTATTTTGATTGCATTTCAAAAAATAAATTTGCTAATTACTGGTAACAATTATGGAGCGTACAACAATGATATCAAAGCTTTAATTTGGTCTCTATTGTGTAAAAGACAAAAGATTACGCAAGTGAATTTGGGTGTTTCTCACTGGAGTAGTTGTGCTGTAATTTGGAGCTAAGTTGAGGGAGGAAAGTTAGAGAAAAAAGTTTATTAAATTCTAAGACACTGCAATTTTCTATGGCATTGATTACTTTCAAGGGAGGTATACTAAAAAGTATACCATTAGTTAAAATATATTACTGTAAAATGCAGTCAATTGTAGGCTTGTATTATTCCACAGTGTGGCATTAAAACTATCAACGTATGCAAATGTAGGTGTTTGTTGCCATGGAAAACATGCAGAGAGCGGCTTGAATTCTGTGTTGTGGTCTGTTGCCATAGATGTACATGTGTAATGGTTATAATCATGATATTAGTATGTGTTTATTATATGTAAAAAAAAATTATTCTTGTATGTATTCTTATAAAAAAAAAAAACATGTTGGGGATTTACCAGCGACTTCTGTGGTTTAGAAGTATTTTAGGTTTGTCGTGACACAAAATGAGAAAGGAGAAAAGGTGATGGACAAACAACAGACAGTGTACAGACAACCGTGCGGTTCACCTCGGGAAATACTACAACATGAGAAGTCACTTCTTAAGTCGACACGCCGAAAATGTTCAAGAATGTGTTCAAAAAATCTATTCGGGACAAAAACTAAACATGACGTACATACAACAGCGCTGCCTCACAATAGCACTCAAGAAATAACCAAATACATTGTAGAATATAAAACGAGTGATTTACATTGTATTTAAAAGGTTAGTGGCTAAACTGGAGCCAAAATATAAAATGTCATCACATTCAAGTTTGTTTGGTTTTTTTATTTCCTATGAGGAAGATTCAAACATACATTGAGTAATAATGGGTTTAATGCAGCTTTGTTTACATTTTACAGAAACAAAACTTAAAGCCACATGGCTCGTTTGCATAAACCTCTTAGCGCTGAAAAAAACAGCTCGCTCCTTGCATGCTGATATGGTTCAGCTTCTGTCGGACTTACTCCATGAGGCTCCTGACAACAGTTTTATTACAATTGTTTATTTGTTACTTGAATTTCAAGTTGTTGAAAATGTCATTGATATGAATATGACAATAAATGTTGTACAAAATGACTGGTCAAAGCATTTTATAATGTTAGTCTTATTATTATGTATAATATCATAATATCGTGAGCCTCCCCACCATATCGTGAGCATTCCCATGATATCGCAATAAATATCGTACCTTGAGGTTTATACTGTGACGATATCGTATCGTGAGACCTGCATATCGTTACACCCCTACTTAGTACTAGTACAGGTCTGATCAGTACTTTACTAGAGTAGTAAAATTATTACTACAGCTAATCCCAACAAATAGCAGCACCGACCGCAGCCGCCACAGACATGTCACAAAATGACTCTATTGGATTAAATCTGCCACTGCAAACTCAATTGATTATAAGCTGCAACATGCATCTGCCTTGACATCAGCCATCTTTCCATTTATGAACTCACTAAATAAAAATGTCTTTGTTTATTGATGGACAAGTTTCTATCATAACTTTATTGAGCAAAGTGAAATTTTGACAATGTGTATTTTGTCCCTCATAAATGTTTATCTAAGGCTGAAGGGCGATTGCTCAAGCCAAGTGAAGTGCATGGAGATGTAGTCAATACAGGATAAATAAATGGGCCCTTGTCTGACTCTCTTCTCCGAACCGTCTACTTTAATTAACTCATCAGTCACCGGGCCAACAAGCAATCCAATTTGTAGCCTGTAAGTGACTGTGTGTCTATGCCCATCTCAGAGACTCCAGGAGAGAGAAGGATCCTGCTTTCACTGTACTGGGGACTTTAACCACCACTGTCTCCTTTAAGGTTCACCAGTAAGCGTCATAGAATTAACATGGGTTAGAATGGTGTTTCCCAAACTTTTTTTCCGGGGACCCATATTTTAAAAGTCACAAATCTTCGTGACCCAAGTCAACAGACATTGTTCGTAAATCACAAAATAAATGTGTGACCGTTATTGAACATTAATGAGGATATTTTATTGTTGACTGAGTGATCGTGTCTCTCTGAACAATTAGTATTACCCTATTTTTTTGGACTATAAAACCGGATTATAAGAAGCATTAAGTAAAACAAACAGATGGACACTTGAGACTTTTTTATTTCCAACGAGGAGTACTCAAATATAGACTGAGTAATAATGTGTTTAATGCAGCTTTGTGCACATTTGTTTACACTTTACAGAAACAAAACTTAAAAACACGTGGCTCATTTGCATAAACCATAAACTTTGAAAAAACAGCTCGCTCCTTGTGCACTGATGCGGTTCAGCTTCTGTCGGATTAAAGATCACAACTCAGTGAAATATATGTGAAAATCGGTTCGAGGTCAGTAAGCGCAACCAGAATTAATACATAAAGCGCGCGGGATTATAACACGCACTGACGATTTTTCAGGAAATTAAGGGATTTTAAGTGTACTTCATAGTCCCAAAAACAAACGATAGTCAAGTTTTAAACAAGGAAAAACTGTAATCAGTGTTTCCCACAGAAAATTTATTAAGCAAGGCGGTGCTGCTGAAGGAGTGAGGAGTGGATATGCTCGGAGATGTACTGTATATGTATATTGCAGAGCTACATGTAGATTGTGACAAGGCGGCCCCAAAAAAATCTCTTGTGTCTTGCGACCCAGTCTATGGGAAACAATGAGGACTATGGCTATCTTAAGTGGATTTTATTATAATAAAATAAATAAATAAATAACATAATAATAATAATAATAATAATAATAATAATAATAATAATAATAATAATAATAGATTTTATTTGTATTGCACTTTTCATTTAAAAAAACAAATGTAAAAAGGCTACAGTTGGTTTAAAATCACAGAATAACAAAAATAAAAACTCAGATCACCAGTTACATAGGTCTATATGTAACAACAAAATGAAAGAAAATAATAATAAAAATTGGGGGAATATATAAGACAATGTCGCTACAGTTCATTTTTCTGTGTATCTTTTCTGATGGAGGGTCCATTTCTCCATAGAAAGTAAAATTACGGATCAGATCTGCGCACATGTGAGGTCATTTACAGTGAGAATGCTTTTTTTCTCCAAGAGTATTTCAATATCAATAAAAGCATCTGTAATGGGAGAGAAGCAAGATGGAGGAGTTTCCTGTCATACCGTGCGACATTCCGGGCAAATCAATGTTATCTCCATGGAAACAAGCAGACGGACTTTCAGGGAAAAGTTACACAGTGCTCCTTAAAGCACTTTTTTGTAATATTTCTCTGTTCTGTAAGTAGTTTATCACATATAATTGGACATGAACAGAGTTAAACTGTTGAGACACAAGCATTGACTAAATGAGTAAACTGGACGTGGACCCTTCCCTACATAAGTATGATGTATAACGCTGTGAGTTTTGGCAGTTATTGCTTGGACAATTACATCTGCCATCATCATTTGCAATCATTTGTAAAACACATTCTGTATCCACACAGTCGTCGTTCATTTTCTCTTTGACATGTAGCAGGAATCTCAGTGGGCAGTGATCGCAGTGGGCGTTGGAACCGGTGACCGCTCCCTCCCCGGCCCATTTCCCTCACCATTACAGCGTACTACTGAGCCCGCTAATGGAGTCATACCACAGTCGATAATCTAGGTACCCCCTGTGGGAGATAAATGGATGGATGGCTGCTTTAGCCAGTATTTGGTGCAAATACTTTAACCAAATTACCACTGGACAGGACAAAATTGGGTAAAATTGGGGAGAAGAGTGGGAGGAGACATTCAGCTAATCCTCTGAGAATACTGTTTTCATGTTTCTCCTTCATATGAACTAGGGATTGAAAAATGAATGCGTTAACAATTTGCGTCAATTTTTCCTTTTAATTGTGTTAAAAATGCAACCAAGTTTATGGTCATGATCTGTAGGACTAAAGAAGATAAGCAGATGAGATATCCTGACGTTTGCTTGTCAAATGTTGTGTTGACTGTTACAACAAGAATAAAATATCTTGGGCCTATCATCACTGCAGACATGACAGGCCTCCGACCTTTTTCGTCTGGTGAACTACCTTTAAAAACAAAAATGTCTGAGAGCTACTTATTTTAGAGGTCACCAGCAATTGAGAAAATAGAAGAGTTATGGCAAACCGTAGACAGGGAATAGTTAGATGCTTCTTAAACATAAACCATTTAATAGTGCACAAGTTAGGCATCAAAATGATATTTTAAAATGACATTTACAGTAGTAATTAATCAGATTTTAGTTATTGAGTGTAATACTTATATTTCAGAAATCCCTTGGAGAGCTACTTGGAAGGGTGTGGAGAGATTCTGGTCTTGATAAAAATTCACCAAACACTCTTTTTTGTTCCAGCTTTAAATCCTTAATCTTGGGAATCGTTGCCAACACAGAATGTATGTCTTCGTCTACATCCATCTCGACCGCTTTGTTTACTGCTGTGCTGTGCCACAAAAGGGCACTTGGGTTTGACGTCATAGCTTCACAGCTCTTTGCTGATTGGCCGGTGCGCGGTCTACAACTTCTGGGGTTCTTGCAAACTGTCTAGTGTAATCTGATTCCTGACCTAGTCTCTGGAGAGAAATGAAATTGAGTGGAGGCACTCGGTGGTGCCAGCCTGTCTACATCCCACCCATCTGCCTATTAACATGTCTCCATTGTGATTACCAAGTTTATTTCTGTGCTATGAAGCATTGCATATTGGGTTTTACACTATTATACATTCTTATATTATGAAAGCCCAGAATTATAATCCAGACACTTTTCATAACCAGGGCCATGCTCGATTAAAGTGCTGGACCGACGAGGCGTGTCACCATTTTGTAACGAATGTGAAGAACCATATTAACTATCATTGACACCGTAGTATGCCTTAAATAAGCACAACAGTTCCACCATAAGCCTGTAATTGAGTTTTCAATTTCATTTTGACGACGTGCATCACATAAAGTCGTCCCCCGAGTTCTTGTTATGGGGTAACAAGCTCTGAGTGATATGTATGTATTTGACTAAAGTAGACGGCACACACTGGCACTGGGAATGTTTATTAGGAGAAAAATTGTCAAACGCTACCTGTCACGGCGTCTCAGGAGAAGTGCCAGATTTGATTCAGTACAACCACACCTAAATGTACTACTCAAGGACTGCTAATACCGCTAATAAGGACAGTAGTCAGAGAAAACTGAATTGAGAAAAAGTAGTAACTGTGAAGACACTGGCTATAAAAAATCAATTCGTAGAGAAATTACTGAAAGTTTTGACAGAAAGTGAACATAACAGTGCTGATTTCCATTTTTTTTTTTTCCCCGTTCCAATCCATAACACATTTTCAGATTCCATCCTCTAGCCATTACTGCTCATTTCAATAAATTTGCACAAAAGCAGATACTATTTTGGCAGTTATTTCACAAACTGAACACTAGCAATAACATGGTCAAGGTAATGCGGTAACAGTCCACATTTTAAGGTGTCACACAGCTCGACTTTCTGAATAGATGGTCAAAGTGCTCTTGAGAAGAATTTTGAAAGACTATAATTTAGGTTAGGACCCCAATCTATCTACAGTGGTGCTGCCAAAACTTTTATTATTGCCATTTATTGACTTGACTAAAAATGAAATAACTGAAGAGTGGAGAATTGTGCTGACTTTTGGCATGTTTCCATAGATTTCTATAATAATCCCCTGCTGTTTACTCTGGCCACATAGTCACGCTCTCAGCAGGACTGCACTGTTGGCCGCCAGTGCACCAAAATTATCAAAATTGAAGGCTAAAAATGTTTTGTATTCATACTTTGCAGCTGATGCCATCAACGTTCCCTGGGGGTGTGAAGCTGACTGAAGCACTATTCTGTCAGAAGCTCTGGTACTCAAGTTACTCTAAATCTGAGCTTTATTTTAAGACAGTCTGATAGGGTGTAGGTTTGCAAAAGGACGGTGGGGACATGTCACAACCAATATTTGGGGAAGATAAAATAGTCCCTACCAATATTTGCAATTTTATTTTAATAAACAAAAATACACATTTTTTCCTTTACTTTTCCAAACTTAATAGTATTAACTGAACACATTTTAGTTTTAGTCATTTTGTTCATTAGACGTTCAGTGATATGACGACAGGGTTACACCTGCCACTATTTCACTGGCTGTAGCAGAATGATGTGGAGCCAGGAGCCAGGAGCCTGAACTGGGGAAGCAGCAGGACAGTGCAGCACCCGAAGAATACGGCTTGAGCAGGCGTGAGTGAAGACGATGCACCAAACTTTGAAAAACTTTTCAAAAGGAACTTACTTGGCTTCATCTTCTGTTAAACTTGTCTTATAATGAGTTCGCCATGGAAAAAGAGCGACTATCACCACACGTGCACCTCCCAAACAACTACTACTACCTACTCTCGTGCTGTTAGCAGCCGGACTCTACTGACAATATTCCATGGAAAGATTTTCGGACATTACCTCACAAATCTCATCACCAACAAGCAAAGGGAAATCTGCTACAGACTTCTACATTACTGTTCTCCACTAAAGAATCTCTGCCCAGACTCTGTGTGTGTTTTGGAAAGAATTCATAAAACATATATACAACTTCTTCTCCCATTTGACCCTTTCTTATAAAGATGTGCTGTTTAGTTTTTGCAGTGTGCATCATACCAAAAGTAAACAATATTATATAATTAATCTGTTAATCAAGTAATCTATCAGTTGGTTTCATGGGGGGCGGGCACCAAAGCTGAGACCAAACCTACGCCCTTGCAGTCTGACCGCATAGAACTGACTTGGTTGACTCTAACAGTTGTGATGATTTTTACACTTAGTCTCCCACAAATAACATTACAGTTACAAGCTTTTCAATTAGTCACTATCACCTTTTTTGTTGAAAATCAAGCATGAACAGTTGTATTGCACAGGCTCCTGAAAATGTGCAGTTTAAATCCATTTTGTATTTTTTCTTGAGTTTTCAGACAATTAAACCTTTTTGTCTGTGTTTGCTAATAAGCAGCATGATGTATCAATAACTTTAATCTTAATGTTGGTTTAATTAATCCTTAAACCAAAATAAACTCTCAGAGTTATACTAGTATATGCCAACTGCTCTTCACTTGACGGCTGCCTCTTCTGTTATGCATAGATAAAAGAGCAGTTGGTTGGACATAAAGGGGACATATTTCAAAGTTTATCTCAATTTAATATGAAGCATCAGCACTCTACTTTAATCTAAGAGAAAGGGTATATCTGGCCTTTTTCTACAAGATATCCGTTTGGTGTTATAACTCTGCAGAAATCCTTATAAAAAGATTAGAAAACTACACAAAGTTTTTATATTCACGGGTTTAACTTGTGGTGTGCTCAGAATAAGAACAACGTACATTATAAAGTGATGATCGGCAGAAGATGACTAAGCCAGCGGTCTTTGGAAGCTCGCATACACTGCCATTTTGTTGTCTGCTACTTTGATTTTGTAGCACTTATATTTTAAATGTTTCATGGACACCCTGCTGGTTCTTCATAAACTCTACCAAGCGAGTTCCAGCTTTTAGATCTAAAAGTTTCTGAGTTATGTTTTGTCTGAGAAACCAAAACACTGAAACTGACCTTTTAGATTTTTCTATTTTATTCCCTTGTTGTCAGATGATTCCATTACAAAAGTTATGCATGTAAACAAGTTTTCATCTGCTGAATATAACACAAGTGTCTGTTTTTATGTTGTTTCGAATGTAAACCATTAACAAAAACCCACATAGTTGTAAAAATATATTACATATTACTTTTCTGATCTATGTTATAATGTTTCTTCATCAAAAACATACCCGGAGTGGTGTTTGATTCATTCATACAGGTTTAACACTGTTCTACTTTGTACCTTGTTGAGGAAGTGCTCCACTGTGTTTTTATACTCCATCTACCTTCACTAGAATCATTTGGATTATTTCTGCCTAAATATTAATTCATAACAAAATATTCTACACCACATCACATTTTTTAAACTTATCAAGCAAGATAAATTCTAAGCACTTTTAAGTCTTAGTTCTTTGGATTACAGCTGAATTTATTTAGTTTTTCCAGAATATTTTTGTGAGGGAAAACCACTGAGAAAAATCCTACTTTATAGACTTTACGATTTTGGGGGGGGGGGAAATAAATAATAATAATTGTTTTACCAGGGATGTAACAATAACTGAAATATCGTGATATCGTCAAAGTTCTCACAATAATATCGTGGACCATCACAATATATTGAATTACAAAATGCTTAAATGAAGAGTTATGGTGCAGCAATAGCTAAAAAAAAGACACAGGGAACTACATAGACCATGATCCTTTGCTCCGTTTAGCAGTGTAGACTACATGAAGAAATAACAGTTCTAAACACTTTTAAGTCTTAGTTCTTTGGATTAAGTCTTGTCAAGGCATTTTAAGAGGAAAAACTCACATATTCACAGTTTTGTTAGCCTCCACAAAATATCTCAATAAATATTGTACTGTGAGATGTGTATCGTGAAAATATTGTACCGAGAGATTTGGATATTGTTACATCCCTAATCGTAAAAATTAGGCACCAAGTTTACAATCTATTCCAGCGTGAAGCAATAATACAAATTTATTTCTTGATGAGCTTTCTAAATAAGTCTTCAGGGCATATTTTTCGTCACTCCAAAATGTGTTCACTCCAATAAAAGGAGAAATTCATCTTCCTCTGAGTCACAACATAAATTACAAATTGTCACTGTTCTTTCCAGACCCTTGCTTCTGCCAGTGACCTTTAGGAATCCTGGTGTGTGATTAGTCCTGAAGTAACAGATGGCCTGCCTGTTTTATTTGCCTGTACTTAAGATTTCCACATATAAATATTGTATATAAGTATATACAGTATTCTCTTTTACGGATGTAACAATAACCGATATATCGTGATATCGTATCATCAGAGTTCTCACAATAATATCGTGGACCATCACAATATATCGAACTACAAGTCTCTTTGCTTAAATTAAGAGTTATGGTTCAGCAATAGCTAAAAAAAAGACAGAGGGAATTACATAGACCATGATCCTTTGCTTCATTTCAGTGTAGACTTCAGAGGTGGGACCAAGTTGTTGTTTTGCAAATCTCAAGTAAGTCTCAAGACTTTGACCTCAAGTCCAAGTTAAGTCCAAGTCTTCTGCTTTGAGCATCAAGTCATTTCAAGTCTTTAAACCAAAAAGTACCAAATATAGTTTACATTTTGGCTATTTATATGACTTTTAAACTTTTATACCATGACTTAAATAGTCATGGTATAGGAGTATTTATATAAGAGTTGTAGAAATGCAAATTTTTCCTTTTTAAATGTCTTGACAAGAGTGCAAATCATTACAGTCAGAACAGAAAAATGTAAGGGTACTTAACAACAATTTGTCATGTTGTCTGCACTAAAATGGAAGGATCATGTTCTATGTCGTTCCCTCTGTTTTTACTGTATTGTACTGCATATTACTGTAGTACATTTGAGTATCCCAGTACTTCAGTTACTACCAAAGTAACCAATAGAGAAGTGGACATGTTCCAGTTTGTTCCAGTAAAATTCATTGCCACATTGATTAACTATAAAGAGAAAAGTATTTTATAAAATCATTTATTTTTTTAGGAGAAGCATCAAGTCTTCTCAAATCACAGGCCTCAAGTCCCAAGTCATTGACCTTCAAGTCCAAGTCAAGTCCCAAGGCTTTGTCTATTTTGCCAAGTGAAGTCTCAAGTCCTAAAAATAGTGACTCAAGTCTAACTCGAATCCAAGATACGACTCGCAAGTCCCAACCTCTGGTAGACTTCATGAAGAAATAACAGTTCTAAACACTTCTAAGTCTTAGTTCTTTGGACTGAGTCTTATCAAGGCATTTTAAGAGGAAAAAGTAGCATATTCACAGTTTTAGCTGTTTATACTCCACAAAACATCGCCATAAATATCGTACCATGAGATGAATATCGTGATAATATCACGCTGAAAGATTTGGATTGTTACATCCCTAATCATGAGCCTCCCCACCATATCATGAGCTTTCCCTCGATATCACATTAAATATCGTACTGTGAGATTCATACTGTCATGATATCGTAACATGAGACTTGGATATCGTTACACCTCTTTTCTCTTTATATTCTCTCTATATTACACAAAATTTACTCCTGTGTGCTTTAAACCATGTTATAATACTGTTACACCATCAAAAACATACCCGGAGCTTTTGTTTCATTCACATATGTTCAATTCTTCAGTCTTGTCTCTGATTTCACGTTGCCACTTTTGTATATACTGATCTGTTAGAATGCAGTCAAGCAAAACTTTCTGTCTGTTGTTAGCCACAGAACAAGAATTTCAAAACTGTTGTGACCATACTGGCCAGACAGAATCATCTTGACTTTGATATTTGCATCTGAAAATACACAACAGTTGAATCGTTTTCGGAACACATTCTCTGCCTTTGGGGTATTTCCTTTGAACTCCTGTTTTCTTCCAAACTTTCTGAAGGTCACTCATCCTCCAGTCCAAACAACTGGCCCAAAAGTTGATACGCGCTTTAAAAAACAAAACATGAATTAACTAAAGATATACGAGCGGTGAGGACAAGTTTGTATCTGGCAACACTAAGCTCCATCACTTCCTCCTCTAATCTCTTGCCTTAGGGTTTTCTGCTCCAGCATCCCCCCTTCGCACACTCAGTTTCTTTTGTAGGCATCCTTCCAAGACAATATACACAGGCTGTTTCCTTTTAAGATATTGAGCAAGTGCTAAATGGCCCAGGGCAGCGAGTAGTTGTTTTAGAATAGATTGTGCATATGCAGAATTGAACAGATGCTTGGTAAGAATGTAACTCTCATTGAGAAGCGTAATTTGTTAAGGAACACCGACCTGTGGCTTTGTAATGGGAGCAAGCACTTGTACCTGATGTAGAAAACAGCAATACAGCTTTCTAATGGAGATTTTCATGGAATTTGGGGAATTAAATTGGATTAGTACAATTAATGTGAAATTTGTCCTCTCCATTGACCAATCCTTCAATTTCACTGGGGCAAACTGGTCAGGATTACCTTAGCTGGAGGATTTTGCATATTGTGAGTTAATAAGTTGGTTACATACACCCTGTAAGCTCATCCATTGGTCTTTTATCATACTTTTTTTTATTATTCAGTTGCTATGATGTTGCACACTTAAAAGAACACTAAAATAATTTGAAAATAAGTAAAAACAAATTAATAAATTACTACTATAATATTAAAGATATCCTTTTACTGTCTGAAGGGGACATAGGACCTCATTTCCCAGTTACCCAGAGTGTTGGAGACATGTGGAGACACTTTTATAAATATTCCATCCAGTCCTTCTATTTGCAGAGGTTACTGGGGCTAGGCTAGTGCATGTCAATGGCCATAGTTAGCCTGCCACTAAAAACGTACCCACTCCACAAAACACTCGAAGAAAATCTTTTATTACGCCAGACTGTTGATGTAAATGTCTGTGTTGATAGAAGAATTTTAGAAGTAAAACAAACCTTGCATTTTAAGGATTTATGTCTGAGCAGCAGCAGTGATTTGCATTTCGTGATAGAAAGCTTGGCAGCGGCAGACTGATATATGAGAAAATAGTCCCTCAACATATTTCAAACATTATTCTATCAACTCAGACATTTACATCAACAGTCTGATGTAATAATAGTTTTGCTTCAGGTGCTTTGTGGAGTGGGTAAGTCTGTTTTTAGTGGCAGGCTAACTATGGCCATTGACATGCACTAGCCTAGCACCAGCGATCTCTGCAAATAGAAGGACTGGATGGAATTTTTTTTTTTTTTTAAGTGTTTGGTGTACTAGGAAATGAGGCCCTATGTCCAAAATTCCAGACTGTCCATTTAAAACATGAACAACAGAACTAGTGCATTTCTAAACTGTTGTTGTGGTCCAAAGTTATTCTCTTCTTACATTGTGAATATGAGTTTGCAAGCGATTTTCACAACTTTCAGAGGCCAGAGTAGAGTTTGCCACAGAAATACTAATAACAACTAGCATGCTAACTGTGTCCTTCCTGGTCCTTGAATAATAAAATCCTTTATAATTAGATGCAGCCACTACAAAGCAGACTTATTTTGCCCGTTTTCCTCAAATACATAGAACAAAATCGGGTACAGGCTCTTTAATTGTGCAAATAAAAGTATGATATCTTTCAAGCATATTCATGTTTGCAAGATGTCAATAAATGTCAGTTAGAAGGATGAATACACTGCAAAGTACAGCCTTAAAATAAAGCCACACATGTAATATATTTTTATCATATTGGTCCACTGACAAAGCATGCTGCAAAAACTCAAAGCCCCAATTATATTCCATTTCAGCAAATTGTAGTTGTCAAATTTTCAGTTTCTCCACACTTAGACACACAGAAGACAGAGTGGGCTCCTTGATCTCTATGAAATTGGACAAGATTGAGCAATACAACTTTGTCACCAGATAAAACAGATAATAAGGACCCAATTTCACTCAATTTCACTCAATTCTGACGATTCTCACACAGCCTTTGTAATGCAGCTTGTAATCAAAAGGCATGAAAAAAGATGTCGAAGCACATTTTTAGGTACAATTGTGAAATGAAATCTATTCTTTTGCCATTTGAACTATGATGACCTTTACCAAAATAAAACTTATCCCACAAACTAAATGAAATTAAACTTGCACTTTGCGAGACCTTTAAAATAAATGGATGTGGGAAACTTTGTAGATGGAAAAAGAGGAAACACTGAATATTTTACCATAAGAAGTAAGACATTACATTTGTCATTCATATTAACATAACATTTTATAACTTTGACTTTCAATCTTGTGCCGATATGATGAGTTGTTTAGATTTTGTTTTGGATCTCAAGTGTCCAAACAGAAACCACAATTAGATCCTTCTGTAGGTTGCCAGATCTCTCAACTGAAACCAGCTTGCAGTCTTCCTAAAAGGACTCTTTATTGTCTGATCTGTCCTAAGCAGCATTTGACTGATAATGGCATTGGTGATTCAGTTGTGCTTGCATTTCCGAAGTTGAGAAGTTGAAGTACATGTTTTTTTTTTTGTTTAATTTGTTTGAAGAGTTGAAAGCCGGTAAACACTTGGAACTTAGAAGCTTGCGAAAAATGTTACGAACCTTTTAAAACCTACTTACAGAAAAAGGTTAGTGATGTGACGTTCATGAACAAGTCGGCTCTTTTAAACTGTTCCTTAATGTAAACTAGAGCCCTGCACTGCACCCGCGGGACCCGACACAAAACAGTACAGTGCGGGCTATATTTTGAAAGCTCATTGTGTGCGCTGGACTGCACAATGCTGGAGCAGGCAGGTGGGATGATAAACTGCAGTCTCACAAACTAAATATGAGTGTAAGTAAAATATGCAAATGATTCATGTTTATCTATCATACATCATTTGCGCTGGATATTTTATTTGGCATTAATTAAAACACTTTAACATGCTCTAATCTCGCGCACATTTTAGACAATTCCTTTATGCTTCTCCTTGTTTGACAGAGTTTATGAAAGCAAAAGTCAAAAGTCCTCATCTTGCGGGATTTGCGGACAGGAGCGGGACAAAATATCACATATGTGGGCGGGAGCTGGACTGAAAATTCTGTCCGGCACAGACCTCTAATGTGAACTGTTTAAATCGGATCTCATTTTCGCAAAGAGTCAAATCTCTTTTTTCAAATTGTATGTATTTTTAATTAACTTTGAACCAACACAAGAATCAGCACAGATAGAACTTTTTAAATTATTATTATTAACATAGTGCCACTTTTTATTTAGATAATGCATTCAGACTTCAACTTCAAAGGCTAAACTCACTCCCACTCTCAGTTTGAACCATTTCAAACAAATCTTAGCCTTGGTCATTTCCCTCTGTGATTTGTCTGTTGCCTAAATAAAATGATTGTCTTTTGTCCTTTAGGCTTTATTAAATATACGTCTCTTTTAAATGAGCTGATCCAAAAAGATTTGGATCCCCGAAAGTCCCATCTGTAAAAAGTGTGTTGTGCAGTCCACAATGGTAAATGAAAGTCATGGCGCACAGTTGTAGTCCGGCTGTGTTTGTGTCGGCAGGAGAAGACTTTGATGCTTGTGTTACTGTGTTTCCTCATCACAGACCTGCAGCGCTGGACACAAACTACAGCTCCGAGGTGAAAGGAAACAGCAGGATATCTATTTATTATTGATCACTCCTGGGCCAAATACAATGTGCCTACATACCACCTTTAAAGAATACACCATTTTGCTCAAGCTTAAAATTTAACAACGAGCATGTGTATTTTGGCTCACAGACTATAGATATGAGAAGAACCTTTAATTCTCCTACGGTGGGAATTGTAGTGTTGTCACAGCAAAGTAAAAGAACAGGAGTAGTAGAATAAGAAGGTTATAGGGCCTATATAAAACTCTTGCACCCAAGTGACTAAATGTGACAGGGACGCCGTGTTGACAGTGGTGGATTAGCAGTGAGGAAAGGCACAGGGTGTGATATTAAAGTATAGTTTATACTGTAGTTATAGATCGGGTAGATTTCAGTTCAATCTAATGTGAACTTGATAAAATAGCGAAAATATATTGTGCACTAATTAATGTGCAGATGTTGTAGCACGCAAAATCACTCATGTAAGTGTAAAAAACAGAAAAAACATTTATCTGACTTTTATTTTCTACAATTCACATTTCTAAGCAGTTAATTAACATTAAGCAAATGAAGAGTGTTTAACAGAGAGCATTTGGGATTGTTTCTCTCTGCCTCATTAATAGACTAGTTAATGCTAATCAACAATATAGAAACATTCAGATTTTGAATTGTTATGAGACATTAGTTGAATCATTCAATAAAACTAAGCAAAGAAAAATATATAGATATAGAAATACATTCATAGCTTAATGAATGTATAGCTTGAAATGCTGTTAGCCTGTTTAGCTGCAGAAATCCACTTCTATACAATAATAATGTTCCATTTTTGCATTACATTTTTATATGTTTGCAACTGGTATGACTTGGTGAACATGTTAGTGAGTGTTTGGAGCACTACTCGTTTAAGCTTTGTGCACATCTTATGTTGGCTACAGCCACTTATCATTGTATTGTGTGATGTGTGGTGTGCACTTCTTATTTCTGTGCAGGATGCGCATGACTTGATTTGTGTCTTTGGTGAGTGTTTGTACGAGGGCGAGCTCTTTGCACTGTGTCTATATATATCTCTATATCTATCTATCTATCTATCTATCTCTCTCTCTCTCTCTCTCTCTATCTATCTATATATATATATATATATATATATATTTTTTATTTATTTTTTTTTTTTTATTTTATAAACTGCATATGTTTGGAAAGCTCCTACATCATGGTGATGGAGAATATTTTTTGAGATAAGATTTGTATGGACGTGACTGGAATGACTTGGTGAATGTGTTAATGAGTGTTTGGAGCACTTCACACCTAGGTTCAACTATTACTTTATGTTGTCACAAAGAAGCAGCTCTATAGCTTCAAATAAACTGACACACAAAATATAAACTCCATGACTGTATTAAAACTCTCATTCGATTTTCTCAACAGACCAATCAGAACAGATACAGAGATTTCCTGTTTAATGCTTGTGTTTGTGCTAATGTGTTGAGTCGGACAATTTAGAATAAGTACTGATATGATCTGGATATATTTGCCGCTGGCTTATTTATGATGAATAAATTCTACAATTTTCACATGGTTTTACACATTCTGTCACCTTCCTGATTTGGGGCAAATAGAGTCAAAACATTTAAGGAATACTACAAACTTTGAATGTAAAGAAAATGTTATGTATTTTTGTTTTTGAGTTTTGTTCTGTTCAGATGAAGCAGACAGCTGTTAATAAAAGTGAGCCTCTTTGGAGCACTGGGGTCCAGTCATCCACTGACGACCGGATGCCAGTGTGATCCTCTATGTGCTTATTTTCCTTCTCATCCTCACTGCTGGAGGAGACCAGACAGTCTGCAGAATCCGGGTTACAGGGTGGTGCAGTTGGCCTTTTTGCAGAAGTTACTCCCTCGTCTTCATCATCAGGACCAGAAGTCAGTGCCTTCTGAAAAAAAAAAAAAAAAAAAAAAAAGGATGAACATAACAGCACTATCAATTTCCCTCTCTAGACCAATTAACTGTGCCTGTGTTGGTCTTGTCTTCAGATATAAGGCATTCATGTAAAATATGAACATTACACGTTCATAATGTGATTTAAAGAGTAGATCACATCTGACAGAAAAGTCACAACAACACAGAAATTACACTGAACTCTTTTGATTACCAGCAGCTTTAGTTTAGTGTAATTTTTAGTCAAAGTAAAATGCAAGTGCAACTGTTTTAACTGGATTTACAACTAATGAACTAGAATGAGTCAGACTCTCACATTTTCACTGTGGTTTGTCGTATTGGGACAGTTTGTGTCAGTATACTCTTGAGAGAACTGTCTGTCTGTCTGTCTGTGTTTTTGCTCATGGACCAGAATTATTTTGCAGAATTTAATTATTTAAATATTTTGATTTATATGTACTTAAAACATTACTTAAAAAACATTGTAATACTGTGATGATAGCTCCTG
This sequence comes from Boleophthalmus pectinirostris, assembly GCF_026225935.1. Lineage (NCBI taxonomy): Eukaryota > Metazoa > Chordata > Actinopteri > Gobiiformes > Gobiidae > Boleophthalmus > Boleophthalmus pectinirostris. The sequence continues at coordinate 19,888,428 of NW_026570971.1, read as the reverse complement.
TAGTGTCTTTGTTTTTAACTGGTTTTCTAACATTCACCATAAATGTAACACCACATTGAGTTAATAGTTTTATTCTAAGTCATTGTTAACACAAAACTTTTTTTCCCTTATATTTTATATTTCTTATATTTGTAAATATAAGAAATGTTTTATTTGTGTCCAGTTTCTTTATAAGGCCAAGGGAAAAAGGCTGCAGAAGAATAACATAAGAAATTAAAATAGTTCAAATTGTTTTACTTACCAATTTTTATACACAGCAGATCCAGAAAACTTTTTCCACTCTCTGTGCTAAGAGCACGATCCATGAATGTGTCAAATCAAGTCAAGTGTCAAAAAGTCTTTCTTTTTCAAAATATGAAAGATTTGAAGATGCCATGTCATTCAAACAAACCAGTCTTGAGGAGAGGCCTGTGCATGGGTTTAACTTTATATTATAGGTGACATTTCAAGAGTTTGACCCTTCAAAAGATGATATTTTGACTGAAATGCTACTATGGCAACTGAGCTAAGTGTTATTAACTATAAAAGCCAAGGATAAACAATTTACTTTAATTTAATTTAAATTCTTCATAATAAAATATAAAGTGTAAACTAATTGGAACAATGGTTTATAAAAGCATCAGACAGATCAACGACCATCATTTAAGGTAAGTATTAAATCTTTAGGATTTTTTCTGAATTTCTAGATCAAAAACTGTTTCTGAGCATTTGGTGCGGTGCTCAGTAATGGTGCATAAAGATACAGAACGTGCCTATAGAGCTTCTGCATCCACGTGAATAAATCTGACACGATTCACCAAATGGTGAATTAGTGGTAATAAATGGCACAGAGTTCACTTTTGAAGTTTTTTTGTCATTAAAGAAAATTGTAGACAAGCATTTCTTTTTAAAACTAATCATATTAAACATTACATCATACTACAACGATACCATACTCACAGATGTTGTAACCCAATCTGGCAACATGATATGACCTGGTATTTTCTCTACATGACCCAATAAAGCCCACAGTTCTTTGCACTTTGAAAACTTGGAAGATGAATGGCTGCTTATGTTGTATGCCATTGTCTACAGGATATTGAACCATTGCTTGAGCTATAATTTTCTGTTCTAGCGTCGTCTGCCTGCTCCCATTTCCTCGGGGACTCTAAAATACAGCAGCAGTGACTGGCCACAGCTCTGACCAATTGAGCATAGCGCGTGCACTTAATTGAATACACTAGAAAATGTGTGTTGAGTATCTCGTGGAAAATTCAAAAGCATCCATCTTCAGTATTGCGGTTGCAGAGTGGTAAATTAAGGTTTTTTTTGTTTGTTTTTTTTATGTGGCAGACTTTGGACAGCAGGTAAAACCAAATGAACCCAGTGTTACCTGATGTTTGAGGTCATTTTTTTAGCAGCAGCAGATGGGTGTTGCTTCAAATCAGTCTTTTCTTCCCTGGACCACTTTTTGGACCACTGCAATCTATGAACACAAGAATTTTGAAGATGGCTGGACTCTGTAGTTAAGCTGCCACAATTTGAGCCTATATACTGTTTTGTTTTTTTTCTCCATATATCGTTATTTCGTTTTACCAAAAGGAGCATTATCTCATTTTTATTGTGTAAGGCCCATGACTTAGTCAGGCTGGTGCCACCTAGTGCCTCCGCTCAATTTCATTTCTCTTTAGCGACTAGGTCAAGAATCAGAATACACTAGACGGAAGAACCCCAGAAGTTGTAGACCGCACACCAGCCAATCAGTGAAGAGCTGTGAAGCCATGACGCCAAACTCAAGCGCCTGTCTGAGTCCCTTTTGTGGAACAGCACAACAGTAAACAAAGCGGTCGAGATGGATGTAGATGAATACATACATTCTGTGCTGGCAACGATTCCCGAGATCGAGGATTTAAAGACAATGACAATGTTTAGTGAATTTTATCAAGGGGAAAGACGTTATTGCCCTTCTTCCTATGGAATTCGGCGCATTACGTACATCACGACCATAGAGTGATAGGAAGATAGGATAGGAAGTTCTCTAGGAGGCCCTTCCGGCTCCTTCTGACTCTGGCTTTAATGGACTTATGTTAGGATCTGAACGCTGTGGTTGACGTCACACTCACTTAGTCCACTTCTTTTATACAGTCTATGGTCATGACCAAACAGCAGCGACTGGTTAAATAAACTAAGTACCCTACTACCATCAAGCGAACGAATCCTAATGCTGCGAGGTCAGACGGTTTCCACGAAGTGAAAACAGCTGATTAATGAGGCTATCCATCGTTGGCTTGTCTCCAGAAGGTTGGCGACTCCAGATTGGCTGTAATGATTCTAGTGAACTTGAACGGACTTTAAAAACACAATGGAGCTCTTCCTGTAGTGTAGGAGTGTTTTCTGTTTGCGAGAAGAACTCAGCCTAAATATGCAGGATTTGTCTGAATGAAACAAAACACAAGTCCAGATATGTTTGTGATGATAAATTGTGTAATATGCCCTTTAAAGTGTTTGTAATTTCCTTTGTGATGAATGAAATTGTCGTTGGATTCATTGTTGTGTAATTACAGTAAAGACAGACTCCGGCAGATCACATAAGCCTTGAGCACATGAGTGGATTTGAGGCAGTGACAGACAGTGAAAAACAAAGCTCATATTTCTGCATGTATTCTTGTGAATCTGTGTGTTGTTACAGCTGTACTTGAACAAGGGCTAATCTGTCTGTATTCAAATGCACAAGTGATTTCCACACACAAACTCCGCTTAAGTTTCACTCAGATGGGGAAAACTGCTTTACATGATCTTATGATACTCTACGCGCTCCGCTGAGAGACACAGAGAGGCCTATCTGTGCAATCTCTGAATCAACACGCACTTATGCAAAAATGACTAAATGTTTTCGGCTGTCTGGATTTTAACAAGCGGGATAGTGATTTCCCAGTAGAGAGTCTAGACACAGGCTGAAAGGAATGTCCATATAAACTATAGGATATTGTGCGGTAAAATGGCTACAGAGCTACATAGAAGCAACTCTCTACTCAGGGAGCTGTCTGACAATGTTCTTGTTCATGAAGGTATTTGCGGAAAAAAGCCTCAATGTAGTAAATAGCCGAGTATAAATTTAAGGTGATCTATTTTAGGTTCCAGCACAGGTTTATGTTTATGAAAATGTTATTGCTTTGCCTTGAATGTTCCGGAGTATGGCATTACACTTATGTGTCCCCATGGAGACAAGCAGGTGAGGTGCCCAGGCCAAATTACAGGTTGGATCTGCGGCGAGGCAATCCAAAGAAATAAAAAAGCTGACATACTATAAATCAGGGGTCATCAAACTAAGGCCCACAGGTCGACTCTGGCCCCCCAGCCCCTCTGCCCCCACCACTTGAACTGGCCCTATGAGGCAGTCTTCAGAAGTTGTCATGACCTATTTTTTTATGACTTTTTGGCAAATAATGACACGTCCACGTCTTGTATATTTATATGAAGTATTTATATTTATATTATATTATATATATATATATATATATATATATATATATATATATATGAGTGTACTGTAGTGAAGAGTACTGTGAAGAGTGTTGTGAAGAGTAGTGTAGTGAAGAGTACTGTGAAGAGTAGTAGTGAAGAGTACTGTAGTGAAGAGTAGTGTAGTGAAGAGTACTGTAGTGAAGAGTACTGTAGTGAAGTACTGTATGAAGAGTACTGAGTACTGTAGTGAAGAGTACTGTAGTGAAGAGTACTGTAGTGAAGAGTACTGTAGTGAAGAGTACTGTAGTGAAGAGTACTGTTGTGAAGAGTACTGTAGTGAAGAGTACTGAAGAGTAGTGTAGTGAAGAGTAGTGTAGTGAAGAGTACTGTACTGTAGTGAAGAGTAAGAGTACTGTAGTAGTAGTGAAGAGTACTGTAGTGAAGAGTACTGTAGTGAAGAGAGTACTAGTGTAGTGAAGAGTAGTGTAGTGAAGAGTACTGTAGTGAAGAGTACTGTTGTGAAGAGTACTGTAGTGAAGAGTACTGTAGAGTACTAGTGAAGAGTACTGTGAGAGTAGTGAAGAGTACTGTAGTGAAGAGTACTGTAGAGTACTGTAGTGTAAGAGTACTGTTGTGAAGAGTAGTAGTGAGTACTAGTGTGTAGTGAGTACTGTAGTGAGTACTGTACTGAGTGAAGAGTACTGTTGTGAAGAGTACTGTAGTGAAGAGTACTGTAGTGAAGAGTACTGTAGTGAAGAGTACTGTAGTGAAGAGTACTGTAGTGAAGAGTACTGTAGTGAATACTGTGTGAGTACTGTAGTGAAGAGTACTGTAGTGAAGAGTACTGTAGTGAAGAGTACTGTAGTGAAGAGTACTGTAGTGAAGAGTACTGTAGTGAAGAGTACTGTAGTGAAGTCTAAACTATTCATGAACGCAATGATCTTCTCTCATCTATCTTATTGTATCACCTCATGGTCCCAGGCCTCCTCAACTACATTAAAACCGCTTTGTTCATTATACAAACTGACCCTTAAGATCCTTGACAAAAAGCCCAAAAACTGGCACCACTGTGAAATTACAAAGAAACATCAACTTTTTAACTTTGAAAATTTTATCAATTTTAATAATCTTAAATTATTTTTTAAGTGTCTTAACCGCAATACACCATTACACTCAGAATTTGCCAGGACCATAAAATGTTCACACAGAGCGAACACAAGAGGCACTACTAGTGGTAATTGTGTTGTTCCTAGGTACAGGACGGCTCTTGGTCGGTCCTCGTTCTCTTTTAAAGGGGCCAGTCTGTGGAACAGTTTAACAGCTCATTTAAAATTGGAAACCAACTACAATAAATTTAAAAGGAAATTAAAGTTATTGTATGTTTCCAGTCAAAACTGCATCCACTGAAAATCTACTGTATATATTTTATCTGTATGTAATTTATGTGTCTTGTACTCTCTGTTTTTATGCATGTAGTTTATATTTTTATATGGACAGGTGTTGAAAACTAGCACTTGTGCTAAAACACTCAAAGCAATGCATCTGGCTTGTCTAATGCGTTTGTGATGTCCTTAATATATTTATGTTTATGTTAATAAACATAAATAAATAAAAGAGTACTGTTGTGAAGAGTAGTGTAGTGAAGAGTACTGTAGTGAAGAGTACTGTAGTGAAGAGTCTGTAGTGCAGAGTATTGCAGTAAAGAGTTCTGTAGTGCAGAGTACTGCAGTAAAGAGTTTTGTAGTGCAGAGTACTGTAGTGCAGAGTACTGTAGTAGAGAGTACTGCAGTAAACAGTACTGTAGTGAAGAGTTTTGTAGTGCAGAGTAACAAATGGCAAAGTGTTGGCTCGTGTTAAAGTACGAAAAATTTACACAGAGTGCCAAGTTTTCAAAGAATAGTGGATTCTTTTGTTGTGTCTACATCTTCAAACCTCAAAAACCTCTGTTCCTCCTTGTGATGTGATAATGCAGTAGTTTTCAAGTCAACATTTAGATTTTACCTTTATTACAGTAGAGATCTGCAATTCTAGGGCTTTAATCAAATGATTCTAGTGAAGCTGTATGAAGTTTAAAAACACAGTGGATCATTTCCTGTATTACTGCATGACATCACGAGGTGGAACAGAGTATTTTCTGTTTAAGAGAAGAACAATGAAGCCTAAATCTGCAGGAATTGTGCGTTCAACCTGTGGGAATGGAACAAAACACCAATCCCAGCATGTTTGTGATGAGGAAACAACATTCTAACATAGATCAGGAAACTGTCTAATACAGTATATGTATTTTAAATGCCACGCTGTGAAACATTTAAGGCAAAGAAACAAAATCTCCAAGCAGATGACAGAACCCTGCCTGAAAAGTTTCATGGTGCACCTATAAAACACTTTTAATGCTTATGTCTTTTTCAACAACTGCTTTTACAGGTTGCTGTTAGTGTGTACTACCACTACATTTTATGTGCTAAAAACATCTAAAAACTGTCAGAAAATCATAAAATTGTCTTGGGAAGTATAGTAGATAATATATACTATACATTTCACATAGAGACAATGTAGAATAAGTATGCTGGGATCAAATAGTACAGTGTGTGCTACAGTCTTTGGCCCTTTTGTTCTGCATAATAATGAGAGCAAAATGTGCTATGAAACTTTTATGACTTTGGGTTTCTGTATGTAAAATAATGAACGTCTCTTGTGTTTGAATACATTTTTTTTTACTTATTTCTGCTTATTTTAGCCTTGCTTTTTCCGCACTCCTGTACGCACCTGCACAGACATTAAGAGACACCTGTTGGAGTGTCTCTGTACAGAATTAGCTCTGCGGATGTTTATGTTTTGTGCTTGTTGCGTATAATAAAAATAAAATTCCGCCCTTACGCTGCAAAAAGTAATATCTAGGTTAAAGGCACATTGTGTAACTTTTCTGGTGGAGGCTCTGTCAAATGCTTATTGCTTTGTCTGGAAAGTTTCACAGTATGGTGTTAAACCTTCCTATCTTCATGGAGACCAAACCAGACCAAGTTACAGGGCAGATCTGTGGAGAGGTGACCCCGCTCACAGTCAGTTTTTCTAGTTATTTCTCAGCTAAACAAATAAGCTGTAATTGAATAAATATAACTTAGAGCTGTTTAAGGTAACACTGTGGAACATTTCAGGCAGAGCAATGGCATATCTGCAGAAACAAGCAGGTGACAGACCCCCAAAAAAGTTACATAGTGCACCTTTAAGTTAAAAATGAATTAAATCAAGGACATTTTTATTTGATCTGAGTATCATAATTTCCAGACTATTGAGCGCACCTAAATATAAGATGCATCAACTAAATTTTAAAAGAAAAAATAATAATTACATGTGCTACATTTATATGATGACGGTCTGAAAAGAAGATGCAAAAGTGGTGTTTAGACAAGCATTTTTGGGAGAAATCTGTGTGTGCCTAAGGTGACGCAAAAGTGTGTGGAATTAGATTGGGTATGCATGCCAGGTTTCTGTGTACTGTATGTATGTGATGTAAACGTGTGTGCGACGTGAGCAGATCTGACCAGAGTTTTGCATCTTGAGCAGTGTAGACAGAAACACTATGGCGGAGCGTATTCAACTTTTCCACTCTGGAGGGTGGTTTCAGATTTCACCATCACCGTCTAAATGAAAGGCACTTCCGATAAAATATTTAATCCTTTTTACCCTCAAGCGTTCTGGTCACCAGTGTTGGGAGTAACGCGTTATAAAAGTAACGAATTACAGTAATGCATTACTTTTTGCTGTAACGCAGTAATGTAAGGCATTACAGGGGAAAAAATAGTAATATTTTACTCAGTACAAATGTGAGTAACGCGCGTTACAATGTTTTTTTAACCTGGATTGAAGTGGTGGGTTTTTCTTCATACAAATTCGCTAAAATCACCTCGATATCAGCAGCGGTGAAACGCCAGAGATGCGCCCTCGTAGACCTTCAGGTAACCGCGGGCGAAAGGACTGACAAAGAACTCCACGCTGTTTAGACCTGGTTTAGACCTGGGTCAGTTCTAGTTTAGACCTGGTTTACACTCGTCCCTCCCTCTATCGCAGTTCACTTTTCGCGGTCTCGCTGTTTCGCAGTTTTTTGGGGGTTTTTTTGTGCAATTTTGCATGCCCTTTTTTTACATTGTATGAATGCGTATTGCGTTCCTCCCGCTGCATCCTGACTGGTCAAAGGACTCCTATCTCCTGTACAGTACAGTACAGAATGTGTTCAGCTGCCAAATTTAAATACATGTTCAATCTCTAGCAGTGTGATTCTGAAGTGCTGTACGGTTGCAAGTTTTCTCCCCGACGAAACCCACAACGTCGACGAAACGTTCTGCACCGACAAAGGCTCCTGCGCTCGCACCCAAAAGGCAGAGGAAGATGCTAACATCACACAAAAAGTTGGACTTCTGGACACGCTGAAGGAAGGTAGAAGTTACGCGCTGTAACAGACTCTTGCACCGGCTCGGGTACCTGCAAATAGTTGCTGAAATCAGGGCCACGAGCCCGAGCAGCAGGGTCCATAAAGAGCGATCAGGTGACAGCCGCTCTTACCTCCGTGAGGTGCGGAGCAGAGCCGCTCCTTTCTCCTGCGGTTCACCTTCGAGCCCGTCCCTACAGTGAGTCCTGTTTTAGTCCTAGTTCAGTTCTGGTTTAGTCCTAGTTCACTTCTGGTTTAGTCCTGGTTCAGTCCATATACAGCGTTATTTTGGTGAGAATAACGTAAAGTAATGCAATAGTAATGTAATGCCTTACATTTTAAATGCAGTAATATTGTAATGTAACGAATTACTTTGAAATGACAGTAATAGGTAATAAATAACGCATTACAGTTTCAAAGTAACTTGCCCAACAGTGCTGGTCACACCTGAATATAAGCTGCAAGTTTATTGCCGACACCAGCGGCCATAATGAAATATGATCACACTTGTCGAGTGTCAGACCTGGAGTGAGAGACTAGACCGAGTCCAAACGCGATCGAGTCCAAGACAAGTCCTACAACACTGCGATCTACCCACACGAGCTTGGAGATCGACTGGTAGATCGCGATCGACATATTGGGCACCACTGCCATAGACTGTATATATGAATGGACAAATAAAGAATCCGTCCATATATTAGCCACATTGTTTTATGAGGCGCAAGGTTCAAAGTGTGAGAAAAAAGTAGTGGCTTATAGTCCGGAATTTACAGTAGATTTGATTTGACAAGTAAAATTATCTACCAATGTTTTTTGTTTTCTTTTTTTTTCATTCAAGCAACATATCATTTTGTTTCTGTGTTCTCTGTTGTTTTTCTTATCTTATGTATTACAAGATGTATTTGATTTTTTTAAGATTTAAAAGTTCATGCCGTTAGTAGATCATTTTACTTACCAATTGAAATTTACTCAAATTAACTTAAAACTTTCTTAATTCAAGTCATTTTAACTCAGCTGGTTTTTACTTTTTGCAGCGATGTAAAGAATGAGAGGTGGAGTTGTACGTCGGCGCATGAATACTGTAACGGAGACAATGAAGACAATGAAGACAGATACTAATTGTTGTTGGATTTTAAACTTTTCTTGCCTGTTAAGCCTTCGTAATCTATCAGCTTCTGTTTTGGGTTACACAGTCACCTCTCCAGCTCACCTGACCGCTCGTACATCATCCTTAGCACAAAGCCAGCCACACAGATAACAAAACTCACTTACTCCCACAGGCCATCCATCCCCCCTGCTGACCCACTTGTTCTCACTGTGACAAGGTGTGATTTAAGAAGCGCTCTGGTCCATAGGAGACAGGGCAGCAGCCATGTCGTGCCCACGCTTACCTGCTCCGCCAGCCCAAAGTTCACAACCACCTCCACTTTGCCACTTTTTACTCGCTTGTCATCGCTCCAAAGATAAATCACTGAATTTACATACCTCGCCTACTAGTCCGGACTGCACGCTAGATAACTTTTTTTGATAAATTGTTCTGCTCGAGGTGTCAACATCCAGAGCAGAGGAAGCCACTGAGCACAACAAATGCATAATTCATGTACGGGCCATGAGTGAACACAGACAGAGCACAGCGGAGCGCCTATCGCCACACGGTTGGTCATATAAACAAGCCAGGCTCATTTAAATAAAGAGCAGGCTTTGGTTGTTTCTAAATGTCACGTGTGAGACTTGTGTGAGGATGTTACAGTTCAGTAGCAGTGATTTATAAAGCACAACACCATTCTGACAAAAAAGGGCATTTGTTTTCATCCTCATTTACTTATGTCTCTTCTTTGGGTACTTTAGCCTTGATTTAATTTTATTTTTTTATATATAGCAACTTAAAGTACTAGTAAGTGTTATGTAATACCTCAAAACCAAGTTGGCAAGAAATACTAAGCCTGTCATGATATACAATAAAAGACAATATTGAAACTTATAGGAACACTTTATTTTAGGGTACACTTATTAACATTTCAACACAACCTGAAATTAATCTGGTCCCTATTCTAAAGCGGCCTCTTCTTCATACTTAAAGGCTGTATTGAAGAATTTTCAACGAAAGAGAAATGCAGCTACTGTTTTTTTAAATGTTGCGATTTGCTCCTTTTCCCCTTCTCTTCTTCTGTTAACCACGTAAACGAGCACTGACTGCAGCCACTTGTCATCTATTGGCTGATGTTTCTTTGACCCTAACCTGTCCACAGTTGATGGATTTTCATTCATTCTTTTTTTTTTTTTTTTTTTTGGTCATCATAATTACAAGGCTGCTGCATCTCTATAATTCTATTTTGAATGTTCATTGACAATTTGAAACAAAACAAAACAAAAAAAAATCCTCCATACAACCTTTAATTCATGTATTCTTCTTTTATTAAAGTATGATTTATTTTAGTTAAAGCATTTATTTTATTTACAGCCAAAAAAAAATATTCAAATAACTATATTATAATACATTTGATAGAGGTAAAGATGACCTACACTAGAATATACTTGAACACAATGTAATCATATTTATTTTATTTACAACTACCTTTTCATATATGAACTGTTGTGGAAAAAATTATATATCTCTTGATGATAAATAATTAATCCATTTGCGAAGCCCGATGGGTTTTTGGAATACAGACAAAGGTTTATTCTTGTTACAGCAAATATGGACAGAGCCTAGGCCTTGCCTGGACACAGACCAACAGCCTCTCCTCCTCCACAGCATGTCCCTTCTCTATTTGACTCGAGTCTCTCCCCAAGTATCTGCCCCAAGTCTCTGCCCCAGAACATCTGAGCTCTGAGTATTTATACATACATTCAAGTGACATATCAAAGCAGAGTGACTTTTGTTTCAAGGGCTGTTGTTAATCAACTTAACATACATCTAAGGACAGGTAAGACAACACACAGTTTCCTGTGGGTGGGGACAGTTGTGTCTGTTGAGTCTTTACACATGTTTATGACTGCTCTGGTCTCAGGCAGAAATCACATTCATTCACATAAAGACAGATAGAGAGAAATCTGTCTACAATATACATTTCCATCACAGAACTATTAATATGCATGTCACAATACATGAAATAAGTGTAAAGAAGAGACCCCTTTAGAATAGGGACCATATTCATTTCAATTTGTGTTAAACTCATCATTTCTTCACTACGATCAAAACATCACTTTAGAATGGTGAACATATTCAGAGCTTAATGACTTAACTCATGGTTAGTTGGACTCTACTAACACCTAATAGAGAGTGTTTTATTACACAAGAGTAAGCTAAATCTATGTAATGCAAATAAGTCAAAACTACATTTCTTGTGCTACCAGTCCTTAACCACACGCTTATTACTAAAAGCTTATTAGAATCATAATCCATGGACAACAATGGCTTAGTATCATACTAATAAGCAGTAATAAGGACTGTATTAATAGGAAAGTGTTTGTAAATGTCTAACTAATAGCAGAATAAGCATATTGGGAATTAGACATTAATAAGGGCTGAATAAATACTAATTAATGACAATTCACAATAACCATCTACAACTATGCCAATTTGCAGATAGTTAGATGTTAATAAGTGCACCCTAAAATAAAGTGTTATCAAACTTATTTATACCACTGACACAATAACCCAAGAGCAGATCTAAACCATGAAAATATTATAAATGTACAATACTGTTAAAAATTAAAAATTGAAAAAATTAAAAATAAACATGAGCTACAATAAATGAATAGCAGAATCAAACACTTTATTCCATAGTTTGTATCTTTAATGAATCATGGAAGTTATTAGTTTAACCTTTTACTGCTTCAATCTTTTCATACAGTCAAAAAATTACCCAAATGTTCCAGTAGTGCCAAGAAAATGTGCACATGATAAAACTGACCCTAAAAATATACAGAACAGCAGATACAGTGCAAGGACTGTGCTGGTGTATTGAAAAGTGAAGTAGTTTGAATGACGCTATAAACAATGTCACCACCTCATTTTTCATCACTCTGAAAATGTTGCCATGGAGATAAAGATATATGAGACCTCGCAAGTTTGGTATTAATTAAAACCATCATTTTACTTTTTTTTTTTTTTTTTTGTATTATTAATAACGTATCCAGTAAAATCTTATACAATTATATGAGTATACTATAATACAATATTGTGTTTTATACACTGTAGATATTTTTAATCTTAATCAAATGTATACTTTATTTTTCTGATGCACCAAAGAAGCATATGAGATCATTTTCTTGTCCGTGGGTTTCAGAGAGATGACACTCTGATTAACAATTTAAAATAATATTATATCTTTTGAACGGGATTAAGGTCCTGCATAAGAAAACTGAACCTATGAATACTGCTCAATGTGGGTTTAAGTTTCGTTTCTGTAAAATGTTAACAAATGTGATCAAAGCTGAATTATATGATCAAACCTGCTGATGTGGCTCTGTAGAGGTTATGGTTTATATGTTGTAAAGTTGAGTTTATTTATGCAGAAGATTTGAATTAAGAATTTGCTGCAGTGTGTTTAGAAACGTTGGGTTTGATCTTTGCAGTGGATTGTGGGATACCTCATAGCTCCTTACTGGTCGCTGGTTAGGAACCTCCCGATCTTCCTCTGCTAAAGGAGCTCATGGTTGTTTGTATTTTCCTGGTTTATTAAATTAAATTAAGTGATTTTTTTTTTTTTACCTTACGCATTTGTAAGATTATGTCAAGAAACCGGGATACTCGGTTTCTCAGTGCATATGTATACACAGTAACCCAAATACTGACATAACCAGGATATGGCTAATAACCGGGATACTGATATGCATGTATATGCACTCATTGTAATGTACATCAGAAAATAGCGTAATATGGGCTCTTTCAATCTGAGTTTCTGAGGACCCCTTGATGCAGCTATATATTATATGTCCATAACAGGCGCATACAGACAGAGGAAACAGTCGGTCATGATAAGAATCCTTTTATGGGCGCACAGGAAGGTAATCACGTCTCCCCATTAGTGCTCTTTTCCCCCTTCCTTCTCTGCAGCCCTGACACTGCTCTGCTGATTACAGCGGAGGTGCACACGGTCCCCATCACCTGCCTCGTTTGCATAGATAGAGTATGCAAATGCCACGTTCTCACGATTGAGTTGTAGAGATCGGTTACTACTGTGTTGTGTGCGTGGAGTCCTCTGCCACCTGCTCCACTATCTGGGTCATTGTTTCTTGTCTGATTGATACTGTATTCAAACTGACCGAGCTATTTTTACTACTACTACTTGATGTGGTCCAGAAAGATCTTTTGTTTTGTTTTTGTTCAGAGTGTTATCAGTTTAGTCTCTCTGTCACGTTTGGACACAGATTCAGACAGTAGCTTAAGTGTTTTTTCCCGTGATCGGGTTGCCAGTTTGAATCTCGCTCTTGACATTAAAAAAGGTGATTCTAGCACCCGCAGAAGAATGCTGTTATTGTGTCCTTGGGCAAGGCAAGTCCTTGCCCTCTGTGTCTGCCTACCCTGGTGTATGACTGTGAGCGTGAATGGGTGAAGACTTCTTTGCGCTTTGTGTGCCTTGAAGATGGAAAAACTCTATGAATTGGAGAAGTGTGTATATTCAGGATCCCAGGCAAATTATTACTACTAATACTACTTCCACTACAAACCTCTGAACATGTATGGTGGAGTTGAATGTCTTTGTCAGTAGCTCTCTCCTACTGTTTGTATTGCCTATGTTGCAGTCTTAGAAGGAGAAAAATCAAGGGTGTAGGTTTGGTCTCAGCTATCAGCTAACCCCCCATGAAACCAACTGATAGGTTTCTTGATTAACAGATTAATTATATAATATTGTTTACTTTTGGTATGATGCACACTGCAAAAACTAAACAGCACATCTTTATAAGAAAGGGTCAAATGGGATAAGAAGTTGTGTGTTGTGAATTCTTTTCCAAAAAAAAGTCTGGGCAGGTCCAAAATAAGTGAGAGGTGGTTTCATTTTTCAGTTTGTGTCCATTGTCCTTCTAAGATGATTGTTTAGTGGATAACAGTGATATAGAAGTTTGTAGCAGATTTCCCTTTGTTTAGTGGTGATGAGATATTTGTGAGGTCATGTCCTTACATTTTTCCATGGAATATTGTCAGTAGAGTCGGGCTGCTCACAGTGCATGAGTAGGGCTCTGTTTGAGAGGTGCACTTGTGGTGATAGTCGCTCTTTTTCCGTGGTGACTCATTATAAGACAAGTTTAACTGAAGATGAAGCCAAGTAAGTTCCTTTTGAAAAGTTTTTCAGAGTTTGTTGTGCAGCATCTTCACTCATGCCTGCTCAAGCCGCCATCTTCAGGTGCTGCACTGTCCTGCCGCTTCCCCAGTTTAGGCTTCTGACACCACTAATGACATCACTCTGTTGCAGCCAATGAAACAGCAGGTGTAACCCTGTCGTCATATCACTGAATACATCTCAGTACGTCTAAGAAACAAAATGTGAACTAAAACGTGTTCAGGTAATACTATTGAGTTTGGAAAAATATCAGAATAAATGTATATTTTTGTTTATGCAAATAAAATGGCAAAAATTGGTAGGGACTATTTTGTCTTCCCCAAATATTGGTTGTGACATGTCCCCACCGTCCCTATGTAACCCTACACTCTTGAGAAAAATCATGCGTAAAGATAATCATAGTAATCACAGGTAAAGGTAAAGGACATTTCTCACTTTGGAATCCATTCACATTTTGGTCACAGTAAAAAAAAAAGCTGAATTAGCTGTGAATCTGGAGTATTATTTCATGAAGCATCTGGTGGAGCAGTGTGTACAGGTAGCATTAAAAGGAACACGCATTTCAAAGTAAGGAAATTATGGGTTCCAAATTTAGAACAAGAGTAAAGCGTCTGTGATTGGTGACAGATTGCTAGTTTGTGCCACCTGCTCCTCTACATCTTCTATTTAAATATGATGTTCCAAGATAACGTTGGCTTTTTGCACTTCTGAAAGAGCAGTATTTATAGACACAACTTGACTAGAGTGAACCAAAGTAATTAATCCCAAATGAAAACCAATATTTTAAAATGTGATTATCTACTAAAGGTTGCACTCAGAAGTCAGTTATGTATTTAAATGTTTATTTTAAGCAAAGATGTTGGTCCAATTAAACAGTGAGTCAATGAAAGTATAAAAAGTCATAATAGAGAATCTTAAAATACTCTGGTTGACACGTGGTTGTAAAGTAATTTAGCCCTTTCCTCTGATTTTTGCAGAATGAGGCAGACGGAAATTTAAGATTCAGTGGAGTTCAAATGAGTTCTGCTTGGTCACCTTCTTTCTAGTCTTTTTAAAATTTTATTCCAGTAGAATTTCTAACACAAAGAGAACACAAGTATTTCATTAATAGACAAAATATCACAGTGAAATTCATAAAAGTGAACCTGACATGTTGAGAGTATGGCATTAAACCTATTTGCTTTACAGGTGAGTTATTTTAAAAAAAAAAAAACTTGGAAAAACATGTATTCTTACTGAGAGCTATGTCGCCTCTCCAATGATGTAGATAACTTTAATTCTGTACTATAGAGGCTTTGCACCGTCACATGACCCCTATAGCAACGGTGCCTATGCCGCCATGACACCGGGCACGCTATGCCATTGACTTCAGTAGCATCGGAGAAACATGGGCAGGTTTTGTTGTGTATTTGGTTGTTCTAGATGCTCTGAACAGGATAAAACGATTAGTTTCTTCACTGTTCCTCTGGAAATTACTCATCAGGGAGCTCAAACAAGGGAGTTACTGAAAAAAAAAAAATGGAATTATGGCTAGAGAACATGAACCGCGAAAAGATTTCCTATGATACCATCAAGACACACTCACGTCACTTTCATCAAGGTATTTGTTATTTAAATTGTTTATATCTTATTTAACACTAAACATTTGCAGTGTGAGTGGCAATAGAAACTGTATCTTCCAATGCACATATAAACATGTCACTCGTCGTAGGGCCGATGTTTTCTTTATTGTCTTGCTTATCCACAACTATGTCTTCTAGAATTAATCGCTTTTTGCGAGCGGATCTTTCTAATGTTTGCGAGGATCTTTTCATGGCCGATTCTTTCGAGGTTCAGCTCACAGACTCTTCCACTCGTGCGCCATGTTGATCATAGAAGCCCAATGTGGGTTTGTTGAATCGTAAACTAGTGCGGGTTTTCCTGGATAAATTAATTAAATTTTTGTTTAGTAAATGTGCTTCTTTCATTAAATAAGCTATGAAACAATTTAAATAGCAAATACCGTGATGAAACTTCGGCTGTCTTGATGGTACCATAGGAAATCTCTTTGCGGTTTATTTTTGCTAGCCAGAATCCACGTCTTTTTTTTCGATAATTCCCTTGTTTGAGCTCCCTGATGAGTAATTTCCAGAGGAATAGTGAAGAAACGATTCGTTTTATCCCTTTCAGAGCGTCTAGAACAACCAAATACACAACAAAACCTGCCCATGTTTCTCCGATGCTACTGAAGTCAATGGCATAGCGTGCCCAGTGTCATGGCGGCGTAGGTACCGTTGCCATGGGGGACACGTGACGGTGCAAAGCCTCTGTTGAGTATTCTGAGCTAAATAAGGTTATCTCAAGTGAAACAAAGGTAACTCCAAGCTAATTATTTGACCTATATGTTCCCTATAGTCCACTCTCTCATTATTCATAAAGGGTTACCTCTCACTCATCCAACCAACAGCATGTTCTGACACAAATGCGCTGACCTTTGACCTTGTAACTGTAACACATGTCAGAGGATGCTCCTGCCTGCCCGGTCCTGCTCCGTCTGATTGATGGACGAGGTGATGTCATCCGCACTGCATCTATCTTTAATGTCCAGCGTCACCATGTCAAATATTTATGGACTACAGAGTTGACTTGGAAGACTAGAGATACTTACACAGCCAACTTAAAGCACATCCTGCTTTCTGCATTCAAAAACATGTATAGGAATGATGTTATGGAAGATGTGTTGATGAAAGATGGAAGTGTTTAAAATTCAAAATAAGAAATTCATCTTTTAAATATTCAGCACAAATGTTTTCAAGTCCTCAAATTCAACAATCAAAATTCAGAGCATAAAATTCGCAGTGAAAAAAAATTTGCAGGAAAGTTCCAAGATGCCAAGGCAGAAGCAATTGATCCAAAGTGATCCGATCTAACTTAGTAACAAGTAGGAAATGGTGCAGTAAGTCAAAAGTGAGAAGTTCAGCGGTATTTCAAATTCTCAATCTGATTAAACTAATTATCTTCCATATGGTGTTCTCAAGTAACATACTCATATAGCTCACAAGTATGTGTGCAATGTTGAAACAGAATTTATTTATTCAAGTGTATTTATTGAATCTATTTAATGTACGTTTAAAATGCATTTTTATGTTGAATCAGTGTAAAAAAAAACAAACAAACAAACAATGCTAAGTCTTTAAAATACTGCCTGTTACTCATAGATGACAGTGGAACATAGAATGTAGGTATTTTCAGTAGTAGTTACAGTGATACTTGGATACATAAAGTATTACTTATCATGGTACATTGTGGTACTTGAAACTTATAGTGTGATAATTACTGTGATGCATCTCCCCAAAGAACACTTGGACTTTTCCATTTATTATTATTTTATTTATTTATACACTTGGGAGTGAGAAACACAATTTCGATTCTTCATGTAGAATTGACAATAGACTTTTTTGAATTTGAATTGAATTTAAATATTTAGTAGTACTTGCAGTAAACCAAAACTGTGTGTATGTGTGCGTGTATGTAGAGTAGAGTATTTTTTGGTATATTTTATTAAATTATAGTAAAATATACCAAAAAAATATTATTATTATTTTTATTATACAGTTTTGTTGTTCAGAGGAAGGACACTCGTTTATGTGACATATTTGACATTTTCACTGTTTTGATGATTAAAATGTTTGTGTTTCATATTCATTTTGCACAAGATGTGGTTTAACAAAAACTTTTAGTATCACAACCATGATTTAGTCTTTTTTTTTTTTTTTATTGAACCGTATTGAATCGATTTGAAATATATCATATCTAATTGAAAGTGCACTGTATTGAGGTACATATCATATCTTGGCCTATGTATCAAGGTGTGTATTGTATCAGCAACTTCTTGTGTGTGTGTATGTGCATGTGTGTGTGTGTGTGTGCAATTATGTATTTGATGATGGTCCAAAAGCATCATGGACACTAACGTTCACTGTCATTACAACAAATAAACTAGAGCAAGCCGAAGCAAGAAGGACAAACCCACTATCCTTATAAATCTGAGTTGTCCTTGAATTCTACTTACCACAATATTTTTCTTGTGTCTAGCCTCTCTGCCCGGTCCCAACGTCACCTTGGAGGGCCTGTACCACTGTCACCAAGGGCCCGCCATTGCACTGGACAAGCTGTGTGACTTCCAGACAGACTGCCCACTCGGAGACGACGAGGGCGAACGCTGCAGTGAGTATATCGCACCACAACACTTTTCATATAATAATGTTCCCCAAAATCTCTTTTCTGAACTGTGAAGGCGGTCAGCTGTGGTCGGACATCTTTAATGAAGTCATTGTTCAGTAGTGCAAAAAATGGCATGCCTGACAGGTTAAGATATAGCAGAAAAAGCATGCAATGGGGCTATGCTTGGCTAGGATTCTTCGCCCAAGACATATTCCACGGTTGTTATTTCTATATCTCTGCACATTTGTTTGGTGCTTTTTTACAGAGGCAGGGGAGAGGAAGGCTGGCCAAGTAGTCTGACATCTTAACTTACAAGTCTCTTAGGTTTTGGCAGTATTTCACTGTGTATGAATTTGTCTGCTCGGACTTTATAAGTCCCAACGTGCTGTGCTGTGTTGTAAATAAAGTTTGAATTTAGTTTGAAGTCTGTGTTCTTGCCAGATGAAGGATGCACAGATCTAAGTTCAAACTAAAGATATTCAAGTTGAGAACCACTGTATTAGGGTAATTTTAACAAACTGTTGGCTATAGATAAATCCTTGGTCATGGGTTAGTCCAGATTATAGGTGATGACCTTGTTTACTTTGTGATGGTCTTTTCCTCGTTTTATTATGGTTAAGGGTGCACTGTAGTGGTGTGCTTATTTTCATTAAGTTATTGTTTTGAGTGGAATATTCTGCAGTATGGCATTAAACTTAACTAACTTTTATTAACACTTCACAGCTATTTTAGTGCTAAGGGTTCCTGGAAACACATAGCCAGGCTGGAGCCACCTAGTGCCTCCACTCAATTTCATTTCACTCCAGCGACTAGGTCAGGAATCAGAATACACTGGACGGTTTGCAAGAACCCCAGAAGTGTGAGTTTGGGCACCAGCTAATCAGCAAAGAGCCATACATTCTGTGTTGGCAACGATTCCCGAGATCAAGGATTTAAAGCGGGAACAAAGGGAATGTTTGGTGAATTTGATCAAGGGGAAAGACGTTATTGCTCTTCTTCCTACAAGATTTAGGAAAAGCTTAATATACCAGTTAACCCCATTAGCGGCGAATTACACAAATAGCAGTGATTGGTTAAATAAAAATGTACTCACCTACCGTCGAGTGAAGAAATCATAATGCTGCGAGGTCAGACGGTTTCCACAAAGTGAAACCGACTGGGAAACACGTGCATTGTTTGAGATGGTTGCCTGTAACTTGGTATCACCTGTCTCCATTAATGCCATATAAAGTGCCTCTATTAAGGCCAATTTTGAGATTAGTAGCTAGCAGCTTTTATGGTTAATGTTATTTTAAAACATTTAGCCTCTTCCTTGCAACAAAGAAATTCTAGATCTTTATCCTTTTTAGATGTGTCATGAAAAATTACTTACAACCAATTCTTCTTCTTAAGTCTCGCATCTCGGCTGCAAGTCCCCCAGGTTTTGTCCGTTTGTGTGTCTAGCCTGTGTCTAGCCTGCTTAACAATGTTTCAAGCAGCATAGTTTGATTTGTAAAGATTGCTGTAATTAATTTGCCTACAGAGGAGGTCAGGATGGTCCCTTGTGCATACAGCTCTGCACACACAGGAGAGAGGGACATAAAGGTGTGGTGAAAGCTAGTCTGTCATTGTCAAAACGCTCAGATTTATCTTCAGCTAATTGGCTCCAGAGACCGGCCCTGGGGATTAGCTCCATTTGAATGCAATAATCCAGCATTTTAAAGGAATATTTAAAATCATAGATAAATGAGCTGCTCAGTCTGGTCATTGTCGAAATCAGCCTTTTACTAACTTGGGGCTGTAGGCACTTTTAAATACTAAATGTAACGCTACATTTCTTGTTTATCTTGACCTTTATAAAACAATACAATAAACCAGAGGCATAATGGCACTTTACTTTTACTTACTTAATATACTTACATTTTCTTCAGGGTTAAATTCTGTTTTGTATGAATTCCAAAGAAGCATTTTGTGGGTGGTGGATTTTACATTGTAAATTTATAACTTATAAAAAACAACACACAATTCTAAACCTCAATTTTGATATTTTGATAAAATTTCTCACTGGAATCACAAAATCAGACACAAAACATATTTAGCTAAATTATTATGTTGCATAATCATTTCCAAGAAAAAGAAAATCCTGGTTCAAATCTGGGTATCGAATTTTGACAATCACAAAAATATTATTAAGTGGAATTTGTTGATTATTGTGGTTCTAGAAAACTGTTAAGAAAGGAAAAGTTACCAAAATGTTTCTTCAAGTAGACTTGCTTGTTCTGAAAACCAGGTATAATTGAAGAGCCTATATCAGAAAAAATAAAGTACCTAGTTGTAGAAAAGCATCAGAAACATAGCTTTAATCTACTACCAAGGACGCAGTTCACATTTAACGCCTCTCCTGTCGCTAATGCTAATAGCAGCATGAAGGCCAGCTGTCAGTGTGTATGAATGAAGCTCCTCTCAATCACTCACACAGCCGTTTCACGCTACAATCCAACCGTTACCTTGTAGCCGTGCATTTGGGTCCATCTTCTTCCGTTGCACAATTACCTCATATAGCCCCTAACACACAGCTTCTGCTCACATATTCCACTGTGTGATCCAGAGCCATTCAAATTCTGCATTTGTTTTGCAACACAGAAAACCCGACAAGTTGTGCCAGAACTTATTATGAGAGAAATCTAAATTGCCTATGTCAACTGCCAAAAGTCCTGGCATTGATAGAAAACTCTCTCCCAATGGATAGTTTGCATACATCATTATGCAAAAAGAACTTGAAAGTTAGAGATCACACCAGTTGGTCAAAAGTGAGAAAGACCCGCCGTTTCATTCTAAAACTATGGCCGCAGCAACAGAAAAGTGCTCTGATCACACATTTTTGAGGTTGGTCTTGAATCAAAATGTCAAAAAACTGTATCTGATAAATCATTTTTGCGGAATCTTTATATTCTCATCGAACATAAAATGAATCTGTAACCAATTTGAGAAGTTTCCTAAACCAGTGGCTCAAGGCTTTGCTTTATCAGCTAGAAAAGTTATTCTTTCAGCCCAGATTGCGAACAAAAGAATGTCGAAAAGAAAAGGCAGAGTGAAAAATGCTATTAAGACTTGTCAGGTGAAGTAAGAATTTGGTTTAAGGACATCCAGAACACGCTCTGCACAGGGCACACAACATCATGAAGGACTCGTCTCACCCACACCTCTGCCCACAGACGATTCACCCTCCTCCTCCTCCTTCTGGAAGGTTTACATGAGCCTTCGGGCTAGAACCAGCAGACTGAGGGGCAGTTTCTGTCTAGTTTCTGATCTTGTCTAGGGATAAATGTCGCAATTTCACAACAGGAATAAGCTGATAATGTGCAGTTTGTGTCTAAATCTTAATGTAGCAAGATTTCACATCATTTGTTCAGATAATGTTAATGATGCTGATCAACAAAACCTCACACAAAATAAGAGTTTAATTTTACCTCGTTTTATATTAGTTCTGACAAGACCATTCTGTAACTATTCAGTAGAGGTTTAGATGTGTCTTTTATGTATTGACACCTGCCCCATCCTGTATCTAGTTCTATTAGGATTAGTACAGTATCTGCATATTGATTTTTTGACCACTGATTTAAAGCACTGAATTAGTTTAGTTTGGAGAGATGGTTACCAAAAACAGCATGTTCGTATGTCGACCAATGGACTACCAGCAAAACCAATTCCAGTTCAATAGCAAAAGTATCTCAGGAGATTGAACCCTATAACCTGAAAGTTGCATATAGGTCACGACTTGCAAATTGCCAGTTTCTTCTATAAAAACCCAAATGCTTCACATGCAAGTTCACAAAGAAAAAGTCAACTCCATAAGTCATAGAGTGCATTAGAGCAGACCAGCTGGGGAAAAGTGCAAAAAATATAAAAATAACACACCACATAGCTACAGACTGCACCCAACTACAAGATGTAATTTGTAATTTGAAAAGGAAAAATCTAACTATGGGCTGTTATGCATTTGCAAGATATTGTTAAAAAAAAAAAAAGTTCTTCTAATTCTGTTAGTATATTTCCATAGACAGACAGACGTGTGTTTTCATGTGTATTTTAACTGTGTTTGGACGCATGACTTTGAATGCATATTTTGCATTTAGACATGCAGTGACCCTAATTGCCTTATGCAACCAGATGACTCATCGTATTATTCAAGACTGGAGAGAACATATCCAAAAGAAGCACAAAGGAAGAGCTTTTCACACAGACATCATAGAATATAATGTCCTTGTTTTTTGCAAAGTAATATGTTTGGATGTTTGTGAATGAGGAGAGTGCATAAAGGGCTTTTTTCTGAGCTTGCTAGGTTGTTATTGTGAAAAAGAGTCTCTTTTATGATCTTCTCAGACCAGTTACAGCTCCATTATCTCTGCAAGACTATTTCCAACAACACTTTTACTCTGGCCTTTGTACATTAGGGGCTGATGTGATGATATGGAGAATAGAATGAATAGAATTTCTAATGTGCGTCGCAAAACTGACAAAGCAAAATTCTACAATAGCATTACGACGGTAATTTGAGTCTTAGCCACATGTATTCACTTTCTCACACAATTAAATAGCAGCAATATTGAATGTGAATGGCTGTACACTAACGATAATTACTATATTGATTTATTGTTCAATATGTGAAAAAAGGGACAACACAGTATATATTTTGGGGATCATTATTTATCGTTTGTGCATTTTCTTTTCTATAGGTTGAATTGTATAGAAGGTTGAATAAGTGAGTTCTATGGATAATTATTGGTTCATTCTGATCTGTATTTGTTGCGTTTCATGCCAGTATATTTAATTTGGTTTACTGGGATTATCCTGCTTTGTGTCAGTGGCATTAAGTAGTTTCAATATTATCGTTAATCGCAATGTTTTTCTGATGTAATATATCGTGTTTCATAATTAGTTATCGTGACAGGCCTATTGTCAGAGGTGGGAACTTGCAAGTTGTGACTTGGACTCGAGTCAGACTATAGTCACTATTTTTAGGACTTGAGATTTGACTTGACAAACTGGGCTAAGACTTGAGACTTGACTTGAGGCCTGTGACTTGAGAATTCTGAATTCTTTCTATTCTGACTGTAATGATTCATACTGAGACCTTGTCAAGACATTTAAAAAGGAAACGTTTGCATTTATTCAACTCTTATATACTCTATAAATACTCATATATAAATATACTAAGATTTTGTAAGTACAATTTCTCTTAAAGGTCATATAAATTGCAAAAATCTAAGCTGTATTTGGTACTTAAAGGTTGTATGGAGGATTTTTTTTTGTTTCAAATTGTCAATGATAGCATTATAGAGATGCAGTAGCCTTGTAATTATGATGACCAAAAAAAAGAGAATAAAAATTAATCAACTCTGGACGTGGTGGGGCCAGCTAAACATTTGCCAATAGATAACGACACTGCCTTGTTATCTGTTAGCTGACAGGCTGTCAATCAATCTCCCTACGTTTCTAGCGTAACTGACTTGCCTGCGCGCCGCCGGTACGTGGTTTACGTACGCCTGTCACGCAGTCCACAGACGCAAGACGCACAGACGCTGTTTACTCCACCAACGCAACAGTTCTTAGCGGCTTTTTTGACCTATATCTTCCTCGCAGTTAGCACAAAGTTTGTTGCAATGGCAGACAAGAATCCAGGAGCAGTTAGCCCCAAAAGAAAGTCCGTTTTTGAGATTGCAGAAAGAAGAAGACAAGGGGAAAAGCAGCGAAGCCAAACTAGGGTGATTCTTGAAGATTCATTCCAGCGATGGCGCAACTGAAGCAGACGCAGGGTCTAAAGACTGACGCATTGGTCGCCAAATTACTCCTGGACAGGTCACTTCTGCTTATTATGAAAACGTACTTTATTTCCAAGAGCTAGTCAAACGTTTTTCAGGACACGAAAGCGATATCCTATGTCTGAAAACGTAATTTTCAAGGCAAAGAAAGAGTCCGCTTGCTGCTGCGTGTTGTAGCTAGTTCATTCGCACTGAATCTCCGCGCAACCTTCTCTGCACCCCTTTCCTGCTCCTCTCCCTGCTCCCTGCTCCGCTCTTCTCCCTGCTCCTCACTTCTCGTCCGCGCACGAAATGTCCGCGCACCCGCTCCCCCCGCTCCTCACTTCTCCACCTTGCCTAACCAACACTGTAGTTAGTTGTTTACAAGTCATGTGCAGTGCACCGGCTGTAAACAAACCTGTTTCTGGCGTAAGGAGGAGGCGGGAGGAGGCGTTTCTACGTAGGGAGCTGTAGGGGAGGGGGGGTGGTTTCACGCATGCGCAACATTTGAAAAAGGACAAACAGTCGCTGGATTTCTCGTTCCTTGGAAAATCCTCTATACAACCTTTAAAGACGAGCTCAAAGCAGAACCAGTGACTCGAGACTCGACTTGGACTTGCCTGTATTTGACTTGGGACTTAACTTGGACTTGAGGTCAAACACTTGAGACTTGTAAAACAACGACTTGGTCTCACCTCTGCCTGTTGTACACCTCCTAATGTCTACAAGACCCAATTTCTTTTTTAAATACCAAAAAGTAAGAAGTATGTCTGAGCTAACAATGACTCCTTGTGAAACATATTGCTAATGAGCTGTAACAGTAGGAATAATGTACAGCTGAACTTTAAGAAAATGTGAGGAAAGTTTTCAGAAGAGTTTTAACTTTGATGAAGTGAATCTGGTAACTCTGGAGACAAATGTAAGTTTAAGTGCAAAGCTGATCAGTGTGATAAATAGTTCAAATGGGATATTTTACAGCTTTAGTTAAAAAGAAAGCAGCACTGAATAGATCAAGCAAATGGTCTAATTGTGATTGTATATCTTTTCACATTTTTAGTTAGGATCATTTTTAATAGAGCTAAAAAATGACTCTCTTCTTATGGGCAAGTTGGTTGAAAGTGCCAACCATCTTTTATTCTCCAAACTACCATCTTTTACTCCGCTGCCCTAGGTCCTTAAGGTGCTCTTGCTCTCTCCTCTCCCGCGCACTTAGCTGGTGACTTAGCTTGGCTCTATTAATGATATCATACCCCCCATTTTCCTGCTGCTCCCAACCTCTGTGCCGTCTCTGTCAACTTCTTGATCTCTTCATGCCCTCCTGGTCCCTTTTCTAACACTTCAATGCAATCTCTCATCAGCGCCCCCTATTGGCACCCCCTGCGACGCCCGTCCACTCATTACACTCTTACTCCTTATCATCCAGCCTTGACATGTTCCCTCTCCTATCTCTCTTCTTGCACAGGGCGATTCCTCAATGGAAGCTACTGCTCCTTTGAAGAGGGCGAGTGCATGTGGCAGTCGATTCCGGGGCGCACGTTTTCCTGGAGAAGACTGCAGAGCCCGGCTAAAGCGACTAGGCAGATCTGTCCATCATCAGGTGAGACATTTAGCATAAGAAGAATTGAACAATAGTGCATGTTACTGTGTTCCTTCAAATTTATAAGTTCATGTTAAAGTTTCAGGTGGGGGACAGGGGTCTGTAAATAACTGAATGTTTTTACAGCATTTTAGGCTACGTTTACACAGAGCCGGGTATGTTGAGAAATAAATATTTCCCTCCTTCCGTTTTCCAAAATAACATCGTGCACATAGCATCGTTTTCAAAACAGTTTTTGTTTACATCAACCTTCATAAATACTCCACTGAACGCCATCATAACTACGCCAAACCTCTGAGCGCCACCTGGATTAGATTCAAACCTGTAGCATTTATTTCATTACAGTTGTAAGTATTACTCAAAAATACCTTGAAAAAATTACTGAGCGGGCTTGCCTCTCCACAGATCTGTTAAAAGAGGTGGCAAAATTGCTTACCTCCAAGCTCTCATTGGTCTATGGTCATGAATAAGATACATCAGCTGTCAGAAGAAATGCGACTGCTGCTCTGAATGCTCCATCATCATCATCAGAGCAAAAGGGAAACACTGGTCACACTTTTGGCATGTCAGCTCCTAAAACTCTGTTTATCTCACTTTATACGCAAAAGCTAAACCATAGTTTTCCAGAATCTCCACTCTAGCCGGAGTTTTTATAAAGACTCGTTTTCAGAGGTTAATTCGCATTTGTCTGTAAAAGATGGGTACAAACGAAGGGAAATGTTTCCATTTTTAAAAATACCCGTGTACGTGTAAATGGGGCCTCAAAGGGCACTATTTTCTGATCCATGTTATTATGTTGTTTTCTCATCAAAAACATACCTGGAGTGATCTGTTTCATGTTTATCACACAAATCTTACAAACCTAGACTCAGTTCTTCTCTCAAACAGAAAACACTTTTCCACCTTGTGATTTCTCCTTCACTTGAATTATTTGGTATTTTCAACCCTAGAATTACCATCACATCACAAGGTGGAACAGAGCATTTTGAGCTTTGGAGATGTAGACAGACTGATAATAATGGGTTACTTAAACATGCGTGTTTTGTTTATTTCTTTATTTAAGGATCCCCATTAGTCTCTGTAAGTGCACAGTCCACTCTCATAATAAAAGCATAACACATTGACTGTACATTAACAGTAAATCGCTGTAACAATCAAAACATAACAGCATCTTTTATCATAAGGGAAACACGCAGAAAATAGTTTTGCATAAGTTAAGCACTGTGCTTGTTTAGCATTGATTTCTTGATGTTTTTTAAAAGCAGGATGATTGTGTTTCAGCATAATTTCCTGAGTGTTTGAATGAAACAAATCACAACTCCAGGAATGTTTTTGATGAGCTAACAGCGTTATAACATTAAAGCTTACAAGAGACTATTTTGAGTAATATGGGAGCTTTAAAGAAATAACCAAACAAAATCTCATGATACGGATCATCATTTGAGCCCTGTTATTATTCATTAGATAAGGGCTTCCCAAACTTGCTATTTTAACTTCAGCCTGAAGTTTAAATGACCACTATTGAGGAAAAATAGGCACATTTTGGTGAAAATGTCCTTCAGCTCATTTCTGCTGACAGAGAAGATGTTAACCACTGTGGGAGTTTTATGTGGATAGTAAAGTAGGATAGGAAGTAGTTACAGACATATTAACCATAAACCTGCTCAAAACATCTGAAATCTGACCATTCAAATGCCAATTCCACTAGTGAATTCTGTCCTGCCCTCCTCCCTAAAATATTGTAAGTAGAAGGTTGGTAAAATGATAAAATGTGTTAATCTGGACAAGAGTTTGTAGGGGAGTTGAAAAAGTTAGGTGAGCTCAGCGAGGCTATCTGAAACACAAAGTAACAGAACTAAATGAAGTTGCCTGGACCTGGTCGAAGAGTTGAAGGTAGAAAACGACTGTTAACAGCTTTGCCTCATAGCAAAAGGACATGTGGATAAAAAACAATCCTAAAACTAGTCTGAGGCTTTCACCCACTCCAGACCAAGAAAACTTACTTTCATGTCAGAACACCCTTCAAAAAGCTCTTTCTCCACTTTGTGTCAGGAGTGAAAAAGTCGCTTGAATGGTCCAGATGAATTCTTTTTAAATCATTTTCAGCTGCCAGGTCTATTTATATTTGAAATTGTACAAACAGCCACCATTCCCCCGAAGTGCTGGTTAACACACAAAAAAACGCATTAATTAGCATAATAAATTACCTAAATAAACAAAAGGCACAGCTACGAATTATAAAAGCTATTGGGAATACAGAAAATTAACTGTCCAACTGAGTAATAATAGTCTAGTATATTGTAGTTAGTCCACAGTTTATTCAGATGAGAGCTTTTAAGTCTCGCTTTGCTGACATTTTGTTCTGAACTATTTTAAGAAATCCTAGTGGCCGTTAGGGACCCATTCCTGCAGTGTTTTTAGTGGTTTTAGAGAGTGGGATTTTCTGTACCATCAGGACAATTACTTTGGCAGAAAATTCATAGGAAGGTACTTTACCACTGTGAGTCTGGATCATTTTAAAGAGGGACTATTTTCCTTTTTAAAAAAAAAAAAAAAAAAAGCTTTTTACCTTGTTTATAATGCTGTTCCCTCATCAAAAACATTCCTGAAGAGGTTGTATATGTCAACATGCATATTGTGATCTCTCCTATACCATATTTGAATCCTTTTACAGTTTGCAGTAAGATTCTGTGCAATACTCATCAGCCCACAAGCCCACCTCATCCATGCTCACACATAAAAATTCTCCATAAAAATGCTGTTACAACCCAATTCACTAGGGTCAGGAAAGTAACAAAAAACAAGGTGGAAAATGGAATAAATTAAGTAATGCTTAATTAACAGGAATGTAAAATGTAAATTAACATAACAGGCTAAAATATGTACAGAAAATAACCTAAACTAAGAAATAAAATAACAGGATTAACATACAAGTCTAGATCACAAGTGTCCCAAAGTAAAACCACATAAACCCACAAACAGAATCGAGAGACAAAACAAAAAGCACAAAACAGAACTAAACTAAACTAAACTAACTGAATGTCTCAACACAAACGAAGTCAGACACGTACGAGTACAAAAATGAGTGACTAACACGAATGAGAGACAAACAAAATGGCAGACTGGCCACCAATGCCAGCAGTCCCGAACAGATGTGGAGAATCTTCTTAAATATGTGGAGGAGGCTTGAGGTGACGCAGGATTGGCAAGTGTAGAAGTGTTCCACCAATCAGAGACCAGGGCTCTCATAGCAGGAATCCACAGGGACTAGAAAAATTAAAACACACACAAAACAGGTCAAAGAACTGGAGGTCTGGGGTCATAACAATACAAAAGCATGATACAAAATTGAACAACTTGACAAACTAGTTTCAGGTGGGATGCATGCCGAGTGTTATAAAGGGGGAGTGACTTTGCACGGGAAACAAAAAAAAAAACCAAAGAAAAAGAAAAGTGAAACTTATAAAACGCATTAACACGTTTTCAGCAAATATAGCATTTTCAAATGATAAAAGGTAACATGGTGATCTAAATGTGTTAGCTTTTAGTACCCCGTGAAAGTAAAATGCCCCTTTTTTAAAGAGTACTTGGATTATATGGGTGTATATGTGTGTACTATATATATGACTATATACTTTTGACTTTCTTTAGGTGGTACGTTCAGTGTGGAGGGTGGTCAGACCAAGGGACAGAGGGGGTCAGCCTTACTAAGAAGCCCCATGTATCCTCCTCCTCTCAGGAACTCTCCTTGCAAGGTAAGCCAAGCATTTTGAGATTTGAATTGTAATTTTCTGTAAATTTGTTATTTTCTGAAAACTCTGAGCTAAAAATGTTTTCTCTTACAATAGTACTTTATTCTTGTGTCCTTAATGAAATCATGAAAAACAACTTAACTTGTTTTTTACAAGAATTAAAGTGGATCTTTGTCTCTTCAACTTTATGATTTGAATATGCCACTCAGTTGTTAAATGTCAACTCATTTAATTGCTGACATATCATCTCCTTTCCAGAGACAGCACCCGTCAAAATATGTGTAAACACTAGAGTTTGTCTGACATGTTAATTACTTTGAGCGCTAATAAAGCTTAAAAAGAACTAAAATGCTGAGACTTTACCTCACAGCCAAAGTGTTGCGTCTCCATGGTTACAGAGAAGTCTGACCTCGTCAATCTTTAGTGCTGTTCGTTGACCTGGCGTGGAAACATAATCCATGTTTTATTCAAAAGGCGGTGCACGGATCCGGCTGGAGCGCGGGGTGAAGAGGTGGCGCACTTCAGGACATGATTGACGGCAATGGGTTTAGCATTCAAAATTAAACCTGTTTTAATTTTCCATCCGTGTGTGTACTTAGCATATGTAAAACAAAGACGAGACTGGGTGTGAATACACTTGACAGTAAGTGGAGAGATTGTGTGATCAGAAATAAGCAGTGTTGGGAGTAACGCGTTATAAAAGTAACAAATTACTGTACTACATTGCTTTTTGCTGTAATGCAGTAATGTAAGGCATTACAGGGAAAAAAAGGTAATATTTTACATGGTAAATGTCAGTAATGAGCGTCACAATAAATTTTTAACCTGGATTGAAGTGGTGGGTTTTTCATTCATTTAATTTCATTCATACACAGCGATATCAGCAGCAGTGAAATGCCATCGTTATGGTTTCGAATGTCGGACACGGGGCTAATCACAGCCGATGCCTGATCGTGCTTTGCAGACACCTTGCTCCTTGGGCTCGGGGTTCTCTCATGGGCGACCCTAGATTCCATGTCCTAGTCCAAGTCCTGGTTTAGTCCTGATTTAGTCCTGGTTTAGACCTGGTTAAGTCCTGGTTTAGTCCTGGTTCAGTTCTGGTTAAGTCCTGGTTTAGTCCTGGTTCAGTTCTGGTTTAGTCCTGGTTTAGACCTGGTTTAGTCCTGGTTCAGTCCTCGGTTCAGTCCTGGTTTAGACCTGTTTTAGACCTGGTTTATTCCTGGTTCAGCTCTGATTTACTCCTAGTTTATTCCTGGTTTAGATCTGGTTTAGACTTGGTTTAGTCCTGGTTCAGTCCTGGTTCAGTCCTCCTGGTTTAGTCCTGGTTCAGTCTTGGTTTAGTCCTGGTTCAGCCCATATATGGTGCAAAAGTTCAGCATCTTCGCTTGCTGATTGTTATTTGACAGCGACAGTTATTTTAGTGAGAGTAACTTAAAGTGCTGCAATAGTCGTGTAATGTTTTACATTTTAAACACAGTAATATTGTAAAGTAACAAATTACTTTGAAATGACAGCAACAAGTAATAAAAATAACACATTACAGTTTTGAAGTAACTTGCCCAACAGTGGAAATAAGCAGACGTCTGGGGTCGCGCTGGTAAAAACAAGCCGGACATTTGAGGTGCACATTTGGGCTGTGGATTGGATTATAGCACCCTGAGCTAACTAAGCTATCCCAGGCCTCCTTGAAACTCCGCCAAAGTCTACGCATGATTCCAGATTAACACTCCAAATCCTCTTCTTCACATCTCAGCCTGCTTCCCCTCTCCTGGACTGCTTTTTGAAGATATTAGTTTTGGGTGTTTGCCGGAGAGCTGTGCTGCTTTCATGTACTGCCCAAAGAGGGACAGGGTAGTGCATGTAAGCTAGGCGCTGTTAGCCATCGCCGTGTGGGGTCTGCCTGCGAGATAAGGCCTAGTATCGACACAAGCATTGACTGTAATTGGTAAGCAGTGGTCTTGGCTGGCGGTGTTTTCTGTTCCATGCGGATATTTTGTTTAGGACACTGTTGGTTTCACTTAAGGCGAGAATAACATCCCCGGCTCTCCTCTAAAGCACTGTATTGGGACTTGGTTACATCCAACGCTTGTTAGCTAGCCTCTGATTCACTTCCTTTCACTGTCTAATTCCTGCAATGGAGTGCTGTGTTGTTTTGGTTTGTGCAGGTTTATTCTCAGCATGCCTGTTCTTTAAGCAGCTAAATTATTGATTTGTGCTGAAGCGGGAAGGCAGAGATACAGAAAATGTTGTTTTGTAGAATTCTAATAATTGAAGAATAATTAAAAGGAGCAGATGGTTGTTGCTGATTGAGCTTGGAAAAATGTAATATGTGTACTCCCATGACTCACAAATGTTTACCTTGTCCTACAGATTTTACTGAAATGCCACAAGCATTCCATGTTGTCATCAAATATGTCAAATCCCTGCTCTCTATCCAGGTTCGTTTTTGGGTGTGTTCTGGAGGCCTACAGAAGGGGGCGCTCTCCTTGTGGATTGTGGAGAACAGCACTGGACCAGAGGAGCAGCGCAGACTGTGGCACTCGGCCAGTGAGCCCAGATCTGAGCGAGGCTGGAAGCTCATCTCTGTGCCTCTCTATGGGCTGGCAGATTGGTAAATACACACCAATGTTCTCAAAGTACTTTTAAGTAAAACAACAGAGCGCATGCTAGAAAAGTAACAGTAACATATATGACACTGTTTAACTGATTAATAGTGGTAAAAGCTGTGTTTTTAAACGTGAACTACTACTTTCTGGTGAAGGTCCAGCCACCTACCGTAATTTCTGAACTATTGAACGCACCTGAATAAAAGCCACATAAACAAAATTTTAACAAAATTTTACCTGCACCCGAATGCACCTGAATATAAACCGCAGGTGTCCTCATCTTCAAGAACGTTTTCAAGTTCAGACCGTCTGCTTTTATCACCTCTGAAACATTTTGTCATCTTTTTACACTGAGTCAGTTCGTCCGGCTGCTGTCGCCAAAATCTCACCATCGACTCAGTGATGTCGAGCTCACGTGCAGCAGCTCTGTTTCCTTCTTCCACAGCCACATCAATTGCCTTTAACTTAAAAGCTGCATCATCTGCATTTTTTCGTGTGTTTTCCATGAGGAGGGTGTGTGCATGAGGCACAAAATAATTGTTCAAAACACAATCAAACAAGCATCTTCCTCGACGCATCACCCCCGTCTCTCCCTGCACTCTACTGCACATGTCTCCTGCAGAAAGAGCCGCTGTCCTGTCTGTGTCATGTCAGTGTCTTGTAGGATTTCAGCAGATTTCAGTCTCTCCCGGGAGCGGGGCTAGTTCTATCCATCAGGTATGAGTGGATGTCTGGCTGCTGAAGTTTGAGATGTTTCTTCTCATCATTTACGTACTGAGACGGTCATTGAGACACCACACCACTCACTAAAGTTCATTTAGCATCATAACTTATTTTATCACACTGCGATAAACTGTTGTCATGCGCTGACAATATCGCTAGCTAGTGTAGCAACTTCATGTTAACCATATGTTAACTGCACAGACAGCGACATTTTCGACACTCAGGCTGCGCGTATCCGCTGAGTTGCCAAACCATAGAGTGTATATATATGAATGGACAATGTGCCAAACAAAGAATCCATCCATATATTATATTATAGACCTGAAATTGCAGTGCTTGTTCCTCGAATGTTCCACAGTATCTCATTAAACTTTTCATCCATTCAGTTACATGTATTTTATTGCAAAGAGAAATACATCTTGAAAAACGTACATTCTTGCTGTGCATTCACTGCTCTAGCCTGGTGATGTCATCTTCTTATGTCCATGGAGAGCAACAAGTTTAATGCCATACTGTGAAACACCCCAAATATAACAATAACATATCCATGTAGACAAACAGGTGGCAAACACACAAGCATCGATGTTACTAGTACACCTTTAAATCATAATTAAGAAATGTGTCAGTTTTCATTTTATAATTTAAGCTATAGATCTGCTGTTTTCAGGTTACTTCAATGCATTACGTGGTTTTAGTTTAGGTTCTTACATGAAAAAAAAAAAAAGCAATATCCAAGCTTTGACACAGGCAGATGATTTATAGCTTTTTAGATTTCAATTTCATCTTTCATAAACGCAGATTTGAAATTGGGTCAGCAGCATTTCCTTCCAACCTAAAATGAATGATTTCTAGAGCATGAAAGAAGAACTAGGCTTCCCTCTTTTGCATAATTATAGGTGGCCTTAATTATGACAGAAAAAAAAGCAAATGAAAGAGACACTATAGCTGAATGAAAGAAAAGAAAAGACAAGAAAAGGCAGCAGATATTTTGTGTGTTGCCTTGACTGGAAGGTTCACTGCCATCGAAGCTTGTATAATCTGACCCTCTTGAGAGTGATTAATATTTTATTCCTGGTTATGTAGCGAGCCACACTTGTGCTTTTAATTAGAATGTCATGTCCATAAGCAGTAGGTGGACCTGTCAGCGTTAGCCCAGTGACCTTTGTAAAGTCCCAGGCTCAAGAGAAATACAGACAGAAGTGCAAACTCAACTCACACAAGCCATTTCTCTTAGAAGAAGAGGAGGAATAAATATATTCAAGATATATTCAAGCTACGTGTGAAATGTCAGTGTTTTACAGGTAGACATGATTTATTCATGAATATGGTGTGTGCCAATTGTAAACAACAGGGCAGCATGGATTTTGGTGTCATAAGCCAACCACACCACAACACACTGAATATAACTTTAACAATTACCAGTCAGCTTTATCCATCAATTATGTCAAACCAAAAAAAGAGAAGCATACAACAAGCACTGCTAACACACAACACCTTTCACTGGTATTACAGTAACACTTAGTACTAGTGAGTAAGTGAGTAAATATTATATTAATAAGATATAAGTAGGTAATTAAAAGCACAACAATGATAATTACACTATAACTGTGTGGATAAGGGACACATTTTTACACTTAGACAAATTTTATTCATCCACAAGAGAAAATATTTGGACACAGTATCTCACACATCACAACAAATACAATAACAAAGACCAAAAAATATAAATGGTAATAATAAATAGAAAATAAGTAGCAAATAGCAAGAGTTTGGTGTCAAATGTTCAAGATTGTATCATTTATCTCAAACCAAATTGAAACTATGCTCTTATCACCTTTTAATTACTGTATTATAAAGTAAAATGCAACCACTGATACTACTGTATACAATATTCTTCTTGACTAATCTTGACTCCTAACCCTAACCTATTAAGTAGTCAGTTACTCAGCCTGAATCATTCTTAATTAACTCTTTATGCTCATTATGAATTCAGTCTTTCTAGATGCTTCATTAAAACTAATTATGGTGTAGTTATTATTGGTGTAACCAATTATTTTCTCTGTCCACTCATGGTCTTTCCTGTATTGTACTTGCACAGGTTCTGGCTGCAGTTCAGCGCTGAGGATGGACCTGGCGTGGGTTCAGTGATCTCCATTGACAACATCTCGTTCACTATGGACTGCTTCTTGGCATGTGAGTGTTGGATTTGCCCTTTCCCTGCTCTTAATATGCTACATCAGACCCGGGTCAGATTGGCACATTGTTTGAAGGATTGCCTCGCCGATTACCCTTGATAAACACAGTCCACACAGGGAGAATGTAGATTTTTAAAGTGGTGCAAGATGATAGAGCATACTTAAAGGGAGTTGGAGTTCATGAAGGCTGTTCGGTGTTTTCAAATGCCTCTTCTTTTGTTGAGGATGAAAACGCATCAAATTTTCAAAGTAACGTAACTCTGAATTGTTGCACCATAATATAACATTTTTAAATGTCAGAATTCACACAAAATTCAACAGCTGTCAAGGATGAAGAATGGTTTTAAGTATGTAGTAGTGTGTGTAAAGTCAAAAAACCCAATATGGAGACTTTAAATACCATCACTTATAACTCTAAAATGTAGAAATGTTTTTCCTTGAATGGGATAAAGCTAACTTTGCTAACACCAGATTGATGTGTTCAGCATTCTGCCTGTTATCAATGTGGTATGGCTCCAGTCGATACTGTTCGGGGGACGACGAAGGACTCTCTGCGAAGAGTCGATAATAAAACAATACAGTTTTTAGCTAAATGAATGTGTAGCATCTACCATTTCTTTTGATTGGTACCTTGTTAGCAAGTATTAATAAAGTGTTTATGATGGAAAATCTACACTTTCTGCTCTGTACCAAAAGTTCTGTGCTCACCAAGCCCTACAGTTGGTCTTGCAGCACAATGTAAAGGATAAAGCACCTCCTACTAGGGATGGGCATTCGATTATTTTTTTTTTATCCATCGTCAAGTGAATTAACAATCAATTAATCATTAATGTTTTTATATTAAAATGATCATAATTAGTATTATTATCACTAATCTGCATAAATAAACTCAACTTTACAACATATAAACCATAACCACTATAGAGCCACATCAGTCCGTTTGACATTATAATGTGTTTAATGCAGCTCTGATACATTTGTTAATATAACCACATAACACATTTGCATAAACTAAAAGCACTGATAAAAGCAGCTCTTTCCTTGTGTCCTGATGTGGTTCAGCTTCTGTCGGACTAAAGGACATGACTCAGAAGAGTGTTCTTTCTGTGACAGAGGGATGTTGATGATGATGGTGAGTCTGTTCTGTGTGTGTATTGTGTTGGAGATGGTTCATGTTTTCAGAGATCAGACGTGTGCAGGTTTAGCACAGTTCTTTATTTAACAGTCATTTCACTCACTTTATTTATGTTGGTCACTTTATTTATTTTGACTACTGCTGTGATGAAAAGACTGAAAATTGTTTGTCTTTTGGACACATGCACTTTATGTTGCAGTGCCCGGGATACTGTGTGTACATGCACCTTGACAAAACCAGGATGCCCAAAAAACCCGATCATACCCGGGACACTGATGTGCATGTAAACACACTCACTGAGTGGTACAGTGTCTCCAAGGAGCCAGAGCTCAAACATGAGATTATGAGGCTGCAACTGCAGTGTTTGTATCAGACGCAGCCTCATCTCCTTACACTACGCACAGCAACCTACATTCAGTTTGTTGATTAAAAAGAACGTGATCGACGAAATTCTTAATGATCAATTATCGATTAGACGACTAATCATGCCCATCCTTACCTCCTGCCATTACTTGGTTTTGGTCAGGCATGATTTCTTTGAATAAATAAACCACTGGAGATTTGATAAAGTAGTATATGACATCAACTGACGTGACAAACTTTAGAACCAACCAACTTTCTAAAATATCTTAAGAATGACTTTCCCCTATAGTAGTTACAGCACAAACATAACAACACAAACACAAGCACATTTTTTATCTAGTCTCGTTGAATGCCCCTAGGGTCGTGAAATGTCAGAAATGAACACAATATCACAGCTTGATTGATAAGGGCATGTGTTCCAGAGTTGTAGCCGGCCCCCAAAAGGTCAAGCCTCACGTCACCTCTCTAGGTATTTTTTGTTATAATTGAGATGACTTATCAGTTTCCAAACAGGGGCGGAATGACAAGTAACGTCTTGCATGAGGAGAATCAAAGGTTAGCAGTTCAGTGCCTTCCTCTGTCTCTCCATATCTGCAGAAACCTGTTTGATCTGTGCCGGGAATAGTAATGTCTGGGTGGTTTTGTCGCTCAATATAGCTCAGAGGAAAGATAGCGAGGAGGAAGCGTGTTTAACAGACATGGTCACTGGCAGATGATTAGCTTCTACTCTCTCCAATCATTTAAAGGTGTTTCTTCGGCATTTAAACTAAGCTGTGCGAGTGTGTGTCTTGGAAATTAGTTTGAGTTATTATTCAGTGCATGGACTTGATCTTGAATATGAGTTTGACTGTAAATTGTTCTTTGCATAATGAGAAGTATTATATTTAATTGATGTACTGATACCAAGAAATTGCATTTTCTAAACCAATGCATTTCTTTAATCATGTGTTATGTGTCTATGCATTACAACATGGAAGTCTTTATTTATACAGTTGTGTCTGTATGAGGCAGTTTGAAACAAGTGACATTTTAGCAGAACCTTTACACGTTGGAAAATATTTGCATTCTTCTGTGATTTTTGATCACATTATATAATCGGATATGTTTGAAAATTGCCTCTGTAGTTGCTATCTCAAAGGTGCACTAAGTTTTCTAGTGGGAGGTTAACCAGCTGCTTGTCTCCATGGAGATGAAATTGCTTTCCTGGAATGTTACACAGTGGCATTAGACTTCTATCTATCTTGCATTAACCCTTCCAGTCCAAGTATACCGGTGGACATTTTTTACATAACTGCACATAACTTTGCAACCATAAAAGATAGAAACTTACTTTTTTTTCCCTTGAATAACGGCATATTTCCAGCATTATCCTACATCACATGTACGCTGTGTGATGACGCAGGGAAAATGAGTGTCCAACAGGAAATTTGTTTATAGCCGAACACATCCATTTTGATTGGCCCAAACTTTTCCAGAGTGTAGTGAGTCAAAATGGTCGATTGCTCTAAGCATTTATGTTTGTAACAACTGAAAAAGCTGCTCAAAGTGCAGTTATTTCTCAAATAACTGAAAAATTACGGTCTGCATAATTGCTAGGGATGTAACAATAACCGAAATATCGTGATATCAAAACTATCACAAAAATACCGTGGGCTGTTACAACATATCGAATTACAAAATCCTTTGCAATACATTGTTTTATAGCACGAATAGCTAATAAACATCAGGAACTACATATCCCATGATTCATTTCAGCATAGACAACACGAAGAAATATGTTTTTATATGAATTCTTGGGATTATGACAGAAATAATTCACACCAAAATCTTGTCATGGTATTTTAAAAGCAAAAAAGCGTCCTATCTACAATTATATCAGCCTCTTCAAAATATCGCAATAAATATCGTACTGTGAGATGCATATCATGATAATATCGTACCGAGAGATTTGTAAATCATTACATCTCTTGTAATTGCACATCCCTTGCTATTTTTATTTGAAATGTTTATTTCAGTCCAAATGTCCAAATCCAAAAGTAATAAACATCATGGAAATGCAGGAAGTGATATGGCTCTGTGCCCTGGACCTGACATGAGCTGACATGAGCTGTCAGCTGTGTTGTAGCTAAGATCCTAAATTAAATATGTTTTTTATGTCCAAAAAGTTGTTTGTATATGTTTGCTTTGTGTTTTGTGTGAAAGAGTGTGAATTTTATTTTCCGTTTTCTTTTTTCATTTGTATATCTGGTCCTGTAGTTTTTATTACAACCATACAACACAACTACAGCAGCAGATTGTGAAATAACAGACTGTACTGTAAAAGGATGTATAACACTTCATTAGGGGGTAAAAGGGGGAGTAGCAAAATTGAGAAAAAAAAATCCAGGCGAGAAATAATGTACTAAAATTTCCCTTCGGTCTGGAATGGTTAAATCAAATACTAAAAAATGTCTTGATATGCATGCAGATACTGTGAGGTGATTTCTCTCTCCACATATCTGGCCTGTAAGATATGTAAGATGCACTTTTGCAAAGTTACATACTGAACCTTTTAAGTGTAAATGTGAAAATCCAGTACAATAGTGAGCAGACCTTGGTATAAGCCAGTCTATTTATTAGCTGCTCAGGTTGCGGGCATAGTCACACTGTACCTAAATCAACACTGCCTTATTGGAGCAGGAGCTTTATTTTAAGCACTGACATTTTCTGACGGAGATTTGCTCGCCAATTTGTGTTTTACGTGTCCCAGTGCCGACGCGTCATCTATCCCCCGCTCTGCTCATTTTCCACATAGGCACTTCTTAATCTGGGCTGGGATCCATTATCTACAGCTGCACTCCGCACACACTCATTCCTTCAGCTATCAGTCAGGGCGCTGTCGAAGCCTCTGCCCAACATGGCGTTCCTTCAGACTGATCACCGTTAGCGATTAGCGTGACAGATCTCTCTACGTTATAGGCCTACCTGGGGCTCGCCGCTGTGTTACTGCGAGGAAACTAGATCATAGGCGTTATGCGCAGATTTCCAGCACCCTCCCCTCTCTCGTGATGTATGGAGTGAGCTGGGCGTTCTATCAGCCAACCTTCAGATGTTGGGCTGGACTGTCATTTCATCTTCACCAATGTCACTATGTCACTACATTAGACAGGACAGGAAGTTCATCTCTGGCTGCCATTTTGCACTAACTTCATTATGAGCTCAGTCCAGCCCATGTCTGTTTGAGAGTCCTGAGCCTAGATTACTCTCTATTAGTCAACTTTGAATAGTTTCTTATAGGGATGTAACAATAACCGAAATATCATGATATTGTATCGTCAGAGTTCTCACAATAATATCGTGGACCATCACAATATATCAAATTACAAGTCTCTTTGCTTAAATGAAGAGTTATGGTGCAGCAATAAAAAAATAAAATTAAAAAAAAAAAGACAGAGGAAACTACATAGACCGCAGGTGTGCTCCAAGACCTTTAATCTGGCCCTCGGCTGATTTTCTACTAAAATATTTTGATTCTATTTTTTATTAAAATATTGTTAATTTTCTGTAGTGCTGAGCATAGCAGCGTCTCCAGCATCTCTGTGCGTGGCCCCTCCCACCAGAGCAGCACAAATGAAGACTTGCCTCTTTCCAAACGCTCTTAAAGGACGATCATTTTGACTGTTGACCGTGACACCCTCATCAGCAAAATGTCCAAAATGAGAAAAGTGGAGCCGAGTGCAGGATTTTCCAAGAAAAACTTACTTATTCCTATTTATACAAGTTAATTTTATACAAGTTCATGTTAAAATATTGTGTTGAAATTGTATTTTTCTTAAAGATTCAGGTTGTTCAAAATATTATAATATTTTGTAAAAGAAAGAGTTCATCAATTAAAAAAGATTTCTGTAATAGATTTGTGTTTCTCTGCACAAATATTTTAACTTATTGTTATTTTTGGGGTTTATATGTCATGAGTTTTCTGATCCGGCCCCTTTGGGATCAAAGTCGGTTGGATACGGCCCCCAGACCAAAATGAGTTTGACACCCCTGACATAGACCATGATCATTTGCTCCATTTCAGTGTAGACTACAAGAAGAAATAACAGTTCTAAGCATTTTTAAGTCCTTAGTTCTTTGGATTAAGTTTTATCAAGGTATTTTAAGAGGAAAAAGTAGTACTTTAACAGTTTTAGCGGTTTAGACTCCACAGAATATCCCAATAGTATTACAGATACTAAGATAGATTAGAAACCACCACCCACCTCATATTTTTATTTTATAAAAGATTTGTATAAGGGAGTTATATATATAATATATCATCTATAGATAGATAGATGGTCATAGATGGTCTTGTGTTTCAGTGCATATGGCAATGGAAGTAAACATACACTCTGTGAGGCCTCTTTATCCGACCACAAGTGCTACAAAAGTAGTAACATCTCTACTGAGACAATTAGGTGGCAGACCCTGTACTTGAAAAGCTGCATACTGCACCTTTAATGAAGAAATAGTTTATTAAGAATGATTCAGGTTTATTATTACCATAACTCCTTAATTAAGTCACAAAGCCTGAATAATTCTAAATAAAAATATTTGTTTATTATGGATTCAGTCTTTGTTCATGCTTTATTAAGGCAAATTAAGGGGTTACCCAGTGTTACAAATTGCTAAAATAAAAAAAAAAGTAATGAAATGAAATGAAAAAGTATAGGTATATAGATATAGGTTCATGCTTTTGTCATTCATAGTTGTTTTTAAATGGGTTATTATAAATCATCAACACTGCAGATATTTTTATACAAGTTAATGTACTGCTTCCACCTTCAAAACAGTAAAATAATTAAATTCCATATATAGCTATTCTTTGGCAAACTGTTGACCTTCCAATTTGTGGCCAAAAACTTAATGCTCTGCTCTGTTGTCTTAAAATATATTTCACATAAAATAAAAGAAAATGTGCGCACAGCAAAACCTCCTCACCTTTTCAAAACATAAACCCACATTACCATACGAGCCAAGAGAATACTTTCCTTAATCAGATTGTTGCTGTTGTATCAAATAAAGTTAAGTAAGTAAAAACTATTTAAAAAGTACAACCTTGTTTTTCTTGCCTTCGTGTGTACAGTACAGCACAGATTGAGATGTTTTCTTTTTGGTAATTATTTCTGGCACCTGTGGGTGTAACAACATGGACACACAGCATGGACCAGTAAGTACAGATGCTGCTCAGTCCCTGGATGACTTTCTCTTAATGACATAAAGAGGTAATTAGAAACACTGTGTTTATCTCTCGCTCCCAGACGGCCATTTTAGTTTTGAATAATCTTTATGTGATCAGCTCATGCAGCAGTTATTTCTCAATTGATTACTTTCCTCATCTTTCTGGTCCTCAACTTCAATTATAAACAGACTATCTATGGCACACCTGAGTTCCAGCCACAGGTAGTCTATATATTTGTACTAATTCTTTGACTGCTCTCTCCCACTCTCATTATAAAGTAGTTCATTATCTACATTAAGTGGGTGTTAATGAGTTACAAACACATTTAGAAAAGTAATAAGGTCTCACTGTGAGCCAATTCGCTTAAATGCACAATTTACACCCTGTGCTAGTGTTTGGCATGTATCACAGAGGCTCTGGAGCTTTTGCTTACATCTGTATCTTTACCTTAAACCAGCTTTAAACTTCTCAAAAGTTTCAATGCTCATAATGTCAACAGTCTTAACATTGCATGAACTGGGGGTGTAACGATATCCAAGTCTCACAATACTATATTGTCATGGTATGAACCTCACGGTACGATATTTATTGCGATGTTGTGGGAAAGCTCATGATTAGGGATGTAATGATATTCAAATCTCTCGGTACGATATTTTCACGATATACATCTCACAGTACGATATTTATTGCGATATTTTGTGGAGGCTAACAAAACTGTTAATATGTTACTTTTCCTCTTAAAATGCCATGACAAGACTTAATTAAGAAGAATTAAGACTTAAAAGTGTTTAGAACTGTTATTTCTTCTTGTAGTCTACACTGAAATGGAGCAAAGAATCATGGTCTATGTAGTTCCCTCCGTTTGTGTTTTTTTTTTTCATTTAAGCAAAGAGACTTGTAATTCGATATACTGTGATGGTTATGGATGGATATTATTGTGAGAAGATGATACAATATCACGATATTTCGGTTATTGTTACACCCCTCAAAAAATTAGGTTCCCCAAGCAACGTCATCGACAAAGTTGTATCATTTCTATGGTAAAGGGGTGTGGTCTATTTTTTCTATACCTTTTCTATGATCCAAAAAAAATCTCCAATAGCAATTAGTTATTTAAAACAAAATATATCGTTTGGAACATATTCATATAAAATGGAGATCAAGCGTTAGATACTAGGGTTATCAACCACTCGCTATTAAGCTAGTCCGGGAAATCTGAGAATTCTGGAGCCAGTCCCCTAAATCATTTGCTATAGCTGTTAGCATTGGCCCTCAAATTTTGCAAATTGTTAATAATCAAGAAGGTTTGGGCTGGTACCAAACTATCAACCACATTCATATGAAGACAAAGTCTGGTTGGGTCTATAAACCTAGTTATATAAAGAACAATTAGCATATAAAAATAGTGAAAATGTATGACGTGTGGTTCATATAGCTCCTCTTTTAATGTGTAGTTGATTAAATTGTATTTAGTATCTGCATAATGAGAAGTATAGGGGGAGAGGACTATTATAGGGATGTAACAATAACCGAAATATCGTGATATTGTATAGTCAAAGTTCTCACAATAATATTGTGGACCATCACAATATATCAAATTACAATCTCTTTGTTTAAATTAAGAGTTATGGTGCAGTAATAGCTAAAAAAAAGACAGAGGGAACTACAGCACATAGACCATGATCCTTGAAGAAATAACAGTTCTAAGCACTTTTAAGTCTTAGTTCTTTGAATTAAGTCTTGTCAAGGCATTTTTAGAGGAAAAAGTAGCATATTAACAGTTTTGTTCGCCTCCACAAAATATTGCAATAAATATCATACCCCGAGATGTATATTGTGAAAATATCATACTGAGAGATTTGGACATCGTTACATCCCTAATTGTGAACCTCCCCACCATATCAT
This sequence comes from Boleophthalmus pectinirostris, assembly GCF_026225935.1. Taxonomy (NCBI): domain Eukaryota; kingdom Metazoa; phylum Chordata; class Actinopteri; order Gobiiformes; family Gobiidae; genus Boleophthalmus; species Boleophthalmus pectinirostris. Next base: position 19,844,812 of record NW_026570971.1, on the reverse strand, counting down.
GAGCTTTCCCAGGATGTTTCAATAAATATTGTACCGTGAGTTTCACACCTTGACGATATCGTATCGTGAGACTTGGATATTGTTACACCCCTAGTATATTATTAACTGAAGTTACAAGAATCTGTATTTTCTAAACCAATGTATTTCTATAATCAAAATCGAACTCATTAATGTTCTTTCTCTTCTCTCTTCTTATTAGTTTGGAATAGGGATTTATTTATACAGTTGTGTCTATCTGAGGCATTTTGAAACAAGCTTTGTATTAGCTGAACACCAAAGGTTTAGATGGTGGAAAACCTTTTGTGTTCCTGTATGTTTGATGACAATTATATAGTCTGATATTGAAAATGATTTCTGTGGTTATTATCTGAAGTTTTCTAGTGGGGAGTTAATCAGCTGCTTGTCTCCATGCAGATGATATTGCTTTTCCTGGAATACGATTGAACATTCAGCACTGTGTATGCTTGAGTATAGCTCTTCTAAATGTTTGCACTGTAGCAACAGGCAAATACAGAGAATTATTCATTTCTTTTTAATGCTTTTTTCAGGGTGAAAAGGTCCTGAAAATGTCACTTATAAGAAGACCTGCACCCTTTGTAAATAAGTTTTGTGTTTGCTTTTACTTTAGCACCCCTCACCCACCACCACCCCCTTCTATTCCAAAGTGTTGATATTTAAAACTTTTTGAGCGTGTTATTTGGGGCGTGCTCCTGGTTGGTAGTTGGCCTCCCCCCCGCTGGTGCTCCTGTGGTGGGCGGGTGGTGGGCTGTAGCCAGCTTAGGGCAGTGTGCTAATGAACAGTGACAACCTGCGCTGCTCCCGCCCTGGCCCCTGGTCCACTTCACCCTGTGAGCGACCTGCCGACTGCTTTCACTGCCTCCGCATACTAATACTGTGTGAAACCTTTGTGCATGATCTGAATAGCAATGACATCAGCTTATATCAAACATGCTGCACTCATTTTATGTATACATCTCACTCCTTTTCAACTCCACTGCGGGGACTTCTATCAGCTCTAACTCATAGTGCTGTGTTCATAATCCATCAGCTCTGCACATCTGTATCGTAGCCTCCACACCGCTAAGACTCTAGATCGGTGCATTTATTGGAGGATTACAGGAAAAGGGAATGGGATATTGATTTTTTTCATGTATACCAATGTTAGGTAAACAAACTATACTTTTTACTCCAACTTTCAAGATTATCATACATAACTGATGTATTTGGAGGATCACATAAGCTGGTCAGACATAGCCATATGACAATTACTGAGTAACTTATAGAGCTTGATCATGTTTGTTAGATAGTGGGCAGAGTGGAATTAGCAAAAGATGAGCAGTTTCTCCTCAAAAGTCATGTGTTAGAATGGACAAAATAGCAAAATAAAACACCAGGATCATTTAGAGCAGGTTAATATGAACCAAAGACCAAAAACCAAAATGGCTCACAGCAGTTAAGAGAGAGAGGCCACAGTATTCCAGTGTAAGTCCATTGGAGCTAGGGTCAGTAGGAGCTGTAAGTGCTGGCATGTGAATTTCCTATTTGGAACACAACAGCTAGAGAGTTAGCTATGTCAATTTACATACCGTATTTTCTGGACTATAAATCGCTCCGGAGCATAAGTCACACCAGATCAAAAATGCATAAATGTGTAAGAAGAAAAAAAACATGAGTCACGCTGAGCTTTAAGTTGCACTTTTTGGGGGAAATGTATTTTATAAAATCAGAGCCCAGGAACCGACATTTCTTGTTGAAAGGCAAGTTATAGTAAAAACAATAGAACAGAGAACAACAGACTGTTAATGTCACATATGAACAGTTCTTCAGATAACTATAGCATAAACAATAAAACAGAACAAGTTCACCAAACTCTCCATCTCACTCCAAATCACTAAATCCATTGAATTCTTCATCCTCGGTGTCACTTCTGAGCAACTCCATGACCTCCAGATGTAAACGGAGTGCCACTTCCTCTTCTGTGTAGCTATTGTCAGACTCAGCATCAGTTCCAGTTAGAATTATTCCGGCCTTTCTGAATCCCGGCAGGATGGATTCTGTTGTCACTGAAGTCTAGACTTTGTCGACCCATCCAGTGACTTCCGGGAAAGTTGCATGGTGCACCCTCCCAGTTGTTACAAGTTTCTTGCCCACTTCAAACTTTCTTTCTGCTGCTCGATTACCGTTTTCGGCTGCTTTCGCTACTTGCAGCAGGACAACAGCTCTTTCTGCTGGAGACATGCGCAGTAGAGCCATCTGACAGTGGTACATGTTGGTACAGGAGTAATAGGAGCAGCGGATACTGACACACAAGCCTAAAGCCTCTTGCGACTGTCAGTGTGAAAATTTTAACATACAAGTCGCATCGGAGTATAAGTCACATTAGACACCCATACCATGAAAAAAAAAGTGACTTATAGTACAAAAAATATGGTATACAGTCTATGATTTGGATGGACCATCAGTTCTTCCAGGATTTATCCATGTCAGAAAAAATTTACACAACAATTAAAAATGATTTCAGGGTGGCAGACAAAACATCTGGATTTCAAAAAGATTGTCCAGCTTTTTCCACTTAGTCTATTAATTATTTTAATAAACCTGCAGCTTTTATTCTGTGATAGCCTTGTGCAGTTTTCTGAATGTCTCTACTCACTCTATACCCCCATTTAATTTTCAAGTACATCTATTCTGTCCATAAGCCTACAGACATGGAAAAATGGAAAAGAATGTGGTCAGTATCCAGTGTCTATCCATGGTTGTGTAAGGATATTTGTGAATCTGCAAGAGGTGCCATTTGAACATATGGCCATAGCACGCCAAATAAGCAGAGAGAGTGGTGATGTTATGGTTGATTGGTGCCAAATGTAGAGAAGTGAAGAAAAATATATTGAAAGAGTGGCCCGGAGGAACACCAATAAGACCTGTACGGCGGAGGATGCTTTCTCGGACCAAATGGCGCCACAGTCTACAGTAACTCCAAAACTGTTGAGGGAGCCCCCCGCCATATTGCAATAAAGGACAAGGACTAGAAGAGGCACCGAAAGAAAGGGTGCCAATGTGATGAATTGATTAAAGATGAAAGAGGCAAAAAGGTCTATTTTGACTTTAAAAACAGGTGTGATTTGTTTGTCTTTAGTTAAAATAACAGAGCGTGCGGTCAGCCTACACCTGCTCATTAATAATCAGCTGGTGTTGCCTTTTGTTAAGCCAAGATTAGACTTTGGCCCACAACCAAAGAAAGCAAATCCCCCCAAATTGAAACCTCCCTTTGCTAGTGTTTGACACAAGAGGCACTAAAACATATTGGATGGCAGCGTTTGTACATATTAAAATTAATCATAACTGCAGCTGTTCAGTTGGATGCTGGTCCAAAATGGCAAATGGCCTTGAGAAAATGGCTTAATCAACAATAGAATTACGACATGCTTCATTCAGAGTGTGTTATCTCAATCGTTTAAGCTTCTGTACTGAATGCATATGACCAGACACAACAGGCTGACAATAATGAGTTTTTTATAGGCTTTGGCCATTGTTTTCACTAGTTAAATCAACAGTGAATTAAAACTGAGATTTTATACTGGAAATTTAAAGATGTAGTACGTAACTTTTCTGGTGGAGGGTTCACTACCTACCTGTGTGCTTGAAGATGTTCTTGTCTTGTCTGGAATGTTCCATGGTATGACATTAAACATATTCATCTAGTGTTTATTCATTACGGGTGTTTCTATTGGTCAAAAACACAATAATTTCCTTTGTGAATAGGAGTGACTCTCCATCTGAACTGAATTGAAGATCTGAACTGTAACATAGTGTAGTGCTATAACTTGCTTGTCTCCCTTGTGATAGATAGGTTTAATCTATTCTGTGAAATATTAGACAAAACGATAACATTTCCATATAGACAAACAGGTGCTGGACCCTCCACTAGAAATGTTACACAGTGCACCTTTAAACCATTGAAGTGGACTAAGAGAGTGTAAACGTCACCCATAGTGTTCATCGCTCAAATGAGGCTCGCAGTGTTCATGGTTACAGGAGCCAATCCAGAGCCAGGCTCGATGTTATGAATAGGATTTTTTTGACAGACATAATAGCAAAAAAAAATTCAGGATCATGTGTCGTGGGTTAATATGAACATTTTAAGACCCAAATGGCGAGGCTTACTGCAGCAGTTACCGAGAGAGGAGCGACAAGATCCTAATGTAAGTCAATTGGAGCCAGAGTCAGAAGGAGCTGGAAGAGCCTCCTGGAGAACTTTCTATTCTATACGGCCTATACTTTAAACATGTCATTCAATACAGTGTAATTTAATGATTTTTAGAACATAAATAAAGTGATGGAAAAATCAGTTACTGTCTCTTTTTTTTATCGTACACATTTGCTCATTTCAAAATCACTTATTATTTACCTTTGAAACATTTTCTACCATCACCGCTCCTGGATGAATGAGGGATTATTTCATTCTATTTTTTACATTTTATTTTCGAACTGATAGGGGTGTAACAACCATAATAATAGTGTAATGATAGTGTGATAACCATAGTATCGTGATATCGTATTGTCAAAAGTTTCTCAGTAATATTGTGGACCATCACAATATATCAAATCATAAGTTTCTTTGTTTAAATTCATTGTTATGGTGCAGCAATAGCAGAGCGAACTACATAGACCATGATCCTTTGCTCTGTTTTGGTGCAAACTACATGAAGAAATTGCAGTTTTAAGCACTTCTATGCAATGTATTTTAAGAGGAAAAAGTAGCATATTCACAATTTTGTTAGCCTCCACAAAATATTGCAATAAATATTGTACCTTGAGATGTACTGTATATCGTGAAAATATCATACTGTGAGATTTAGATATCGTTACATCCCTACTATAGCAACTAAATCCTCCTCAAAGATGATGTTAGTGGCTACCTTTTTCCACCTGTTTCTCTTTCTTTTATTCTTGACAACTCAGCTCAGCCGCCTATTTTTTGTTCCCAGGTGGTAATAAAGGTATAAATCAAAACACTACAGAAACAAAGGGTCAAGACTTTAACTTGTGGCCTTGTCTTATACAGCACATAGATGACAGCAAAGTCAGGAAACAACCCTGTAGGATTCTCTCAAAACAGAAATACTTCAGTATTCTGTAGCTAACAAAATGTAAACAAAAGAAACTACTTCTGTTACTGTAGATACGCCATCTGTTTGATACGTGGCATAATTACAGCATGTGCATTATAATCACCGCGTTAACATGTTTGAGTGATTAAAATGTATCTTGAAAAGTATAAAAATCTGCACGTGCATTACAATAAAAGTATACATGTCAGTACTGTATTTCGGTAGTAGAAAGGCAGCATAAACATAAAATAATAATAGATGATTTAGAAGTGACTTGCCCAAGGACACAAAACCAATCTGCACTGCCCACTGAAGGAATAAAAAACACATTTCAGTGAATGGGCAATGGCTGCATAATGTAAATAATATAATAAGTGAAAGTAAGTATTTTATTCACTTTAAATATTCATGATCTGGTTTAATTTCCTAGCTTTTCGTTAATAAATTTGTACAAAAAACTGCATGAATGTATTGTAAAAACAGAACTTTGTGACGTTGACTGTGCAAGAGTAGTCCACCCTGCGTTACTTCTCTGTCTTTAGAAATGAGTTCTAAAGCTGTGCTAGTGGCTAAAAAAATGAGAACGCATTAGAATATTAGTGGTGTGCCAAAGGATTTGTGACTACTATTTAGACAAATGTACTTTCTCCTTTCATGCTTCGTTGGAACATCGTGTATTCTAGCTTTAAGTGGTTTTAATTCTTTACATCTATAACCTTAGATTGTCTTCATAATGTCTCACAAATTGCATCTGATTTAATTGATTGTAATGAAGAACCTGCATTTTCCAATTAGGAGCTATCACTTGTACCTGAAGTAAACACACTTTAAAAAGAAAATAACTGTGATTATGTTCACTCAACACAGCCTTTTCATTGATTTCTGGCTGCCTGAATCGTGTGTGGTCGCTGATCCTACAAAGCTAATCTTTTTTTGTTCTGGTGATTGCGGTGCATTGACCGAATCAGAGAAGGTGATTCATCTGAGATCGAGTCCCTAGTGCCTGATTGTCCACCCACACCAGAGCCACACAGAGCCGCTCCAAAGCTGCACAATTGGGCCACTTGACTACTTTTCCAGGTCACAATTCAGCAGTTAAATTTAGTCTTCCATGACTTTAATGTTTTTGGTTGAGGAAAAAAATAGAGCTCTGTTTATTGAGTGTGACATTAATTATAACAAGCAGTTTATCCATGTATTTTAGAGGGATGAAAACTTACCATATCTTAGAGCAATTAACAATTTTAAACAAAATCTGTAATAATATCACAGACTGGGCCAGTCACATTGCAGCACTGTGGTTTGGATGGAAGCCAAAGGTGAAGCTCCTAAACAAACCAAAACAAACACGATGATGCAACAGACGTACATACAGGTTTTTGGGTTTTTTTTTGTGAAAATACAGACTATTTTGTGAAAAACATACAGAGAGAAGCGCTTTGTGCCTTTGTGGACGGAAAAGAAGTTTGTGCTTTTTTCTCAACTGGATTTAACAAAAGTTTGATTTTTCAGATTGTTCCTCTGTGATGCTTCAACCAATCAGCTTGAGCCTCCCAATAGGTCCTGATTGCTTTCAGCATGAACAGTCCCACACTGATCATGTGTAGAACTCAATTCAGTGTGGTACATGTATCAATCTGGGCGAGCTTGTTTACTTCACTGCATGGGCTGATGGTCATAATGGTTTACTGCACTGGGGTTGTATAGATTTCATAACACCATTCAGTCAAAAACATGATTTATTATTTTCATCTATAGTCTTTCATCTTTAGTGAGTATTTACATGCACTGTTTTTCATTTGTCTGAAAGGAAATTCATGTTATTTCTTGAGTGAACAGAACATAAAAGAAGTGCCAGGGTCCCTATTTTTACTGCAGTCAAGTATCTAAGTTTTAAAGGGACAGGAGATGGAGGTTCATGGGAGGTTAAGTTGTGCAGAGAAAAGTATGTGTGGATTGTTGGAGGCACTGAGGCTGAGTGGGCTTCTTCACTGTGCAGACAGCCGCACACAGACACTCATTATGAATTCTTCTCCTCTGTAGAGTCACCGCTGCTACAAATGAAAGGATGACCCCTGCTGGTGGTTTCACATTTTCTGCACCAGTCAGGGGTCTGAGCTTTACTTCTTCAGTATAACAGCAACGCAGCACTAACGCTTCACAGGAGAGGACAGAATGAAAATACAATGTTCCTTTTGTTAACAAGTGTATCTCCCCTCTTCCAGCCAATGGAGAATATCCCCCAGTGGTGACTAGTGCCACCAGGATCACCATCAGACCGACCAACAGGAATATCAAGACCACAACGCCATCCAATGGGAGTCATCTGATAAACCCACCAGCCCCACCCCCATGTAAGTGTTATCCAACTTGTTGTGTTTTTGTAGCCATGGGAGATCCCAGTATGAAGTTATTTTTATGCAACAAGTCCCTTTTTCCCTTCCCCTAACATGAATTTCTGAGAATTGTTTTCATGTTTGCTTTACAATTGCATTATTCATTGACTCCCCACACTGCTGTAGCGGTAGCTTTAAACCACAACTGCTCAGGGTCAGATTGATAGAAATAGAAACATGGCTGACAATCTGTGTCAAACCTTTTCAATCACAACCGTCATTCATACGGGTAATTGTTTACACAGGAAGACATCCAATTTCCACCTGCCTTTTGAGCCATGTGACTTCCACAATCAGATTATCAATATCTATATCTGGATTGTTTTTAATTATCGTTTCCTATGTTGAAGCTACTCAAGGTTCAAAGGTCAAGTCGATCATAGAAGCTTGCTCAAATCTTAGATTCAAATGACAGCTGAAAGGAGAGGAAGAGAGTAAGATGTCTACTGTGATGTCTTAAATATTTTAGATACAATAACTTAAATCTCCTATATTATGCAAAATTGACTCATGAGCTTTTAGTCATGTTAGAATGTTGTTACCTCCTCCAAAACATATCATGAACATTATAATATAGATCAGAAATTAGTGTAATATGAGCTTTTTAAGACAGTATTACACTGTATTAAACACATGCATTTAAAATACATAAGAGTTTTGGGGCTTCTGTCTCATCTTCTCCTCTGTCTCAAATCCCAATTACATTTTCAGTGATTCTACATCGGCTGCAACATTGTAAGTGTGCCCCCTAGTGACGAGTCCATATCTTGAGTGAGTCTACAGATCTCCTTTGGCATTAAATGGAGCAGGACGGGCAGTTTTGAAGTGTAAAATCCTCCAATTTGTCTCCTGAGAATGTCAATGGAAGCAGTTACACAGACTTGACATTTTCCACCCCATGTGTTCCCTCTCCCTCACTCCACTCTTCTGGAAAGGCTACAGACAAGCACGTTGCATTTCTATACTAAAAGTCATAAGTTAGAGTTAGTTTCATATCACACTTGCTCTAAAATACATCTCTGCGAACTGAAGCTGTGAATCAGTCTTAGTGCAGCAGCCTGCTGTCTGTAATGGAGCCGAGTGATATTTCACACATTTGAAAATACGCACTCTCTTCTGGATAGGGATGAGTGATAGGCAGCTGTGGGTCAAGTTCAGCTTTTAACTTGATTTGATGACTGTTTACAAGATTAGGCAAATATACAAGATGTCAAGGGCAGTCCAGTGTTTATTGGAAGGAACGATGGGCATGGGACATTAAGCTCACAAAGATCAACACCAACAAATTATAACTAAATAGATAATTTCCATCTGCAGTTCCTGATTGCAGACATAAATTAGCAGGGATAACATAATCATAAAATCAAGCCAAATGTCCACTCTGTCCACATTTTCTACAAAGTTGATGAAAAGTTATCAACATCAAGTTTACTAATGTTTTCAACTGAAAAATTCATTTAACCTGCAATTGTACTTTCAGGGCCCATATTACACTATTTTCTGATCTGTTATAATGTTGTGTCCTCATCAAAAAACATACCTAGAGTTGTGTTTTGTTTCATTTACACATGTTTAACACACAAACACGGCATATTTACACTGAGTTCTTCTCTCAACTGGAAAACACTTTGTTCCAGCTTGTCATGATGTAGTACAGGAAGTGCTCCACTGTGTTTTTAAACTCCACACACCTTCACTAGAATCACTTGCACGATTTCAGATCTACAAATTTTCGATCTCTACCGAACAAAAGGTAAAAGTAACTATTAACTTGAAAACTGCCATTACATGAGTTGGAAGTTGGAACAGAACATTTTGAACTTTGGAGATGTAGACAGACTAATAATAAAGGATTACTTAAACTTGAATGAACTGTGAATGAAACAAAACACAACTCCAGGTATGTTTTTGAGGAGGTAAAACCATTACAACAAGGCTTAAAGCTCACAACTTTATGTAATATAGGACCTTTAAAGAAACACAAGAGCACATCACTTTCACGATTCTCTGATTGTATGTAAAATGTTAAAGCCAAACTTTCCATGGAGCAAAAAGTCCATTTTAATATTTAACAATAAATCCTAAGTGTGTTCTTGACTTGTAAGCCTATTGAGGGATCTAATCAAGTTATGTTCATGTACTCATTCATCTTGACTATGTATTCAGTTGACTACATACACTTACACAGAAAGATGACGTAGTATTTTTAAATGGCTATATCACAGTCTGCTCATGTGCTTTGATTTTCTTTAGTCTGTCATCTCTTTATCTGCAGTCACCGACGAGCAAACCAACTGTGACTGCAATAAATAATATAATGCAGCCCTTCAGATGGCTACTCTTGTTTGGCTCAATGCAGCTGCTAAATATAGATTAAGATCCACCACAAGTAGGAACAAGTGCCCAAAGTGCCCTTTTGAACTAATCTACAGTCTGCACAGCACTCTCATATTCTATTGAGGGGTGAGGCTGGGACAGCATGCTGCAGATGCATTATTGGCAGCGGTTTGATCTAGCTAAGGATTATGCTGATCTCCAGACAAATACAAGCCTGCTCCCCAAAAAGTCAAGACACTGTGTACAATGTAAATAATGCAGTGAAAAGAAAATTCCTGTAAGCAGTTTCCTATTGTAAAGCAAATAATATATGAAGATGCTATTCTCATTTATTCATGCTGTGTGTTTGTTTAGAGTTGTAGGCACTGGAGTCTTTACCAGTAACTTTTGCTTTAGGTGGTGTAATCCTACAGTCAAAAAGTGTCACGATAGTTAGTGGAAAAGATATTAAATTTGACAGTAACATATCTCAAAGATGTTGTGATGAAGTGCCAAAGCTGATGAAATACATCAGTGGTGGAAATTTCTGCTTATGGATCAAGATTCAAACCAAAATCTACAAGTTGCATTCATGGGTTGCTGCCACCTGTTTTATGCAACATTTTGAAGCGTTTGCCCTTTTGAAAAGATTTAAAAGTTTGCTATAAAACTGTTAATCGCTAAGGCAATAGTCCTAATATGTCATCATTCTCAAACCCATGGACAGGCAAAGAAGAATGCTGCTCTAAAACAGAAAAATGCAGAAATACAATTAGAATTATACTGGATAATGTTCAGATTAATATACAGTATGTTAAGGCTGGGAATCACAGGGTCCCTCACGAATCTATATGATACTCGGTACATGGCTCAGTATACGATATGGCGATACATGCGATAATAATGCTGCACGATATATTGCTGTTTTTTAAGAACCAAATACATTTTAGCCACAATATTTCTTTGTTAAACACTGCTTGTATTTTGTATTAACTTTGCAGATCTATTTTCATCATCAAAACAAATTGCTAAGAGACCTGAAAACACATATCGACACAGCAGCTCACAATATCAATGCTGTATCACCAAATGTACTATATATTTATTTCCTGTTATGTTCTTTTCTGAAAACAACTGATCACTCTGATATACTGTAAGGTGGATTTTTTTCCTATTAGCACACCACAAGGATTTAGTTCCAAGGGCAGTGCAACAGAGGTGATAATAATGTGCTTACACAGGTAATACATAGTACAGATACAATAAAGCTGGCCGACTTAAACGTCCTCGGAGAGAGATGAGACTGTTAGATCATGCTGCTCCTGCCCTTGTGATTACCATAGATATTAACTGAGGGGTAAAGAACTTGTACGGAGGAGAAGCGTGCAGGAGACAGCCTTGAGCCGTTTCCATTCACTGTCCATCTATCTGTCCTGGTTTCTCTTTTCTCTCACTGCTGATGTCCGCGAGGGGTTCACTCAAGGATTTCACTCTGCAGACCTGTCACTCATTCAAGAATTTGACTCCCACCCACCGATATTAACCCTTTGACAATTGCTGTACAGCCTTGCAATATTGAACTGAAAGTTTTGGAAAGAAATTTGAACTTGTTTATTTCTTCACTAAATTACAGAACAAATAAACCACCTAGATATTGGTTCATCACACCTTATTTTATCTGTAGTATTTCCAGATGATCATCTTAATTTTGTTTTGTCACACTATCACACTGAATTAGATATGCCTTAGCCCTGTTGTTGACGTATATCAAACTTTTCTGATGAAGGGTCAGCCACCTGCTTACCTCTATGAAGATCTTACTTTGTTAAGAAGCTTTCACTGTATTCATGGTTTTCAAGCAAATTATTCCTCTTCAGTTTAAGAACTTCACATTCAAAAGATATATTTAAATTTGTATGGTGTAATGTTGTAACAATGGAGGACCACTGCCATGGCTTGGAACCTATCAATATTTAGTAACAGGTGGTGTTAAGTTACAGGTCAGATCTGTGTAGAGGTGACTTCACTTGCAAAAGAATAATGAAATAAACCCAGGATAAGTTTAATGCAATACTGTGGAACTTTCCAGGCAAAGCAATAACATCTCCATGATAAGCAGATGATGTCACATGTGTAAGAAATGTCTCTTTAAATTAGCATGAAACGATCCACTGACCTACTTCCCTTGCTTTAAAGGACCCATATTATGCTGTTTTCTGGTCTCTGTTATAATTGTATTGTTTCCTCCCTAAACACATAACTGGAGTTGTGTTTTGTTTCATTTACCCATGTGAAAACTCTGTTCCACTTCCTGATGTCATGTGGGGATACAGGAAGTGCTCCAGCTCTACTGTGTTTTAAACTCACTAGAATCATTGGAAAAAACTACTGCTTCATGATGCTGCATGGTAGAACAGAGCATTTTGAGCTTAATAATAAAGGGTTACTCAATGCGTGAATGAAACAAAACACATTCCAGATATGTCTTTACATGACTAAAAGCTCACAAGAGTCCATTTTGAATAATATAGGACCTTTAGTCTTCCGATAATTTATGTTATTAGGTTCTTTTTTCAGAACAAGAGTTTGTTTTCATACCTGACAGTTTGAACTGCTCACTAGCGCTTTTCCTCAGAGTGGTCTCTTGATGTTGCTGTGATGTGTCCGGTCAGCTGATTTAAACAGGTTTTGGCCGTTTTGGCCCTGTCTTCTTAACGGTGGAGGCAGGACAACAGCGCCATCTGCAGTTAGACTTCCACAGGACAGCATCACAGGTGTTTGAGAGTAAAAAAGCCCCCTTGTCCTGGTCTGTTATCCTGTGGATGTCCAGCAACAGTGTTTGTTTTCTTATAGTACATGAAAAAAGGAACATAGGACAGAATGAGAGAAGGAAAGAACCACATTCTGGATTGGGATGGAGCAAACATCACTGGGACAGAGGACAAGAAACATTGCACATTGCACACACTGGATTAAAGAAGCAGTCGAAATACAGAAACGTACCCATGGGACTATCAACGGGGACGAAGGGGCTTTTTTACTCTCACACACCTGGGATAATGTCCTGAGGAAGTCAGACTGCAGATGGCGCTGTCGTCCTGCCTCCACTGGTTGGAAGACAGCGCCAAAACCTGTTTAAATCAGCTGACCGGACACATCACAGCAACATCACGTGACCACTCTGAGGACGAGCGCTAGTGAGCAGTCACTAGTGTATGTTACGTATGAAAACAAACTCTTGGTCTGAAAAAAGAACCTAATAACATTAATATAGGACCTTTACACATGCTTCTAACCTTGATTTAGCTTCTCTTTGGCTCCATATTAACCCGCCCCACCTTCCCATATGCCATCACTCTTCACCCTTTGTTGTATTTGTTCTTTGCTCCCTCTTCTCTCATTAGAAGTCTCTCACGGACACTGTTTGCTCACATTAACGGCCTTGTACCACAGCATCTCTTGTCTTTCTGTCGGTACTTGCTCTGATCTCGGTCAGTTGTTCCAAACACAGTTTTTGGTTTATTTTTTAACCCTGATTTCACCTTCATTTTTCTCAATTGATTCTTTCTTCTTCTGGCAGCCGACCCAACCCCCAACCCTCCCCTTGTAGATACTTTGGGGTTGCAGCAAGAAAAAAAAAAGGATGTTCTTTTCTTTTAGCATCTCTGAATGGGTAATGTGTTATTGACCTCAAAAAGAGGCAACACGTCTGAATAAATCTAGGTGATGCTTTTAGGAACCAAATGCACAATAGGAAAAAATAACATTGGCTAACTTGAGCGATTTGTAGATGTGACATAACCAAGGTGTTCTAGTTTCTTCCACACATCAACAGCAAACAACAAAAGCGTGCGTCACAGCGAAAACTGGCATTAAATCAAAGGCAGGAGGAGAGGTGATTGAAGCTATTCGATTGGCTCTTGAAAGTAACTGACAGCAGATGCGGTTCCCTGGACGCCTGGTGCATGCCGGATGGGGCTCTGGACTTAGCACGGCGCGCTAATTAGCAAACGCAGCCGAGATGTGAGATGGTACGTTGTTGTTTACTCGTACATAAACACTAGCCTGCAGCAATCACTTAGCTAGCACGTTGTTGTTGCTAGGTTTTGGGAGAAGGGGCATTAGACACTCCCAGACATGATATGAAACTGATAATGAGCAGTGTCGTGCAAAACAGCCTATTTGTAATTAATTGGACTCGGGTTTTCCATAAGCTTTCTGTTTAGTATTCAAAAGCTTTTGTAGAGCGCCAACCTTGGTATGTCTTTCTGGTGTCTGGTGCTTTGAGGACAGATGTTCCTAGTTAAATGGTGACAGTGCTACACAAGTAAATCTACATAAGTGTGAGTGAGAGTTCATATATAACTTTGTAGGATCTGAGTTTTAACCTGGGAGTAACTTTACCTGACTATCTAGATCCACACGCTTTGACAAAATTTGACAAAGATTAGTGGTTCTCTCCAGCGACTAGGTCAGGAAATAGAATACACTAGACCAGGGGTGTCAAACTCATTTGGTCCGGGGGCCGTATCCAACCGACTTTGATCCCAAAGGGGCCGAATCAGAAAACTCATGGGATATAAACCCCAAAAATAAAAATAAATTCAAATATTTGTGCAGAGAAACACAAATCTATTACAGAAATCTTTTTTAATTGATGAACTCTTTCTTTTACAAAATATTATGAACATCCTGAAACTTTAAGAAAAATACAATTTCAACAAAAATTTTAACATGAACTTGTATAAAATTAACTTGTAGAAATAGGAATAAGTAAATTTTTGTTGTAAAATCCTGCACTCGGACTCCACTTTTCTCATGTTGGACATTTTGCTGATGAGGGTGTCACAGTCAACAGTCAAAACGATCGTCCTTTAAGAGCGTTTGGAAAGATACAAGTTCTCATTTGTGCTGCTCTGGTGGGAGGGGCTACGCACAGAGACGCTGGAGACGCTGCTGTGATAAACACCACAGAAAATATAATTAAAATATTTTTGTAGAAAATCAGCTGAGGGCCAGATTAAAGGTCTTGGAGGGCCGGATCTGGCCCCCGGGTCGCATGTTTGACACCTGTGCACTAGACGAGAAGTTGTAGATCACGCACTAGCCAATCAGTGAAGAGCTGTGAAGCCATGACATCAAACTCAAGCACCTGTCTGGGTCCCTTTTGTGGTACAGCACAACAGTAAACAAAGTGGTCGAGACGGATATAGACGAAGCCATACATTCTGTCTTGGCTGCGATTCCCAAGATCGAGGATTTAAAGCCGGAATAAAGAGAATGTTTGGTGAATTTTATCAAGGGGAAAGACGTTATTGCCCTTCTTCCTACGGGATTTGGCGCATTATATACGTCATGACCAAATAGCAAAGACTGGTTAAATTAAAAAGTACCCGCCTACCGTCGAGCAAACGAATCCTAACGCTGTGAGGTCAGACGGTTTCCACGAAGCTGATGAATCAGGCTAGATTATACATAAACAATGGGAAAAACCATCATAAAGAATTGAGAAACGGCACATATTTTTACAGAATCAACAATCAAAGTACCAAACTAGCATTTATCTCAGGTAAAGGAAGTTATATAATTAGTTCTGAATGTTACGAGAATTTTGGAGAGGAAATGTCTCCTGCATTTGAGAGATGCGTGGATAAAGGTTTTTCATGCTCTGTGGTCTGGTTCCAGTCTTTTCTAGATTCTAAAAGAAAGTAAAAGGGACTGGCTGGTCAGGCGTGAAGTAACTGGCACCAGCTACATGAAGAGGTTGGGCTAGTAGTAGTATTTTAAGTTATTGGGTACCAGGTCAGTATCTGGGTTCACTTTCAGAGCTTTTCTCTAGATCCTGAGATGGCTGGTATCAAGACATTATATACTATGATTTTCTACAGCACACATGAAACTAGGCTAAATCTTCTAGAGCCAATCTGGAGGACATGTAAATGTATATGCGCATTAGGTCTGAAATCTCCAACAAGTGGCATCATTTTAAAGACTGTATTCCAAGCCATCTGTCTATCTGACAGTCCATCTGCCACCACACAATAGCATTCTCCAAACGCAAATGATTCGTCAACATGTTTCTCATTTCAAAATCATTCATTGGTCAAAAACAGGATTTATTTGTTTCAAGAAGTAATGATCAGAGAAGGACATCATAATTAGAAGGTTTTATACGAAGTTCTTACAAAATCTATAAGTGGAATTTTGGATTTTTAAAGAATGGTTGAAATTGACAGAATGCTTGAAAGGAACTACACACCTAAAATAATTACACTTTTCGAATCAATCTAAATTAACTTTGTGAAGAATGTTACAAATTTTAAAAACAGTTCTTTTACGAGCAGTACCCAGCAAAATAATAACTATTGATTTAGTTTCCAAAAGGTAATTGTTTTATGTAGCTTAAAAACAAACTGAAAAACTGACATCAAACTGCCACTTTGATCACTCACTTGTTGTAGTGTTCAGTATGGTTTATCACACTGAAGTTCCTTATTATAAAGTGTTATGCATAGGTAGTGAGGAGTTTAGGTCACTTATTAGTGAAAGTGTATTGTGCAAGTGCGTATCTTGTTCTGTTTGTTCTGTTGTTCTGTTCAGTGCGAAGCAGAGGACGGCTCATTAGGCTGTAGAGGCCTGGACCTGGTGTACGTGTCTGTAGAATACAATCATATCGATGGATCAGAAGATCAATGGTCCGGGCTGAAGCGAAAAAACAAGGGCACCCAAGGGAGATCAATTGAATGCTAAGGAGACCAGAGGGGCTTTTATCACTAATATAGAAAATATGTCTTGACAAGCACACCGTGTCATTAATAGGTGTATTACTATTTTACTCCATGGAGGTTTATTTCCGGAATGTTCCACAGTATAACATTCTTCAGTTGGTGCTTTTTTTTTCTTTTTTTTTCAAATGTACTTTTACATGTTCCTGCTTTTGCATTTAAAAAAAAAACATATACGAACAGGTTGGAGAGCCAGGGAACCTTTTTCACAAATTAACAAAACGTTGCAAATATGAAGTAGTTTTATATGTAGTTTGATCTCACAGGCTTTACATACTCTGTCCATTTAGACCACATCTTGTAAAATAAATCCAGCTGCACTTTCAATAAAAATGAAACCTTTTCCATTGTGTAGATGTCTTGCACAATATCAGTCCAGTTCTAAATTTTTGGTCGCTCAGGTTTAAGCCACTTCCTAGTTATAGCCTTTTTACTTGCTGCCAATAGAATACAGAGTAATTTCTTGTTTGTGTTGTTAAAACCGTCTAATACTAAGTTACCAAGATACAAGGCTTCAAATGACGGGGGAAAACAAGAACAGTTGGTGTTTTGTTGCTCAAAAATATCTTGAAACATGTTGATTTAACCTAGAACTGGCGTGGTAGCATCACCTGCTTGTCTCCATGTCTACTTTTGCAGAATAGATGTGTAAATCCATATAACAGTGTTGAAAAAAGGCTCTTGTCCTATTTACTTTTTCCTCTTCTGAAAGTTGCTGAAACAGTTGCTCTGTGAGATTTATTCCCTGCAGTTTTAACTCTTTTACCTCATTGGTTGTTGGACAAAGTGACTTCAGGGATCAGTTTGCTCAGTGGAGGCAGCACGCGCCCTGTCACAGCACGTGTGATTCTTGTGCAGGACCAAGCCAAGCACTTGGTCCATCTAACCAGTCTGTTTTTCAGCACGACTGCCAGTCTCAAAACAGTGCAAATGCAGCAGCACTTTCCCACTGCCTTTGGACCAAACCAATCTCCCCCATCACACTGACAAGTACAATACTCATGGCTCATCCCAGTTTGCCGCAGTGAAA
Organism: Boleophthalmus pectinirostris; assembly: GCF_026225935.1. NCBI lineage: Eukaryota > Metazoa > Chordata > Actinopteri > Gobiiformes > Gobiidae > Boleophthalmus > Boleophthalmus pectinirostris. Next base: position 19,827,174 of record NW_026570971.1, on the reverse strand, counting down.
ATGTGTGTAATCTTTCAGGATGACAGCAGCAGAAATGAAAAGTCCACATGAATGGAACATGATTACAACCTAAATAACTTTTCCAGAATCTTTTTCACAAGAAGCATGCAGAAAGAAAATGTTTGGTGAATTTAAGACCATGTTTACCAAAATGTACCAAGGCACAGGACGTTGCAATCAAAGCACAACTTTCTTTCTGATCTTTTAGGAGATTGAAAATGATAAACTAGAAACTAAAATATCACATCTTTTGCTGCAATTTGATGAAATTCAGTGCAAAATGTATTATTGATGTTTGAGGTGGGTGGTTCAATTTGATGATGTTGTCTTTTTAAGAAGTTGCCTGTATGAATCTGGACATATGTACTATAGACTTGTATAGGCAAGTTTTTAGAGTGAATATATTTTGCTGTCCTATCTACTTCAGTTTTGATGCAGCTCTTTGGCTTGTACTTGACAAAAAAATATTCTCATTCAACTAAAGACATACACTGAGCATTCATAAGTCGATGCCTTCTCCAGTAGGGGATGTCGTTTTCTCCTACTGTCTGGAAAAACTAAGGAAAGCAGCCTATAAGACATATCTGTACCCCATCTCTACCCCATCATCAGAGGCGGCGTTACCATTAGGCAAAAGTAGGCGGCTGCTCAGGGCCCCCAAACCTGGAGGGGTCCCCATCCAATTGCCCTCAGTGCCACTAATGGCATCAGAGCAATTAGATTTTCTCTCAATATGACATTAAATGAGAGTAGTTTACTAATAATAATCATATGTAATGGATGTAAACAAAAATATAATTGTACTAGCAAAAGAATAAAACTACTTTCAGCTCTGGTTATCTAGTAGGTGAAAATACTAATAAGACAAGTTTCCAATGCACCATAATGCAAATAGAGATGTGCATGCATCAAGAATAATGGGGAAAAACAGACAATAAATATATTCAAAAAACATCCATGCATCCATTTTCTTCCGCTTATCCGGGGCTGGGCCGTTGGGGCAGCAGTCTAAGCAGGGACTCCCAATACTCTCCGAGCACCTCCCACAGGACACCAGGAGGGACAATGCCTTCTCCAGATCCATAAAGCACATGTGGACTGGTTGGGCAAACTCCCATGAACTCTCAAGCACCCAATAGAGAATGTAGAACTGGTCCAGTGTTCCACATAAAAAAAAATAAAACAAAAAAAACGGTGCATTATAGTGAGGGCCCCAAACTCAAGTTCGCCTAGGGCCCCCAAATTGCTAACTCCACCACTGCAAATCATAAGTAGCTTCTGAGGAATGCTAGAGGAAGTAGCCAAAACATGTAAAGCAGGTAAACAAACACTCCTGTCTGGCCAAAAGAATCACTAATTCTAAGTTTAAAACTGAAAACAGAATGAACCTTTACCAGAGATAAAAGGGGGTAAGTGCCGCCAAAAGAGCTCACAACTCTTTTTAAGTATCTCTATGATTTGACCAAATACCTAACCCAATCTGCACTCACAAACTCATCAATATTAACCATTGACAGAGAACTAAAAAGGCAGAATAAACACGCAGTTCACTTCTGAATCCTAATTTTCACAGTAAAATAATTAGCCAACTAATGAGATCAACTATATGACTAAAGACCTGGAGCCGTTGATGAGATGAAACATATTTCCTCGAAATCCTTTGTTCAGTTTTGACACATTAAATCTTCTTTTGCTTTGGACCCTACCTGGACTATCAAGGGATTACACATAGTATCATAATTGTCTCTCTCAGTTTGTACATCCTCATGAAGGTGTACCTACAGCATGACCTGTATTTGACTAACATGACTTGAGCTGGTGCCAAGTACGCAGTCACCATATTTCCTCTGAGGAGACGTGAGGAGAAGTGTGCATGTTAAGTCCTTCCACGTCCATGTGACAGGACTAATCTTGGGATAATTACAGGGAAAAGAACTCCAATTAGACGTGGCATCGGGGATTACTCTGAAAATGAGGAGAAATAGTAGTCACCTGTGATCCCGTTTCCTTCTCTGCAGTAGGAAATTAGAGCAGTTTTGATTATATCCACCAATCAGGCTTAACATTCTGGCCTATCCCGTACTGTCTTAAGCCCTATACAAATGCAAATGCTCGATGTGTTCTCACAGTATTACTGTCTTATCTTTACGAGTAATGACATTAAGTTAACCTTCACATTAATCTGCATTTATCACCTATATTTTTTTCAACTCTCTGCAATCTGCTTGTTTCTATGGAGTGTTTTTATTGTTAGAAATACCTTGTCACTTTCTTGTCTTCATGATGATAAATACATTTGCAATTGGAGAGCGTACTGTGGGTGAAAAAAAAAAAGAAAAAAGGAAAGCATGTGTAGGTGTGGGCCCTACACCATAAAAGTTACACAGAGGATATTTTTAGTGCATTTACAAATAGATGAAGTTATGCTGTTTAATAGGAGAAGGCTCACATTTGGGGCTGACTTCTAAATGCACGCTATTCTTTTGTAAAAGTCTCATTCTGCTGTAGGTAGAGCTAAGGAGACTGCTTGGTGCGTAAAAGCTAAAATGTAATTTGCACTGTGCTTGATACTAGCCTCTCCATCATCTCAGAATCTGAACACAGAAAACCTCCCTCGGATGTGTGAAGTTCTAAATGTACTTTCCCCTCTCTTTCATATGCAGCTAAGAAATGGATTTTTCATACCTGTGGCGCTGTGGGTCCCGAAGGCCCCACCCCTTCCCAGTGCACCAACTCCTATAGGAACAGCAACGTCAACGTGTCCGTGGGCACCCGAGGGTCATTGAAAGGCATCCAGATGTGGCACGTCCTGGAAAGTGGAACATACAGGTACCAACTGCCTTCTGGACATTTAGTATTCTGCACCAATTAAAACGAATATGAATGCATCCATAGCATATTACTCTCAGTTGTATTATTATTTGATATGATCATGCATTTATGTGAGCTTCTTTCTACCTGCACTGTTTACTAAGACTAAGGGCTAATTACTTTGATTGAAGCCCTTTTGAAAATGCTAATTGATTTGTTCAACATTTCTCAGAACATGCACCCACACAACAGTAAACATACAACTGGGAATGCTAGGCTAGTTTATGACTGATGATTATCATAATTAACAATACAGTCCAATTGAATTCATCTTCACATGAAAAATGGCTGCACCTGAAGGGAGTCCCCTGCTGTTTTCTTTGTTCTTTGTCTTCCTTTTATTCCTATATATTATTTGGTCACAAGCTCTGAATAAATCAAGTTATTAATAGAATGCACAAATATAAAAATGCAGGTAATTGTCCCTGCTTAAAGACCTGCTTATAGTTTCTATCTGCACCTTAGTTAATGCATATAAAATACCCACAGTGTAAGTACATTGTTTCTAAACCTCAGTCTCTTAATAAACTATGTCTTCATTACGAATTAAGTTTATGTTCATGTTTTGTCAGGCTAAATATGGTAATTTTTGTAAAGTGCTACTATTGTTTGTATAAGCCTGTCACAAAAAATACTATATAGATTTATCATTCAATACATGAAAGATGGAATAATAATTTTGGGGGGTAGATATGTATCATGGGTATTTTTATTTGTAATAGTGCAGACATGTCAAACTCAGGCCTGGGGGCCAAATTTGACCCGCGATATAATTATACTAGGCCCGCAAGATCATATCAAATATGTATTAGAGCTGCCTGCTGGTTACAGATAGACCATAGAGACATTATTTATTTAAAAATTTGTTATTATTTTATATTTTCCTTGTTAATAAGAAAAAGTTTAACATTACATACCTCGAAAGAAGAGAAAACATGCAGATATTGTCGAAATTTTTCACTAAATATTTAGTTTGGCCCACAACTTAGTCCCAGATTTAAATTTTGGCCCTCTGTGAATTTGAGCTTGATACCTCTGTACTAGTGCATTTTGGCCATTCTGTACTACAACACCATTTAAGCTGTAGACAGCTGAATTATCATTATCATTATAGATACAAATTAACCACTTGAGTATTGCATTCTGTTATTTATTTATTGCAGCTCATATTTTTTTACAATATTTTACCTTTAGAATCATCATTTATCATCTAAATTTACTTCTGCAATTGTTATCATGACAAGCCTAAGTTTATATACCTAGCCAAGTTTTTGGAATAGGCCTCAACCAACAGCCTTCAGGCTTAGTGAGCATATTTAAAGTATAGCTCAATGTCCATAGAACTAAATAGGCTAAATACACACAGATGTCTACCTCTTCTCACTTAACCTGCATTTGTCAGGCATCAGGATCCTGAGTATTTCTGCATCATTTTCTCTTCCTCTCGCCCACTCGCACTCTGCTGCGCACATCCATCTTCCCCCAGCAAACAGAGACATCTCACTATCCCAGGGCTGCACGCCGAGCCCGGACCAGAGTAATGACTGCTATATATGATTCACACGCTACACCTGTCTCTGCTACCCAAATCCAAATACGAAAAGGGAAAAAAAAAACACGCCTACCCACTTGTCTCCATGTGGCCCTCGGCACTTTAAACACTTCACCAGCTGGACCTCCAAATATGTAGCACGTTGAGACTAAAGCTCCAACCTCCTTTTGTTTAGTGGGCAAATCAATAGACTTACTCCAGGCTGTTATGACAAATATAAAACGGTTAAACTTGGATTTGACTCAAGAACACTGCTATTATCTCTTTCATGTTTGTTAAAATACTAAAATGTTATTTTAAATTAGTTATTCATCCTTTTTTGAGTTATCCTGATACAAAAGGTAAAGGTGCAACTCCCAAGCCTGCATAAATTAGTGTGTCAAGTGTACTGAATTAACTGGATGTTTCAAGATACTAGTGTGTCTGCTTTAAGTCTGCAGGATTTATCACAATTGTAATGTTCGCAATAAAAATAAATAAATAAAATAAAATCATAAAAACTGCAGTTATTTAAGTTGAAGGTCCCATAATACGCTATTTTTGATCTATGTTATGATGTTCCTCATCACAAATATAGCTGGAGCTGTGTTTTGTTTAATTTACACATGTTTATTACACAAAGAGTTCTTCTCTCAAATGGAAAAACACTCTCTTCCACCTTGTGATGTCATGTGCTCCAGTGTTTTTAAACTCCATATACATTCACTAGAATTGTTTGAATAATTTCAGCCCTGGAACTGTCAATCTCCACTGAACAAAAGGTAAAAGGGGCTGTGAATTTAAAAACTACGACTACATGGCATCACAAGCTGGAACAGAGCATTTTGAGCTTTGAAGTTGTAGAAAGGCTAATAATAAAGGAGTACTCTAACATAATATGTGAAAGAAACAAAACACAACTTCAGATACATTTTTGAGGAGGTATTCTAACATGGCTTAAAGCTCACGAGAGTCAATCTTTCATAATAATTGACCTTTAAGTAACATCATTTGCTTTTATTACGCATAAAACCTGCACGCCTGTAGCATAGGCCACTAGACAAACAAGTTCTGAAATGTGAATCTCGTATTAGTTTAGCAGTTAAGATTTATGTCTATTTTCAAATGTTTACTCTCCTGAAAGATTTCATATGTAAAGTTTAAACTTTGAACACAACCTAATATTAAAACATAAATTCCAAATTTTATCACATTTGCAATGCTTGTCATAAAAATCATCCAAACTGTGAAATCCAAAATAATTCAGTCCTACTCTGCATATTGTGAGGTAGTTTAACCGATTTGTTGACCCTGGATTGCAAACTGAATACAGATATATAATGGCGTTCCACTACATATGAAGACACTTCTTATTTTCTTATTGAGAGCAAAGAATTTTATATTTAAAAGAAGATATTAAAGTCAGTAATTGATAGTTGATACTGAGGAGCAGATATCTCATTATTGCAGTATTTCAAGAAGAAATCTATAAATGCGAGCTAATTAACAGAACTACGCAAATTGCAAAACCAATGTTCTCAGCCTTGTTTTGGTAAAAAAAAAAATATATTAATTGGCTTTGGAAATGATTGCGATGCTCTGTAGTCAAATTATGCAAATTAAATAGTCCAAAACAGAGCAGGCTTTAAGGGGGTCATTTGCATATTTTATTTCATGTAAGTTGTCCTTGGCCCTTAAATATGCACAAAAATGTTCCCAAAATGTCTCCCACACATACTCAAAAACATGTTCTCTATACAGGTACAGCCAGAAACCCTGGAGTGTGTACTGGATGACAGCAGCGTGAATGAGAGTCCTCTGATAGTGACTGTACAGGCTCTAGAGTTAGTTTGATGTGTCCTGGTTTGGGTGGCATATAAAGAGGACTCCCTACAGTCATTAGGCAAACAGCTGAGGTAGGCTGCAGCTTCCACCGGTTCCAAGCCCCAACGCCGACAAGAGGAATATACAAGAGCAACAAAAACACACATTTTCTATCTTTTTTTTTTTTTTTTTTTTTTTTTTATAGGCAAGACAAACTGGAGCGATAAAATTGTCGCAAAGGTGTGTGTGTGTGCGCATCCCCATGTGGCTCTTGACAAACTATGCAAGGTCAACTATTTGAATCCAAAATAGGTGCTGTAAGAGTTTGGGAATTCAATTTGTTTTTTTATTAAATGAAATGGTAGAAGAAATGCAGAGTTATTGTTTTGTTGCCTCGGGTTACTCTTTTGTATAAGTGTTATAACGCAGAATGTATGTGACAGGGATGCAAAGTGATGTTTTGTACAAGAAAAGTAGTAGCAAGAGTGTTGTAGTAGTAGAGTAGAAGTAGTAGGAGTAAGAGGAGGTGTAGTAGTAGAAAGAGGAGGTGGAGGAGTAGTTGTATGGAAAGTTAGTACTATTGCGGTAGTGCCATAATGGTTGTTGTAGCATAAATAGCAATTCTAGCCCAGTGTTTCCCAAACTTTTTCCAGGGACCCATGTTTTACAAGTCACAAACCTTCACGCCCAAGTCAATAGACATTATTAATAAATCACAAAATACATTTGTGACTGTTATTGAACATTAATGAGGATATTTTATCCTTGACTGAGTGTTGCACTGAACAATTAGTATTACCGTATGACTGTATTTTTCAGACTGTAAGTCACACCAGATTATAAGTAAGTCTTTATTTATATAGCGCTTTTCACATACATTTTTTGTCCCCAAAGATGCTTTACAGAGCATTATTCAGCATTATTCATTCTTCATTCTTCATTCATCAAAACTGCATTAAACACATTATAATCTCAAACGGATTGACGTGGCTCTAGAGTCGTTACAGTTTATATGTCGTAAAGTTGAATTTATTTATGCAGATTAGTAGTGCAGATAGTAATAATAATGATGATAATTTTAATATAAAAACATTAATGATTAATCGATAATCTATCGTTAATTCTTCCGACGATCGATTAAGAAAATTTCACCGAATGCCCATCCCTAATTCAAATATACATTGAGTAATAAAGTGTTTAATGCAGCTTTGTGCACATTTGTCTACGTTTTACCGAAATAAAACTTAAAACCACATGACTCATTTGCATAAACTATAAATGATTTAAAAAAAAAAAAAAACAGCTCGCTCCTTGTGCCCTGATGCATCAGCTTCTGTTGGACTAAAGAAAACGACTCAGTGGAATATACGTGATGTATGTGAATCTTGGTTCGAGGTCAGTAAGCACAACCAGAATTAATACATAAGGCGCACTGGATTATAAAGCGCACTGTTGATTTTTCAGTAAATTAAGGGATCTTAAGTGTGGCTTATAGTCCAGAAAATATGATACTCAAGTTTTAAACCAGGAAAAACAGCAGAAGAAGTGAGGAGCGGGGGTACGTGGAAATTCTGTGCACAATGCAGATGACGAGACGACCCCCCAAAAAAATCTCTTGCGACCCAAATGAGGGTCTGCTCTAGCCATCATGAAATAGTGTTGAAATCATTGTCATCAAAAGTAGAACAAATAGAAGTTAAAAAAGAGAGACTGTAGGCATAAGTAATCATAATTAACAATTTAATTATTTTTATTAGTAGACTATACTTGAATATTTGTGTATTTTATTTAATGTATGTACTTCAGTACGATGTACTTCGTCTTCCTCTGCTTCATCTTATCCCTGTCTCATCCCTGCCTCTGCCTTTTAGCTTATTTTCCTGTACACCAACTCAACAGCACTACAGAGCTCAAAGAACCATCAAGCGCCCCATTCTCGCTGCCATTAAGATAATTAGCATGCTAACGAGCTGAATTGGCTCTTGTTTTTGTTTGTGTTTGAATGTTGACAGAATCACGGCGTACGGTGCAGCCGGCGGGCGCAGTGTCCTGGCCATGAGTCGGTCCCACGGAGTCTACATTACGGGGGACTTCCTGTTGAAGAAAGGGGACCTGCTCTACATCCTGGTGGGACAACAAGGAGAAGATGCTTGCCCCAATGTGAGTCCACTCCGTAACTCCCAACAACTTCATAAATACCATCCCCAAGGTCCGTAATGTCAGATGATAAGACAAACTCACCCTTTTAATTATGTTAATAGGAAATTCAATTTATGAATCTGGTGTGAAATAGCTCTATATGGGGAAGTGATTCAGCATTTTGGAGCCGCAGACCAAATATATTTCTTGTTTATGGCGTCGCAAATCCTCCGTCTTTTTTTCCAAATGACTCCGGAGTTGGACTTTAAGCTGCTAACAGGCCAAACTGAATTATACCGCTGCCTACACGCTGTGACAGTTAGGGCAGTGGAATGGCGAAGGAAGAACCATCACTCAACGTTATAGTGGAGATATGTTATCTGAAAGTAAACCATCCACTGTAATGTTAGTTATTAGCTTTTATTCAATAGCCCTATTAGCAGTTTGGCTTATTGGTCTACTGTTGATGCGGAGCCATTGTGATCGCTGGTCAGTTTGTGAAATGGTAAAATATGAAGTTATGAAAATAACTTTAGACAACTGCTGACTCGCTGGGGGTGTTCTACATGTAGCTACTAGAGGTGTAACGATATCCAAGTCTCACAATACGATATCATCACTGTATGGACCTCACAGTGCGATATTTATTGTGATATCGTGGGAAAGCTCAAGGTATTGTGTGGAGGCTCACGATTAGGGATGTAACAATATCCAAATCTCACAGTACAATATTTATTGCGATATTTTGTGGAGGCTAAAACTATTATATGCTGCTTTTTCCTTTGAAAATGGCTTAATCCAAAGAACTAAGACTTAAAAGTGCTTAGAACTGTTATTTCTTCTTGTAGTCTACACTGAAATGGAGCAAAGGATCTATGTACTGTAGTTCCCTCTGTCCTTTTTGCTATTGCTGCACCATAACTCTTCATTTAAGCAACGAGACTTGTAATTCGATATATTGTGATGATCCATGATATTATTGTGAGAACTTTGACAATACGATAACACAATATTTTGGTTATTGTTACATCCTTAGTAGGTAGCATTATGATACAAGACACATATTAGCAAACACTGCCAAAAAGTTTCAAGAAAAAAAATACAAAATACAAAATGGATGCTAACAGCATATTTTCAGGAGTCCGTGAGCAATACGAGCTTTCATGGTCCTGTTTATTTCAGATTGAGTAGTACCTCCAGTTAGCATCACACCCCTAGTGAATGTTGATGGCATAAGTAACCATTGTGTTTCTGTTATTTTTTTCCACTGTCAAAGTTCACAGCAATGTTCATTTCATAGGACAGAGTTTTTGTAGAGATAAAAATGCATTGAGTTCAGAATAAAAACTGTGGTGTTTGCTTGGATGGTCTTTTCCCCAGAATATGGATTTCCAGGGCCTTCAAATGCAGCTGCCCTCTGTCTAAATGCAGCCACTCAACTAATTGCAAGCTAAATCATAACGGTACTGCAACATATTTTACCACAGCCTGTTGCTAGAAGCAGGTGTACAAGCAAAGATGACTCAAACTCTCTTTTCTTTTCTAACATTAGATACTAGACTCTGTTATAGTCCAAATTTTACTGACCGATATCCTGGTTGGCTGATATCTGGTTGATATTTGGACCTTGGCCTTAAAACTCCAGCACAGGACGATATTTTATTTTGGGCGACCAGCCTTTGCAGACTAAAAGCTTTATTTAAACACTTGAGTGCAAATAGATTACTGATGAAAATGTGACTACACTGCTCTCTTATCAGTTCTGTGACTAAGTTTTTAGTGATTTAAAATTACAAAAAATTGGGATAGAATCTAAATTGGCCTTGCATATCAGCCCAGAAATATTGGTAAATCTCACCGGCCGTGAAAAATGAAACAGTTGATCTCTGTTTTACATATTTACCACTTAATTTGTCATATAAATTGTTCAGTATGCATAGGTGTGTTCACTCTCATGTCAAAATTGGAACTAAACAAGCACTAACCTAGTGTAACAGGTCAGACCAGAACTAAACCTGGACTAAACAAGACCAGGACTAAGCCAGGGCAGACATCTTTGAGACTGAATAAATCAATAAAAGAAAGATGGGTCCTTGGGCGAAGCATTTTGGCGCCCTCTGCTCCTATCAGGTTACCCCAACGTCATTGAAATATGGTCAAATTCAGAAGACAAAACTTCCTACGGGGACAATAAAGAAGGGCATCTGGCTCATACGTAATGCAGTGCACTCTAGGTAACTGATTCCCTAAAGTAAAATAGATTTTCCCCATGTTTTCATATTGCCACATTACTTCTCAGTTGCGATCCTTATTTCCACAAATGAAATACAAACTGATACTAAATTAACTTGCAATAGAATAAAACAATCAAAAATAAATGTCCAGCCTTTTGTTGATCTAACTCAATAAAACAGGACTCAACTGACACTACGCTGCAATACTCCCTCTGCTCCTCCCATTCTCTCCCAAAGTCCAGTGTTTTTGACATTGAGAGTTGGTGGTCAGCCTTGTTGTGCCATCCTCACTTAGAGACCATGAATCTGCTGCCCTCACGCCTCGGGGGGCTCTGTCTGACTGGCCGAGCTCAATGAAGCCCGCACTGGATTTCCCTGTTGCCTGTCTTAAGCCCTCTTCTGGTTGTTTTTGCCGAGGGGTGGCTGTCATCCATCATGCCCCTCTCTCTCTCTTCCTCTCTGTCTCTCTCTCTTTCTCTCTCTGTCTCTCTCTGTTCCTGGCAGAGCGTGCAGTGGTGTGTTTCCCCTCACAGTTCACCACTCTGAGACTAAAACCTCCCCAATCCCTCAAGTCGCCAATGAAACCATCCATCATGCACTATTTAAATGTTTCAAAGCTAACACATCATCCTGCAGCTCAAAGTGGGAGAAAATGGGTTAGATATGCAGGTCTGGTGCTCATCAGCGGCCCAAGAGCGTGGAGTATAAGTAATAGTGTGTGAAGAAAGAGTGGACGAGTGTTGGTGGAGTAGGTTCACTTTGTAAAGATGGTTGTTAGAGCTGCAAGATTTTTGGAAAAAATAAATTTTTGAGTTTTCAGACGATGGCAATTAGATTTGCAGTTTATGTTTTCAAATCAGTATTCAGGCACATTAATATTCCAGAGAAGACTGAATGACTGAATATGAAGACTGAAATATGAAAAGCCAAATCAATTCAAGAATCACATCATTTTGCTACATGTTTGTATAGATATAAAATACAATATTAGCACCTTTCAAACCATGAAAAATTTATTTTTTATTGTTTGTTGACGTTCTATTACCTAAATATTGGTAAACTTTGTGGCTTGGTAATTCGAGTAATTCAAATTATGATTTGATTGAAATATATTGTGCAACTCGGGTATTAAAATTTGATAAAGTTAGGTTTGCCTGTAGGTTATTTTTCCTTCATTATCTGTCTTACTCTGAACAGGAAAAGCATGGGGGGAAATGACAGTATTTGAATCTGCATTTGAACAGTGTAACTATATTTCATATTTCACTGCCTTTGCTTTATATAACCTGACTTATTCGACTTATATAGTTGCTTTGAATTATTTTACAATACTTTGGGTTGAAACAAGAAAATGAAAGAAGTGAAAGTACCCGATTAACAGATAAGTTTGTAGTAAGAAAGATTTAATTAAAATGTCAGAAATATATTGTAACAAGTGAAATGTTCTTGGTCCATCAAGTGATTTAATCTTCTTCTAAAACTAGTCAAAAACATACAATTTTGCATTCAAGTCTATAACTTTTGGCTTTGGTTTAGTCCATTAATTACATTGTTTCTTAGTTTGACGGGTTTCAGAACCACTGGTCATGAGAACACAAAAACTGTAGGTATAATAAAAGCAAACCGAATATAAGTCATGCATTTTTCAAAGCGAATAATACATTAGAATAAATGAGTTTTGCTAATGGCTGGTTATCTTTGACAGGTGCTTTGAGAAATGCATAAAGGGATTACAGCTTGATTTAGTGTATGTTAAATGAATAAAGACGGCAGAAAGGAAGACAAACACTGGAGCTGAATGCATTATGATGAATGTGGCCTAATATTCTAATAGCTTGCTCTTAAGCTGTGATAAGCACTTATACACACGTCAACTTTAATGTTTTAATTAGCACATTTTTGCATTGAGGTGCATGTAGAAGTACTTGCAGATAATATTTGTCCTAATATAAAAATGGGCCTGTTGTAAGAATATAAGACAGGACTGTTGTCAGGATACTTAAATTTGGAAAAGGTTTGATCCTCAATACTGATTATAATTCCTCAGTGTTAATACAAATCCTTTTCTTAGACAATAAACTATCATTTTCAACACAAAAGAATATATATAAGTAGGCTATTTTCTCTAGGTATTAACATGTGCTTACTTACTAGACAAATTTTATTGATCCACAAGGGAAATTAATTGAACACAGCAGCTCACACATCACAATATAATATAATAACAAAGCACAAAAATATAAACGGTACTTAACTACATCAAAAGGTTTGTCAGTCAGTACTGGTGTGGGCAGGCATGTATTTAAACAAGGTGATCCTATGAATAAAAAGCTTAAAAGTCCACTATAAGAGCGTGTTTTCAGTGGCGGTTGCATCACAGAACTGGCAGCGCCCCACACCACTGTCATCGCATTATTAGTTTTCAAACACCAGTGTCGTGAGTGTTCATACGGCGGGTGCATGGGGGACTCGGCTGCTTCAAAGTGAGACTGAAGTCATTTAAGGTTCCTGTTATTTCCCCTCCGCACTGACAGGCGCAGACAGCGGCTCTCCAAAGCACCAGCTCAAAGTGATTTGTGCCGTGGAGTGCCGTGCTTCTCTCACACCTATAGCCTCCCTCCGGAGCAAAATGATCCCCCCGTAGCCCTGAGAAGCGCCAACTCTGTGCGTGCGCGTCCTCCAGGCCACATGCACATTCACATACCGTCTCCAAACATCCTGTTGTTCCCCTGGTCGACCACTTGAAAGGCAGAGGCGGCAGACACAAAACAGACTGGAGGCAGAGGGAGACGACGAGACTGTGCACAGACATCTGAATGCCCCAACAAATGTCACTCACAACATGGAAAGTTACGCCTACTTTTGGTTTTCAATAGACATGATCCAGCAACATTGTCAAGATATCTTTTTAGATAAATGAATCTTGTGTGAGTTTAAGTGAACTGACCATAATTTTGCACATCAGAATATTACAATTTTATGATTATGATACAGATGATGGTTGGTTAGCTGGTTAGTTACTTGGTTAGTTAGTTACATAATTTTATGCTTTATTGGTGTATAGTGAACATGTTTAATGACATGTTTTATAGTTTTATGGGGGCCTTGTGCAAAGTCCAGGACAAAATTGAGAAATTCTTTCAATTCTGTCAATCCGGGTGGTACAGATTGGCAGCCTCACTTCCGTCAGTTTGCATCAGGGCAGGTGTGTCTATAAGAGTAGCTTACCACCACACAGTAGGGAGCATTACTGGGCCCCATACTACACATTTACATACATTACATACATTTAAAAAAAGTAATACTAATATATATATATATTATATATATATATATATATATATATATATATATATATATATATATATATATATATATATATATATATATATATATATATATATATATATATATACACACATTATATATATATATATTTTTTCATTTGATCTGATATGAAAACACTTCCCTTCCAACTGTCTCTTACACCAAAGTCTATTACACCAGTCCTGCACACTCCTCTCAAATCAGACCAACAGAAACACCAGACAGCCAAGGGAGCAGAGTCTGGGCCTGATTTGGAGCAGCAAACCGTTGCCCTCTCACAGCGTGTAGTGCTGGCTTCAGGCTCTGCAGCGGGAGTACACACACACACACACATTCACACAACAGCCTCCACCATGGCACTGTCTCCGGGTGTGCAACATTTGCCAACAAAATGTCCAGTTCTATCTTCACAGAGGCCGCGTTTCAGTACAACCACCCAGTGCTGTGTTTATTTATGTGATGAATTAATGGACATTTCCTCCATTGGGATGTAATGGACGAGGATGACAGTGATGTTGATAAATACACAGTTCAAATGAAGGTCCAAAATACTACTACTTCTACTGTTAATGCTGCTATTACCAGTGCTGTTTCTGCTACTACTACTACAACTACTGCCACTACTACTGCTACTGCTACTGCTACTACTACTGCTACTGCTACTACTACTACTACTGCTACTGCTACTACAACTACTGCTACTGCTACTATTGCTACTACTACTACAACTACTGCTACTACTACTACTACAACTACTGCCACTACTACTACTACTATTACTGCCACTACTACTGCTACTGCTACTACAACTACTGCTACTACTACTACTACTATTACTGCCACTACTACTGCTACTGCTACTACAACTACTTCTACTACTACTACTACTATTACTGCCACTACTACTGCTACTGCTACTACAACTACTGCTACTGCTACTACTACTATTACTGCCACTACTACTCCTACTGCTACTACAACTACAACTACTGCTACTGCTACTACTACTACAACTACTGCCACTACTACTACAACTACTGCCACTACTACTACAACTACTGCCACTACTACTACAAATACTGCCACTACTACTACAAATACTACTACTAATACTATTACTATTACTGCCACTACTACTACAACTACTGGCACCACTACTACAACTACTACTACTGCTACTACTACTACTACAACTACTGCCACTACTACAAATACTACTGCTACTACTACTACTACTATTTACAACAACTGCCACTACTACTACAAATACGACTACTCCTGTTACTGCTACTACTACTTCTACTACTACTACTACTATTACTACTGCTACTACTACCACAGCTGCTGCTACTACTGTTAAACCTGCTATTACTTTACTACTACTTCTGCCATTACTACTACCACTACTACCATTGCTACAGCAACTACTATATCTAAACTACTAATAATGTATTACTGTTACTATTATTACTGCTACTATTATTGCTACTACTACTGCTGCTGCTGTTGCTGCTACTGAATATATCTAAATGCTTTTACAAAACTGAAAAACCTAAGATAAAATATTTAAATAGAGATAAGGCCCTGCAAATATTATCTTATTAGAATTTTAAAATACACATTCTTCCAAAATTGTATATAAAGTAAATAAAGCACAGCTATATACTTTGTGCATACCATTTTGTTTGTCTGTGTGACTGCTTAAGTAACCTTATTCCGCTGTATGAAGTGATATTCAGGTCAGCCCGTAGACTTTTCCAGTACAATGCAGAGGCAGTTGTGTATTATGCCCCCTCTCCGTCTTCTTTACACTATACAAAACATGTTTGAAAGCAGCTCTCGGGTAAATTGACCTCTTTCTTCCTCCCCACAGGCTAACGCTATGCTCAACAAGATCTGCCAGGAACAGAGTGGACCCATGGTGAACAAGACTCAAGTGAAAGGAGGCGGTGGTGGAGGAGGAGGGGCCACCTATGTGTTCAAGGTAACATCCTGGGTTTATAGCCTCTTGAGGAATTCACAATTGGAAGCGTGTTATATAAAATTACATAGCTGGTTAAATGAAAAGGCCTAATATTTAAAATAGTCTCATTGTGGTCGAGTTCACAGCTCCAGTGTCCACAAAGAAACAAGGTTATTTCATGAAATGTTTAATTTGATAAATCTCGTTCTTCTTATCACTGCAATTCTCCCAGCAATTTTTCATTATTCATAACAACCCTGGATAGAATAACCCTGGAATTGTGTTCAAAGTTGGCATTACCTCCTTGCACTAGTAAGATAGAGCCCTTTCAACACATTTTATAATACTGGCAAAACATAAATTTTTCATATCAACAACCACTCTACCGCATTGTCTTGACATTTTGTTACTTTTTGTCGAGTTGAGAGAAATTCTGGACATATTCTGCTAATAAGACTATTCTGACTATTCATTTTCTGCTACTAAGAGATAAATAATAAACGGCCCATCACCCTTTTTTATATATTACTGTGAAAAAATGCTGCATTTGCTGGTTACATTTCAATAACAATTCAAAATTTTAAGAGCCTATATTATGCTATTTTCTGATCTGTCATGTTTTTTACCTGGAGTTTTGTTTGTTTCATTCATACACACAAACCCTGCATATTTAAGCTGAGTTCTTCTCAGCAGAAAACACTGTACCAATTTATGATTTCATATAGAAATACAGGAAGTGCTCCATTGATTTTTTACTCCATACACTTCATTAGAGTCAAGACAGTAACATTATAACAAGTCTTAAAGCTCACAAGAATCTGTTTTGTGTAAAATAGGGCTTTTAAATAGAAATTGTGTTGAAAAATGTCTAGCGAAAATAATAAAACATTTACATTTTATCCACAAATGATTACCAATTAAAACATGTTGCAATTCAGCCTTACATATACAATACAGTGATATGGAGCACTTAACATGCTGTGTAAGTGGATGGAACCTATCAAGTACATTTGCAATCATATCTTTATGTCCACGCAGGTGGAGAGAAACCAGTACGTGCCTCTCATTATTGCTGCTGGTGGAGGGGGTCGTGGGTATAGCAGCCTATCAGACACTCAGCTGGAGCAGATGGACTATGACCTGAGTCAACCCGGCCGCAATGGGAAATCACACGCAGCAGGTAAACGTGGAGCTTTGAAGTGAGCCTGTGTACAGCCTGTGTATGTGATAGACCACCATGTAGAATGTGGAGTGTCGTCTGGGTGCACTGTCTCACTAATCTCTCAAATGGGAAAACATCCTTCTCACAAATAATGAGAACACAAGTAACCTCAAGTCCTCATGTTGTTAGGAGGATGGCTTCATAGCGTACCAGTCAGCAGCATCATCAATGTAGCATAGTTATCTCAAGGAGGGTAACCTTCATTTTAAAAAAGAAGATATGTTTTCTATAGGCAAAAGTTCAGTTTTGAGGAATCACAGTGAATCAAAATGTTTGGCATGACTGCAGGATTATGAAGCACTTCAAAGCTGTAGGAAAATTGAATGGAGAATGAAATTGGCATATGTCTGGCAGCATTAAGAAATCATTTAAATTCCATTATGGTGAGAAGTACTTTGTCAAAGTTGGTTTTAAACCAATGTGTTAAAAGTGCATTTTAAGCTCCAATAAGTAAAATTACATCTGCGAATATAGTTTGATCTGTTGCACACTCCACACTAATTATTTGTAGCAGCAGTAGATTAAATAACAGCACAGTGACTAGCACTCACACTGCACAGCAAGAAGGTGCTGGGTTTGTTAGCAGGCAAACATCCAAACTCCATCTTTTTGTATGGAGTTTGCATGTTTTCCCTGTGTCTGGGTGGGTTTCCTCTGAAAATATTAACCCAAAACATGCACCACAGGTAAAACCCTCCAGCTAAGGTAGGTTTGGTTAAAGCCTAACAACACGATCACAGAGATGACTCCCCTTAAATGAATGTTGTAAACTTGGCTGCTTCATAAACTTTGCATACACCTTTGTATGCATAAACGTAATCATCTTTAAATAAGTTAAAGATTAATATAAATAACTGTCACTGTCTTTTCACACAGACATACACAGCAATGACTACATTGAAATAATACATAATGATCTTGAATATCAGTGCTACCTGAGGGGTCATATTTCTGTAGAAACATGACCCAGACCTACTAACACAGTTTCACTGGTAAAGTGAATCCAGTGTCTTGGCCAAAGACACACAAACACATGTAATACAGGAACTGTCTCTGAACTGTTGGTTATTTCTCACTTAACTAGCACCGGCTCAAATCCCCTATAACCATATTATTATATATTCCCCTACTTGTTTTTCATGGCTCTCATATCAGGCCTGTACGTCTTGTGCTGACAGGTGGAGGAGGTGGTTGGAATGACACTCTTCCCCTCAGTCAGGGGGGCAGGCCTCTGGTGCTGGGGGGTCACGGGGGCCAGGCCTGTCAGAAGTTCTGGCAGACTCGCGGAGGCTTTGGGGGCGGCGGGGGCGGCTGTATGTCCGGAGGTGGCGGTGGAGGCTACAGAGGTAAGGACCAAAGCAACACGGTGATAATGTGTTTAATACACACAGTCTCTCAGCTCTGTGGGCTGTTTGATATCTTACATGACACACATAAGCATCAGGGATCAAGGAACAAGGAAGTCCAGTCTCACTACATTCATTCTGTAGGCTTAGACATGACAGCTCCGTACCCTTGGGAGAGGAAGCTCAGGGTTCGCTCAATAAAACACTCTTTATTCGTTTCTTGTACAGATCCACAGGGAGTAGACCACAGTATATTGAAAGAGTAAGACAGATATTGGAAGAGTGTGAATGAACAAAGCCAGAATACATGTTTTACTTAATGCTTTGTTGTAGGAGGCAATACCTCTCTGGATGATAATCCCAAACATGATGGAGATGATGGGACGTCATTCCTAGGACCGGAGGGAGACCCGTTTCTGTATCCCCTGAAGGGTAAGACATACTTCTGACATGACCACAATGCAGTTGCCATGGATACTGTCATCAATAGTGCTGCATAAGTAAAGCCGTTCGGGTGGTAATTTCAAAGGCTGTGCCACAGGTTTGATGATACGTTCTTTAAGCGAGAAGACAAGAAACATGATTTTTTTTATTGAACATTTTAATAATATAATAATCTAGTACAGTATAAGGTACCTTGAAACCTTGAAATGATGGTTGTTGATCTGTCTGATGCTTTTATAAACCATTGTTCCAATTAGCTAACATGTTATATTTTATTATGAAGAATTTAAATTAAATTAAAGTAAATTGCTCAGTTGCCATAGTAGCATTTCAGTCAAAATATCATCTTTTGAAGGGTCAAACTCTTGAAATGTCACCTATAATATAAAGTTAAACCCATGCACAGGCCTCTCCTCAAGACTGGTTTGTTTGAAAGACATGGCATCGTCAAATTTTTCATAGAGACTTTTTGACACTTGACTTGATTTGACACATTCATGGATCGTGCTCTTAGCACAGAGAGTGGAAAAAGTTTTCTGGATCTGCTGTGCATAAAAATTGGTAAGTAAAACAATTTGAACTATTTTAATTTCTTATGTTATTCTTCTGCAGCCTTTTTCCCTTGGCCTTATAAAGAAACTGGACCCAAATAAAACATTTCTTATATTTACAAATAAAGTTTTGTGTTAACAATGACTTAGAATAAAACTATTAACTCAATGTGGTGTTACATTTATGGTGAATGTTAGAAAACCAGTTAAAAACAAAGACACTACAGGAGCTATCATCACAATATTAAAATGTTTAAAGCAATTTTTTAAGTACATATAAATCAAAATATTTAAATAATCAAATTCAGCGATAAGACACAAACATTCTGATCCCAGTATCCTGGGAAACCATGTTGGGCCATACGAGATTCTGTTATTTTTGGACACCTCAGATACTTCTGGTCCATGAGCAAAAACACAGACAGACAGACAGACAGTTCTCTCAAGAGTATACTGACACAAACTGTCCCAATACGACAAACCACAGTGAAAATGTGAGAATTTGACTCATTCTAGTTCATTAGTTATAAATACAGTATAGTTAAAACAATTGTACTTGCATTTTACTTTGAACTCTTGTGATTACCAGCAGCTTTAGTTTAGTGTAATTTTTAGTTAGTGTCATTTCTGTGTTGTTGTGACTTTTCTGTCAGATGTGATCTACTCTTTAAATCACATTATGAACGTGTAATGTTCATATTTTACATGAATGCCTTATATCTGAAGACAAGACTAACACAGGCACAGTTAATTGGTCTAGTGAAGGGAATTGATAGTGCTGTTATGTTCATCCTTTTTTTTTTCGTGTTTCAGAAGGCACTGACTTCTGGTCCTGCTCTGTCCAGCTCTCACTGCTGTGTGAAAACAAAAGACAAGAAGAGAAAGCAGGCTTCCTCTAAAAAGAAAGCTGACGATGCCTGCACAAAGACAAACATCGTTTCAGATAAAAGCAAACCAAAAAATGCCTCACTGCTCCTTTAATGAGGAAGAGCCAGAAAACATTTGAATATCTGCAGAACATGAAGCCATATGTCTCTTTGCCTCCTCAGCCTAAACCCGCCTGCCCCATGGTGGTCAAGTCTCCACTGGAGCCCAGTGCAGAGCATTTGGCTGAAGTCTGCCAAAAGATAAAGTCAAAAGTCGTACCTCACCTTAAGAAGACAATCCTATTTAATAATGACACCAACCCCATCAAGACACAATGCTCCTTCTTTTTCATAGAGAAAGACCACTGTGGCACCAGTGTTCAAGTTCATCTTCAGAAGTGAGGGTCCCTGAAAAGCCTATGTCCACACACATCAGGAGCACAGCAATAGTGAATAGGCCTCTCAGTCTGATCCACAGAATTGCAGAGCTCAAAACTCTAAGGTAAAAAAAAATCTATGTATTTTCACATGATTTGCAATTTTAATTTCTATTAAACTTGCACATTGTTTTAATAAAACAATAACTATTGTTTCACTGAACTTTGTGAGACCAGTGCAGCTCGTCCTTCAGCCCGGGCTCGTAATCGTGTGTATCTCACAGAGGAGAGTATCTCCAAACAGCAACGCACAGCCCCTTCTGCTGCCAGGAAAGTCACAGATAAACAGACCCTTTCTTCTGATGATGAAGACGAGGGAGTGACTTCTGCAAAAAGGCCAACTGCACCATCCTGTACACCGGATTCTGCAGCCCGTCTGGTCTCTTCCAGCAGTGAAGACGATGAGGAACATAAGCACATAGAGCATGTTGGGTGCTGCTGTCTGCTTCATCTGAACAGAACAAAACTCAACAGAAAAAAAAACAATACATTAAATTTTCTTTGTATTCAAACTATGTCATGTTTCTTAAATGTTTTGACTTTATCTCTCCCACATCAGGAAGGTGACAGAATGTGTAAAACCATGTGAAAAATCAAACAACAATGCAGATCCACCTCAAACAAAGAAAAGAAAGAAACCAGCACCAAAATCTACATAGCAGTTATCACTACAGTCCTTCCACAGTCTCTTTCATGTTCAGTTAATTATCGTAGCATTTAGCATGCTGTAGCCCATAGGGTTAGGCTATGTATGCATATGGCTGAAGCCCATATGCCAGGGCTGAGCAACATGAGAAACAGAAAATATGTGGAGGGCCGGGCCAATATGTGTAATTCGATTCTGCATCATTTTCATTGTATTTCTTATATAAAAGCAGTAAATAGCACTGTTGTAAGAGTTTATGTTATGACTAAGCAATGAAAAAAGTGAGGTTGCCTTACAAAAAATGTGTTTTTAAAAACACCTAAAATAAAAGCAGAGCAGCTTTAGTTCATGCATGAGGTAACATTATAAAATATGTTTATTTTGTAATTCCCAGTTAGTTTAAAGGGTCCGGTCAGAGTCAACCACAGGGCCGTATGTGGCTCGAGAGCCACACGCCCAGATCTGCTATATGCTTATAAAAAGCTAAATTAAAATAGGAAAATACTTAAGCGTTTGCTAATTGTTTTCTGATATTCAGTACCTAATTATTTTCTTTATATAGACACATAATATGAACTCTGTTTTAATGGTGATTTTAAATATCATGTTTTTAATACAGTTCAGTCAAAGCACTTACTTTTTCCAGCTAGCATTGGCCATGTCAAGTATGTCACTGACTTTATTTGTGGCTATATATGATCTTTTGTTAAGCTCAATAAAACCACTTCTGTGGATGTCAGTTTGTAACACATGGAGGTGAGAATCATGAGGAGCAGTCACTTTATAAAGGTCAGCTATAAGAGTATTTGCTTTAAACCACAATCACCACTGGTTTCTCCTGTAATTTCCTCCCTGCTTTGAACAACGCAGTCAGGTACAGCAGATTAAATCAAACCTGCATGTGACAGCGGACAACCTGCTGTGAGCTCTGAAAGACCCAAGAAAGGACAGACATAAAGCCATTGATGCCAATGGAGCCGAGAATGTTTGGCTGAATACAGATTTTTAAGGAGTCAAGGACCAGGCCGTGTTACAGGTGGTGGTTTTCACAGCAGCTGTTCATTTACCTTCAAAGTGTGAGCTAAGAGGAAATATGCATGCAAGAAAATGACCTGGTCCAAAAATATTTCTGATGCTTTTTATATTTCCTCTAGGGAGCACACCTGATGACGTACATGAAAAAAGATACTAATTTGTGGCCTCAAATTATTATTTCGTTCCCACGTTTTCATTAATTCGTTCTCACGTTTTCGTTAATTCGTTCCCACATTAGTTAATTCATACACTTCACTACAGGGTTATCCCATTAGTACGAAAGCCCTTTAGTCCGACCATACACACACACAATAGATGATGGATGCGCTGTAATGTGCTGAGGATAAACTGTTTGTAAATTCAGAGTATGGGTGAAATTCTTGTTCGTTTAGAGCCACACCAGAACAAGAAAATCTACGCTGTGTCATTAGCAGATTATAAATAGGACTAAACCAGGTCTAAGCCAGGAGCGGAATACCGATCATAACCGGGATACTGACGTGCATGCATATGCACTCATTGTGCTGCGTTCAGACACGCAATGGACGCCGTGGACAAACGGGAGAAAAATACTTGACTTGCGTTTAGGTCATCCGTTGCCCTGGAAACAAGTGCTATTTCCCCATCTTTTCCCGCAACGATGAGAGACCTGGCTGAGAGAGTGACTTAAGTGTATTTATTACATAAAACGATAGACGATTGGCTTAGCGGCTGCACTTCTGGTGTAGTCCTGGACCAGTCCTGGTGTAGTCCTGGACCAGTCCTGGTGTAGTCCTGGACCAGTCCTGGTGTAGACCTGGACCAGTCCTGGTGTAGTCCTGGACCAGTCCTGGTGTAGTCCCAGTGTAGTCCTAGCGATTGGCTCGGCGGTTGCAGCATGTATATATTTTTAAGCCTCTAATGACACGGCGTAGATTTTCTTGTTCTGGTCTTTGTGTTCATCAAAGGTTTACTGTCTAAAGCAGACTTGTAGAAACTTATCCATGCGTTTGTCTCCAGTAGATTAGACTACTGTAATGGTCTGCTCACTGGTCTCTCCAAACGAGCTGTGAGACAGCTGCAGAACATCCAGAATGCTGCAGCTCGGGTCCTTACTCGAACTAGGAAGTACGAGCACATAAGTCCTGTGCTCAGGTCTCTGCACTGGCTTCCTGTGCCTCAGAGAATAGACTTTAAAGCAGCTCTGCTTGTGTACAAGTCTCTCCATGGCCGAGCACCAAAGTACATCTGTGACATGTTAGTGTCATATGAACCATCGCACTCTGAGGACCTCAGGGACCGGCCTCCTGCTGGTGCCCAGAGTCAGGACTAAACAAGGGGAGTCATCGTTTCAGGTTCATGCAGCTAAAACCTGGAACAGTCTGAACATGTGAGACAGGCCTCTTCTGTGACGCTGTTTAAATCCAGGCTCAAAACATTTCTGTTTAACTGTGCATATAACTGAAAGGTTTTCATTCCGCACTCTTCTCTCCAATTTATGTCTCTCTTTTTTAATTTTAATCTTCATGATTATTTATGTTTTGATTTGTTTTTATTATGATTTTAATGTATTTCTTATTCTGTAAAGCACTTTGAATTACTTTGTGTACGAATTGTGCTATACAAATAAACTTGCCTTGCCTTGCCTTGCCTTCATGGTGTTCGTGTTATACGAACGAGAATTTCATCCACACTCTGAATTTACAAACGGTTTATTCTCAGCACGTTACAGCGCATTCAGCATCTCTACTGTGTGTGTGTATGGTCGGACTAATGGGCTTTCGGACCAATGGGCTGACCCCGTAGTGATGTGTACGAATTGGCTAAAACGTGGGAACGAATTAACTAAAACGTGGGAACAAACTAGCTAAAACATGGGAATGAATTAGCTACCCCTTCATGACATCACTAAGTGGAACCAAGCATTTTGAGCTTTGGAGATGTAGACAGACTAATAATAAGTTGCTATTCAGACATGTGCAAATGAAACAAAACACAACTCCAGGTCTGTTTTTGAGGAGGTAACAACATTGTCACATGGCCTAAAGCTTACAAGAGGCAATTTTGCTTTATACAGGACCTTTAAGAATATTTCAAGCCTAGAAACCGCTTTACCTGAACTGTAAATATATATGTTTATGATAGTTTCTTCAACATTCTTCAAAGCCTGGCATGCAGCAAGTTATCTGCCAGTGTGCAGTTGTCATTTTAGTTTGTCATTTCTATTAGGGTGTTTTGGCGGATAACTGTGATATTGCTCAAAGCCCGAAAAATCTACTTTGCTACTTGAGCAGTACCAAAATTGTGTCTGGCCGATGGACTACACTGAAGAGCTCTCCATTCGTCTGAGCTGGCATGAAAATCTAAATTTCTAAATTGTTACATGATCTAACTCTTGAAAACATGATAGTTATGTCTGTACTGTATTGGTATGGAAAACATTATACTTTTAAATACATTTATCCATATGCATTTAATGTTGTTTTAGTTTTTTTAGTCATGTTAATGTTACTTCATCAAAAACATATCTGGAGTTGTATTTTGTTTTATTCACACATGTTTGAGTAACCTTGGTTTATTAGTCTGGCTACATCTCCAAAGCTCAAAATGCTCTGTTCCACCTTGTGATGTCATGAAGTGGTAGTTTTAAAGTTAACAGTTATCTTTTACCTTTAGTTCAGTAGAGACTCACAATTTGGGGGCTGAAATTATCCAAATGATTCTCGTGAAGATGTATGGAATTTAAAAACCCAGAGGAGTGCACAAAGTGGAACAGAGTATCTTAAGTTAGAGCTTTATGTGTTAAATATGTGCGAATGAAACAAAACACAACTCCAGATATGTTTTTGATGAGGAAACAACATTATTAGCCAGGCTGATGCCTCCTAGTGCCTCCGCTCAATTTTATTTCTCTTCAGCGAGGTCAGGAATTGGAATACACTAGATCAGGGGTGCTCACACTTTTTCATCATGTGAGCTACTTACAAAATGACCAAGTCATAATGATCTACCTAATACAAAGCCAAGCAAACTGCACTGAAACACTCTGTGCCCCTTTTTTGGACTCTCACCCACAGTTTGAGAACCGCTTCTTTAAGAAAACTTCCTCTGGCACTTTACACAAAACTGTGAAAAAAGTGAAGGAAGATTTTTAAACCTGTTTTTTAAAGTTCCAAACAGGAGTTGCATTCTTTTCTGGTTTTGCAGTGATATTTACCAGCCTCTGCACATTTACCAAACCAAACGCACATCGTGACAAACACAGATGCATTTGTGCACTTTTATTAGGCGAACTTCAGCCAAATGTGGCAGTAGGTCTGTTCTGTAGGTCTGCTCTATGCTGTAGACCTGCTTTGTGCCAACACTGGAACACAAATTTAGATTCGTTTTTGCTTCATGTTTCGTCTTGCTCTTCTAATCAGCCGCACTGTGGAAAGGGCTTGTGTTCGCTGTACGCAGGAAGGAGCGAGAGCTTGAAAAAACGAGGGGCGGCGTGCTGAAGGAGGCAGATGGACAGGTAGGATGTTTAGGAAGTTTAATCTGCCCTGTGATGCACGCTGGTACACGAGGGCACATGCTGTTGCAGACGAGCTGTGCATAGGGAGTGTGTGCGTTTGTGATGTGCTGTAGAGTCTCCGCGGGGGCGCACAGGCTGCACTGAGACGCCCCACACGCTCCTGCACCCTGGTACAAGTTTATTGCCAACAGCAGCGGCCGTAATGAAATATGATCGCACTTGTTGAGTGTCAGACCTTGAGTGAGAGACAAGACCGAGTCCAATAGCGAGTCCAAGACGAGACACGGCGATATACCCACACGACCTTGGTGATCGACTGGTAGATCGCGATCGAGGTATTGAGCACCCCTGCACTAGATGGTTTGCAAGAACTCGGAAGTGCGAGTTCAGGGACCGGTCAATCAGCAAAGAGCCATATTTTCTGTATTGACAACAATTCCCGAGATCAAGAATTTAATGATGGAACAAAGAGAATGTTTGGTGAATTTTATCTAGAGGAAAGACGTTATTGCCCTTCTTCCTATGAGATTTATGAAAAGCTTAATATACCAGTAGCCCCGCCGCTGGTAAAATTTTAAAAAAAGTACCGCCTACTGTCAAGGGAACAAATTCTAACGCTACGAGGTCAGATGGGTTCTACGACGTGAAACCGGCTGATGAATCAGGCTACAACATTATACCATAGATTAGAAAATACCATAATATGAGCCCTTTAAAGACAGATAGTCTTACGGTTAGACTAACCTGTCTTTAGATCAGTCACCTTCAGTGTATTTTGAATGCACTGGGTTGATATGAAATTCTGTTGTGGTAGTCAGGGACTGCTTGGTAAACCCTTGAAAAGTACTTGTGCCTCTCTCCACCCAGAAGATCCATAACATGTGTCAGTTAGTATGCAGTCGGCGGCTCTAGTCAACATATTTGTATTCTGCCTCTAACCCATGGCAATGTTTCTGGGTTAGATTTATGTATTTAGACTCCCGAATGCTGATAAGAGCATGCGTACAGTGCGAATGAAAATGTGCTGCCTCTCCCCACACTGTCGAACATTAAGGCCCAGATTGCCTATTTACGATGAACAGAAGCAAATGGCTGAATATATTAAGACGCCCTCCAGTATCTACTCACTACTATAATGTCATACTCTATGATTTGTGAAAGGCTGTGTAATGTTTCACATACAGTTTTAACCTTTGTGGCAGTGACAGAAACCGTTTTTTTTAACCAGTTTTCACCAAATGTAGTTTATATATGCAGCTTTTTTTCATAACGTAATTTTTCACCTCAGAAATACTGGGCAAGATGCTGTTTAAATGTGGGGAGGATAGGAATAATGCATGATTGTAAATTATTAAAAGGCTACTTAAAAAGCAATTTCTTTCATCATGATCACAAGAGTTTTTGTTGTTTGGTGGTTTTAGAAATTTCAGATGACATTGAGTTCAGCGATTGCCTTTTCTCTTCCATTTGGTTCTCCTTGTTCCCACTATTGCTGTGCTCTGCGGTGGGATAATTTGATCAGGCGCTCATAATGGACCTAGTGAATCACTTGACTTGGTTGACAACAGCAGCGCTAAGCTAGCTAGTTGCTAGCTGTTGTACGGCTGGTTACAACTTTCCAGCTAATAGACATACACGCTGCTTCCTACCTCCTACGAATTCAATTTGCCGGGTCTGTAGTTCGTAAGCAGTAGTTAGGATGAAAAGTTTGAATATTCAATCTGATACTTTAATCCACTTTAGATTTAGTTTACTGGCAACTCTCTGCATGCAACAGCTGTCACACCAGAATTTGTAAATTATTAAAAAGCTACACTGAGCAAGAGCTATTGTGCATTTTCAAATGAACTGTAAAAGTAACTCCGCTCACAGTAAGAATGCATTTATGTCAAAGACTTTTTGACTAAACTAATTGACTAAACGCAAGGTTTAAACTGAATGCCATACTGTGGAACATTCTAAGTCAGGGGTTTTCAAATTAGGTGAATGTGAGCCTCCCCTTAGAGTATGTAAAGACAGCCCCCCATCCGCCTGCCCTCCCCCACGCAGGCCACAGAAGTAAATGCATCTTTTGTGTTCCTGGCAATGATGAGTTTCAATAACAACTGATCATATTTTTTTTTTATATTGTATTTTTTGATACAAGTGTATTCATGAACAATTTTTGCAACAGCATATAATTTCCAACTTCATGCAGGCCTAATTGAGGCTACTTTAACATTACTGAACATCAGTAGGTCACCAGGAATAACCAGGACTAGACCAAAACTAGACAAGGACTATACCAGGTCTAAACCAAGTCTAAACCGGGACTAAACTAGGACAAATCTTGGGCTTGAGGGAGAACCCCGGCCCATGGAGCAGGGTGTCTGCAAAGCGCAATCGGGCGATGGCAGCACTTAGCCCCGTGAGGCGTAGAGTTCTGCACTGGTCCTTTCTCCTGCGGTCACCCGATGTCACTTCTTGGCCCATCATGACACTCAGTCCTGGTTCAGTTC
This sequence comes from Boleophthalmus pectinirostris, assembly GCF_026225935.1. Lineage (NCBI taxonomy): Eukaryota > Metazoa > Chordata > Actinopteri > Gobiiformes > Gobiidae > Boleophthalmus > Boleophthalmus pectinirostris. Next base: position 19,798,744 of record NW_026570971.1, on the reverse strand, counting down.
TGATTTATTCCTGTTTGTAGTCCTAGTTCAGTCCTGGTTTAGTCCTCCTGGTTCAGTCCTGGGATCAGTCCTGGTGTAGTCCGTGTGTGTCGTGCCTTCACCTATTGAAAACTGCTGTTCTAAGTAAAGCAATTGGCAGACCAGAAAAAGTTACACTCCACTTTTGACTTTTTCTGTTATATTTTTGTTCACTGCTACTTGTTAGATTTCTAGTATCACTACACAGTTCTTGAGGTTGACTTCCCCCTTTCCTGTCGATGAAAAAAGATGTATTTTACCTTTCAGCCATGGAGGGCGATGGCGAGGTGATCATCACTCCAGTCCAGAACTGCAGCCACTGTGAGAGTGGAGACTGCCACGAGAGCCAGGAGGGCATCATCTGTTACTGTGACGACGGCCTCATCCTGGCACCGGACCGAGTGTCCTGCATCAACTCCACAGGTAGCCCACAGTGCATACACCTCAAATAATGGACCCACAAAGTAATTTGCCCAAATAGCCCCTGTAAAATTAATGGAAACAAAGTGGAAATGGTTTGTAAAGTGTAATTGTACCTGTAATAGAGTGTGCCCGCGATCACATAATGAACTCTTCTGTAAAAGTAATTAAGCCCCGTAGGCTCTTTACTCTATTGAATCTTTATCTGAGGAAACATTTTTAATAGTGTCTTAATCAGTCATAATAATTATTAAACTGCGGGATAAGCCAAGTTATTATTGAAAATGAATCCCCCAGTGGCACAGATGTGAGAGATTTCAGCAGGTACAAGTTGTGTTGGGTAATTTGTGATTTATCTCAGCGGCACTGTCAGATTAAGGGTTTGGCTTATCGGGTCAAGGATTTGTGATAAAAGATTTGCCGTGATGACATTACACGCTGCATTGTGTCTGCTGATGCCTAATAGATTAAATGAGTCAATGCGTCCGACAGTGCTGGATAAAACCTATTGAACCTCGTGTAATATCTTGGTTTAATTATTTCCTCTAGATGCATAAAATTACCTATTCCCTTGTCTAAAATTTAGCTACAATGGTTTTTGAAGAGCTTTTTGTGGAATAAATGGGAAATAATGCTAATTTCTGTTAAGCACTTGCTATTGAAATCTTTACATCAGTAAAATTAAACCTAGGCTGTTCAGAAATGTGTAATGGTAAGTGAGATGTTTAATGTTATACAAGGTTAAGATCTCAGAGTCTGTCTTCTATAGTTTCTTAACTGTTAACCTTAATCTTAGCCATTATCCCATGTGATAGTGTCCTGGCCTTGTGCTCCTTATACAAGTCTAAATTGGTTTTGTTGATCTTGTGTTTATAACCTGTCTGAGTATAAATGCTGTGTCCACATTGCATTGTCTCAGACTATGGACAGAATTGACATGGACTGATGTAGGGATAGTCAGGTTTTATGACTGTGCATAGTTAATAATTAATAATTAACCATGGAACATTACAACTCTCTCGGTATGTAGTTTTGATTTATGTAGAAATTCCTGAAACAGGATACAGGATAATGACTAAGATAAAAGGTAAACAGTTAAGAAACTAGGAGCCAGACTGTGCGATCTCGACTTTGTCTAACATTAAACATCTCAAATGCCATTTATGAATACCCTAAATCACAAAAAAGGTTACTGATGTGACGATTTCAATAACACACTGTAATTATAATCTTGTAGGGATGGGGTGAGATCTTGATCTTATATCACAAGTGATAACAGGGTAACCTGTGGAGTCTTTAAAGTCTTAAAAAGTCTTAAATTACATGTTCCTAAATTAAGGCCTTAAAAAGTCTTAAATTATGTTGTCCAAGTCTTATTTTTTTCACAAAGGACTTAAACTTCATTAGCCTATTTTTTTGTATACTCAACCTGGCTGCAGTGCAATGTTAAATGGAAGGAGGAAAAAAAAAGTGAAATCATGTAACATGAATGAACGTCTAAATTGGAGTATGCGCAAACAATACTTTGGTTTCTGGACCCGGCGGCAATGAGTAAACAATCAGTAGAGTGGAGGAAAACGTTGGATGGATCATGGGGAAATGTAGGTTTAATCCACAGTGGCTCTTAGATTCTAGTAGTTGGTTGGTCATTATTAGAACTGGATCAAGTGTTTTTCACCTGCATAATGGGTGCGATGTTGCTCTTAATTTTCATTTAAGTGGTCTTAAAAAGGTCTTTAAAAAGTCTTAAATTTGGGGTAGTCAAACCTGTGGATATCCTGGATAAAGTTGTGCACATACGCACATGATCTTGTGAAATTTTGTTTTCCACGTGTTCACATTTGGCTTGGAAAAAAAGGAATAACCTTGCTGAGTTACACCTCTTGAATAACCATATAGTTCCAAAAACAGTGTTACAATGAAAGCAAATATATTTAGTAAAATAAATCCAAAATTGGGAAGTGACAATTGTGAACTGAACCGCAGCAATTCGTAATTACAAATGATGTTGAAATGTTGGTTTGACTCAGTCTGTAGACCCAATCTTGTCTCTCTTCTTGTGAGAATTGCCTCATTCCACCCCTATATCATCACCAATATATCATGCTATATGGAGACTGTCAGTTTTTGCAAAATGATTTCACTACAGTCCATATAGACCACATTAAAGTTCTCAAATTAGGTTTTCTTTTAGTACTAGTTTCCATTTAACTGCAAACAACCTTACAGCAGCTTTCGCAATGATACAAAATCTTCTAAAACTTAATCTGTTCTTGAGTGTTCGCATCTTTGGTCTCAGTCTCTAAATAGTGCAAAATCCTTAAAACACTCAACACTGATATGGCTTTAAAAACTTGAATAACACTGTTCAGACTTCTCTAAAACTTTTGTGTAGCACTTTATTTCTGGAATCGGAGGCAAAATGACATTTTAATTCCTACCAAGCACAAAGCAGAGGTATAATTATCTTCCTGTAATATGTTAACAACTTGTCTTTACTTTCAGCTTGTAATTTTCAAATCTTCTTCAACCTAAGTCAACTAGTAGATAACACCAAGATGCTAGGACACAATTTCAGTCTATTCTTGCAGATGAGCAGTTTAGTTTGAGATCTCCCATTGTGGTAGAATTGACATGCAAAAGCCATCGCAGCTCTTAAACTCTTCCATGTCATCATCCTCACATCATTAATTAAGTTGGGAATCAAAGTGGCTGTGTGAATGTTAATCCTCCTCTTGGGGAAAGATAACAAGTGTGATGCTGCTGTCGTTGTGTCACACAGTGGTGTCCCTGCCGCCTCCTCCGCCCTCTCTGTCACACCTGGCTCTGGGTCTGTCTGTGGGCACGTCTGCTCTCATCGCCGCCCTGCTACTGGCTGTGTCTGGAGTCATGATCAGTAAGTATCCTGCATCTGTGTGTATACTCGAATATTGTATTTAGTATGTGCTGTCATTATTTTATATTACATTTTGTTTATATTGCAGTTTATTTGTATAGCACAATTTGCACACAAAATAATTCAAAGTGTTTTACAGAATAAGAAAGCAGAGATTGGGACATGCAAGTCATGATTTAGACTCGAGTCAGACTTGAGTCACTATTTTTAGGATTTGGGACTTGACTCAGACTTGAGGCCTGTGACTTGAGAAGACCTGATGCTTCCAAAAAATATATGTTTTTACAAAATAGTTTTCTCTTTAGAGTTGATAAACATAGCGTTTAATTTTAAAGGAACAAACTGGAACATGTCGCTTCCACTTCTGTTTGTTACTTTGGATGGAACTGAAGTATTGTGATACTCAAATGTACTACAGTAATATATAGTACAATACAGTAAAACAGAGGGAAAAACAGAGAACTAATTGACAAAATAACCGTTATTTAGCAGTTTAGCACTTGAGACTTACTTGAGACTTGCAAAACAACAACTTGGTCCCACCTCTGTAAGAAAGACACTAAAATAACAATATAAAGAAATCAAAACATAAATAATCATCATAAATTTAACAATCAAAGAGAAAAGTACAAATTAAAAACCTTTCAGTCATATGCACTGCTAAAAAAGATCCTGGTAAGTGGATCACACTATATTAACATACATATGAACAAAAATCCTCCTGTATAATCATGGAAATACACTATATACCTGATTATTTTTCCATTTTTTTTATTAAAACAATGGAAAAGAAACACTGATAAAAAGAGAGTGAAAAATTCATGGTCACTATAGGTCACCACCAAAAGAATATATCCTGATATTCAGATCTTTCTAAAATATATTCCAACATTTATGTAAAAGGATTTTTTTCACATGTCTGGAATATTCCGTAGCCTTTATCCGGGCTACACCAGTATCTTTCCTCGAGAAAAAAAAATTTACTTTATCTTTCTATTCCATTGACATTTTCTTCTATGTAGCCAGTGTGATTAAATAAGTACTGACCATAAAAAACATGCATGTCTCAAAAGTCAACCATACAAACCTGTTCACAGACTTGTCTAAAAGGGCATCTAGTCACTTTTTTAGCCTGAGAATTCAACCTCTTTTCCAAGAAGAGAGCCTCAAGAGAAAACCGTCAAGGATCCTCTGACCTTTATGCCAGACAGCTTTTGCTTAAGTTAGACTTTCTTTCACTAGATTAACATCTTTAACCTTGCAACGCTTGTGTGATTCTCTGAACGCAGTTGAACTCTGAGACAGACACCTGCAAAGTATCGCTAAAACTGCCTTGAATCTGTGCCTATTTACTGGGCAATGCGTCACATTCTGTGCTTTAATCAGACTTTAAACTCCTCCGCCGACTGGCTTCTGCCCTCTCAGACAGCTCTTGTAAAATGACTGTGAAACATGTGGCTAGTGCCTGCATTTGTCTAGGCTCGTTCGCATCATTATGGCCATTGAAAAGCCATTGTCTGGTCCACACATATACTCCTATGCTAGCTGTAGGCCAAGCACACCCACCAACACATTACCAGCATCGCTCCCAGGCCTATTCACACACCAGTAGACCAGGCAGGTGCAGGAATCCCTCAGTGATGTATGAAACCACTAATGATGGATGGTTGCTTGGCGGGCAGCTGACAGCACTCATGCATTAGACAGGGCTGGGTAAATAAATACACTCCACATACACCCAGAGGAATACACACATAGTAAATGCACTAAATTGAGCTAACGTCTTCATAATGTAGGTCAGGACTTCTCTAGCTGCAGCTCCACATGTCTGTAGAGGAGAAAAATAATCAATGACGTGCTCAAGTAGAGGTTAAAAGTTCAGAGAAATTCATTATCAGCATTATGGCTTTGAGTTTGTTTCTATACTTCCTCGATACATACCAAAGATTAACTCACCATCAAGAAGAAAACTCATGTCTATGTTGTCTTATGGTTTAAAGTTGTGGTTCAAAACAAATGTGGACTCAAGATTGAGTCTTGGGGAACACCTGTAATGGTACACATTTGTCCACTGTAATTTTTTCTATCTTTAATTTAGCAAAATACATCAGGTTCTGTTTTTGATTGAGTTAGATTGTGTTTATTTGTTTTTATAGCTTAGATTTATCCTCAAGTAAGCAGCAAAATTAGTCAGAAGACATTTGTGCATTATCTTTTCCAGTCAATAAGAAAATAGAAGACAGCTAATTGTGTTTATAGTTTATTCTGCCAAACTTTTACACTGTTGTTTGCTGAATCTGAAGTTTTATAAAGACAAGTCATAATTAACAGCCACAAAGTAATTTGTGTAATCATCATTATTTCAGAGAGACTGACTTTGTATTGCAGATTAGAGTGTGAAAATGCCTTTGCTTTTCTCCCTACTCCAGTGTACAGACGAAAGCACACAGAGCTGCAGTCCATCCAGCTGGAGCTGCAGAGTCCGGACTGTAAGCTGAGTAAGCTGCGCGCCTCCACCATCATGACCGACTACAACCCCAACTACTGCTTCGCCGGGAAAACCACCTCTGTCAATGACCTGAAGGAAGTGCCTCGCCGAAACATCTCCCTCACCAGGTCAGTGGCTGTTACTGCACCTAGTGTTACTATTAGCCCCAAAGAATACTATTGATTATACTGTTGTTATCGTTGTTATCTAGAGAACTTTATTAATTATTATTTAATTTCCTTTCATGCTGAAAGGACTTTATAATGCATGGTGGTGATAAGTTACTCTGAATGATGGATAAAGGCACTTTGTAATTAGGGATGTAGTCCTTAAGTCATTTAGTTCATCAAGTGGTCGATGGTGTCTTGGTGACCTTTTTTTTATTAATTGACTAATTACTTTATTAAGATTATAATGATTTATATGGACCACAGCAGAAAGGAGAAAGCATGGAGTGTGTTAACTGGAGTTTTGAGAGTGACTGGGCAGTTTAATATGCCTTTTTACTGCTGCTCTTAGTACTACTCTGTATATATGTATTTGCACAAAATCCTATTAGTTTTGGGAGCGCCACGCCGCACACCCTTTTACACGATTAATCTTTTTTTACTGGTATATATTTGTAATAAACAATATTCTACATTTGCTTTAAATAGAACCATAGCATAACATAGTTCGTCAACATCTAGTGCAACATAAATACATTATACATATGTCTAGGTTGAAAATATACGCTGCAGTAAAAATTGTTTCACCTCATATCTTAGTACTATATTCACCCCAGCATTCTTGTCTTGAACAATATATTTTTAAGTCTGTTTGGTGTGAAACCTGCTGCTTTAATGCCTAAATAATAGATGTGGCTCTTAATACTGCATGTGTTTTGTTCCTCCAGAGGGTTGGGTCACGGTGCTTTTGGTGAAGTATACGAAGGCCTTGCGGTGGGGATACCAGGTGAACCCAGTCCACTCCAAGTCGCAGTCAAAGTAAGTCTTTTTCGACAGAGCCATGGTCTGAATAAAAATGACCCTCACGGGGCTGGTGCAGATAAATAATTAGGGTTGAACACATGCACTTTAATATTTTGCATAGTTCCTTTGCAGTTAAACTTTAGCAGCTGAAACACTTCCTCATCTTTTTGTCTCATTTACAATAGACCCTTCCGGAGGTGTGCTCGGAGCAAGATGAATTAGACTTCCTCATGGAGGCCTTAATCATCAGGTGAGGGAAAGTATAAAGTCGTGTCTCTAATTAAGTGCCAACAAAGCAATTCTTCATCCACTGTTATTCCTGTGCCCGCAGTAAATTCAGTCACCAGAACATAGTGCGCTGTATTGGTGTGAGTCTCCAGGCTATGCCCAGGTTCATCCTATTGGAGCTCATGACCGGAGGAGACCTTAAGTCATTTCTAAGGGAGGCACGGCCAAGACTGGTAAGGAAAACTACTTCTATCATCTGTGTAACATAACTCACCTGCTTTCAGATATAAACTAATCTATATGTGTATGCAAACAGGAACATCCATCAAGTCTCACCATGGTGGATCTGCTCAATGTGGCCAGAGATATTGCCAAGGGCTGCCAGTATTTGGAAGAAAACCAATTTATACACAGGTGAGTGGCCTGATGAAGACAGAAAATAATAAAGCTTGCCCGAATACTTTTGTTAACAGTAGAAAAATATTGCGTCCTTACTGATTGGACCATGTATTTTAACATCAGTTTGTCTGTTCCATCCACTGTGACACTAGATGTACTTATACCTTTTAGCAAATATCCTTTATTAACCACTGGTAATTGTGACTAAATTAAATCTGTAAAATATAACAGTTTGAAAATTGTTAAAGGTCCTACATTACACAAAATGATTCTTGTTAGCTTATGGTCATGTTATAATGTTGTTATCTTCTCAAAAACATTCCTGGAGTTGTGTTTTGTTTCAGTCACACATCTTTGAGTAATCCTTTATAATTAGACCAGAGGTGGGACCAAGTCTTTGACCTGTTCCACTTTGTGATGTCATGAAGTGGCAATTTTCAAGTTAACAAATACCTTTTACATCTTGGCAATTCTGGGGCTGAAATTATCCAAATAATTCTAGTGAACGTGTATGGCATTTAAAACTAAGTGGAGCCAGTGGTACCACATGACATCGCAAGGTGGAACAGAACGTTTCCTGTTTGAGCCTAAATATGCAGAGTTTGTGCGTTAAACATGTGTGAGTGAAATAAAACACAACTCCAGATATGTTTGTGATGAAGATGAGGTAGCAACATTATAACAGAGATCAGAAACAGCTTAATATGCACCCTTTAACTATACATAAATAAAGGTTACGTTTTGTTAAGATATAACATTGTATTTTGTTATAGACAATATTCCTTGCATTTACCCTGCATAGTTATCCTGAATAGCATTTATCAGGGCATAACATAAGGGCTGTGCATGCTTTTGCTCTGCACACAGAGGTAGGGAGGACAAGCGATGAGTGAGGCTTCACGGCTGCCAGATGGGCGAGCGGCTTGTGTTTTTACGGTCCGTATCCGTGGCATGAGTCGACAAATAGCCCCGTCTATATATGCACATTCACTTCTTCAATCCAAGAATGAAATAGAGTTGTAAAATAACACTAAAATTATAATGAGAAATATAAACCCAACTTTAGTAATGGTGAGACAATGTGTCAAATAAAAAGGATTTCTAACCATCAAATACTGACATTTTCAAACAAGCTCCCTGCATATCTTCAGTCCAATTAAAATACTCCTATTAACTATTTTTTATTTCCTTTGTAAAACTTTTTAAATACATGTAATAATTAAACTACTTGGTTTCAAGCACAAATTATCATCTTTATGGCTTACTTATTTTGTTGTCACTTGAAACTTAAAAAAATGCCAAATAAGATGAAAGTTGTTTTAACACCTTATTCAATGTTTACATACTCAAATATTTATAAAGGTGAATAACCAACTAAATTCTGCAAAGTTTTAGACAACAAGTGAAATAAAAACGTACTATTAAACTTCTCAAACTTGTCTGCACTATATCTCTTCTTCCAACTTGTGATAAATTGGCCTCATCAATCTACCCAATGTCGAACCCCCTTTTGTCCAATCCTGCTCCTTTATATATAGCCTGCCTTCTCACTTTCAAACCTATATTAAAATTCACCCTCGCACCGTCCTTGCATCTAATTTCAATTTTTATGACGTTGTGTTTACTCAGGGTTGAGCTGGGGGCAGGTGAATAGAGTGGGAGTAGCAGGCACTGGCGGGGAGCTGCTGTTTTTGGAGGATTACAGTAAAAAGATTCACTGTGGTCCTTGAGGCAGGTTAATCTACTGGGTTAATGCTTCCTGAGAGAAACATACACCTCTTTTTATTGTGCGCGCTTTACGATAACCTTAGTATTAACAATAGAAACTGCAGCCTTCTGAATCAGAGTTGTAGAGGAGAGTCAGCTGCTGAGATAGTGTCATAACACAGGTGGGATTGTAATTGTCTCAATGAAATGGGCCTTTAAGCCGCAGTTAAAATTGAAAGTAAATAGGATCGACAGAAAGATGCAAGTTAACGCAGTACTGCTAACAGCCTGCAGTACTATTACTGTGTAGTGTCCTTCCCCGCAGCTGCTGTGCCCTCGCCTGTATTGAATAATTTATTTGGATTGTCACAGGCATTTAAACAGTACCAGTCATATTTACATATAGCACCAACATGTTCAACTAAGTGTGATTATATGAGATTCATGGTGCCGTAGTGGTTAGTGCTCTCAACTATGAGGCTGCACGTAGGAAAATGTGCACCCAAGACAAGTGTATACATTTAGAGCCTTATCTTAATAAGAGTAATATTTCATTTCAAATGATGCAATACTGAAGGCACTTAAAGGTGCACTATGTAACTTTTCTTCTGGAAACTAGGAATCAGAATCAGGCTAGCCAACTAGCCTGATTCATCAGCCGGTTTCACTTTGTGGAAACCATCTGACCTCGCAGCGTTAACATTTGTTCACTCGATGGTAGACGGGTACTTTTTTCATTTACCCAACAGCTTGCTATTTATCTAACGTATGTAATTTACCACTAACGGGACTAACTGGTATATTAAGCTTTTCCCAAATCCCTTATGAAGAAGGGCAATAACGTCTTTCTCCTTGATAAAATTCACCAAACATTCTCTTTGTTCCGGCTTTAAATCCTCGATCTCGGGAATCGTTGCCAACACAGAATGTATGTCTTCATCTACATCCATCTCAACCTCTTTGTTTACTGTTGTGCTGTACCACAAAAGGGACCCAGACAGGCGCTTGAGTTTGACATCATGGCTTCACAGCTTTTCACTGATTGGCCGGTGCACAGTCTACAACTTCCGGGGTTCTTGCAAACCGTCTAGTCAAGTGTATTCCGATTCCTGACCTAGTCGCTGGAGAGAAATGAAATTGAGCGGAGGCACTAGGTGGTGCTAGCCTGGCCCTCAGCCACTTGCATCCTTGTCTTCATGGAGAAAGATGTACTTGCTTTGCTTGTTTCACCATGGAGACATCACATCACAAGGCCATGTCAGATCTGTGTAGAGGTGAAGAATGTTTTTTGCTGTATTTTTTTATTATATTTTTTATTAGTATTAATAAAACACTATATACAACTACACCAAAAACATATGGCATCTTTTGGCTCAAAAGAATAGGAAATTGGAAATATTGAATGAAAATTATATAAGTTACCAAGTACATACTGGTAAATACTATCTATGTATGAAGATTTAAAAATGAAAAAATAGTTTATTGGTTTATGAATGTGTTGTCTTTCAGAAATGTACTTTACTGGCTTTTCACTTTAAGTATGCCCTTTGCCATTTTCATAAACCATGATATCAGATAACAAGTCTGGGCACAAGGTTGTTATTATTCAACTCATAGTATCACAAGCCAGCAGTTGCTAAGCATTTCTGGCACCGTAAAGTGGGGCATTGGAGTTGAGAAGTGCGCCTTTTTAGAAAGCCCTCACTTTCAATCAACCCCAACTATAGCTTTATCCTCATTGTGTCATTTCACATACAACTTCACCCCAGTACAGAGGCATTCCAGAAAAACACATTGCTACTTAGAATTTCTAAGAGCTAAAATCAAATCAGGCATTGTCAAATGGTATGATGTAATTTTATGTTTGATGAAAAACAATATCTCCCTTTTAGTTGATTCTGAAGGCTGTAGCTTCATTTCATTCTCCCAAGACATTAGCATAGAGTTTATAGGACTGTCGGATATTTCACAAAGATAACCCAGCGCAAATATGAACTTTCTTTTCAAAAACACATCTTTCTATTCCATATATTCCAAGTATATTCCAATCTACGCTGCAGTTGCACCATGTGGGTAGTGCCATAAAAGAGTACACTGTAGGAAACCCGTATCTGTGCAGCTAGCCCACGGCTACGGCTGGTTACACTAAAGTGAAGAATCAACAGGGGAGTGCTGCTGAAGCTTCATGCCTGGAATTCTCATAGGTGCAAATATATGGAAAAGATTTAGTAATTTACTGACAAAGAAAGATAGTGAGATGGTTCAGATGTTATGGTTCTGCTATACACTCCCACATAGGTTTTGCTTTGTGTAAAATAAGTTTTGTGTGCAAACTTTGTGTCTATATTTCTTCTTTTTGTTTTGTTGTGTTTTTCAGGGACATCGCAGCACGTAACTGTCTACTGACCTGCAAGGGACCCGGTCGTGTGGCTAAGATTGGAGATTTTGGGATGGCAAGGGATATTTATAGGTAAGAATCCGTGAAAGAGAGATAGTTTGTAGATGTTTTTTGGAAATACATGCACCATTCAAGCATAATGACCACATCTCCAACACCCTGCTGGACCTCCCTTTTCACCTCTGTCCTGTCTTGAACCACTTTCTATTTTGCTTGAGATAAATCGTTATGGGATAATTCTACATATATTTGTACTTTGCAGCAGATGTAATCAATGTTGTTTGGGCATGTGATGCAAACTGTAGACACTGCTCTGTCTGAGGCTTTATTAGACTTTAATCTGTGCTTTATTTTAGCACAATATGACCACAAAGAATTGCTTTAACTGGAGCTACAACAGGTGAGCTAATGTGTGCTGTTAAACAAGTCACTCACACATTAAAATTACAGTCGCAAGCTAAAAATTTTAACAGTTTTTCAGTTACACACATTTTTTATAGAAAATCAAACTCCTAAACAGGACCACGACGATCTCGGCCTCCTGAAAATGTGTTATTTAAATCCATTTTGTGCTTTTGTTGAGTTTTCAGACAATCTTAAAAAAATACTGACAGTGTTTGCTAATGTGTGCATTGTGACACCATGGTAACTCCTAAATATTCCACCATTACGGAAACATGCAGAACAAAACAAACAAATGTGTGTTGATCGCCAAATGTCCATAAAGATACATTATCAAAAGTCTTACAAAAAGTAAACAAAAAAGGCATGGAACAGCAAGATAAGCTGCTGGGTCACTGCTGGTAAATACATTTATCTCTCTGATTCAGATTCTGATATTGTTAGAATATGTAGGAATGAATGCAAAATGTTCTATTTAGTATCTTAAAATATCCACCGGCTAAACAAACAGACAATACTGATGACGGGTGCCAACAATACTGAGCTCCAACCATTATACTGCAGGATTTTGTTTATATTAATCCTAAATAGAGTGTAGTGTATGTCTTAATATCTCCAATATCTATGTGACACTATTCCCAGAAAGACTTGTGGTTTGATAACTTAATCCATATCTCTGCAGTTATTGACCAATACCAAATTCTTATCAGTTTTATCTGTCCCTAATGGGAAATTCTTAAAAAATACTCCACAAAAGCTTTAGTTTTGGCAATGCTCTAATTCAGGCATTTATAATAATCACAAAATAGGCCATTGTCAAGCTCTTACCCATTCTTCCAGCTTCTAAAATACCCTGTTAATGTAGCGTACCCACTAACAAGCTCCATGATGAAGAGATAATGAGACCTGCTCTGTTCCCCTGTCAGTGGTCGTAATGATATGGCTGATTGCTGCTTTACACTGTTACTCCCTGTGGACTCGCTCGCTGTTTATTATTGAATGAGCAGCGGATTATTCCCTATCACATTGTCATACCTGTGTTTTACTCTCCAGTCCCTGTGGAGCGTCATTATTATTCTCGCCTGCGCCTTTTTTAGCGATAGCAACATGTGGAAAAGCTTAAATGAACGGCGTATTCTGCAGGGAAATCTCCTAAAGCCTTTCATCTGCAAAGAAACCGGAGAGGGGGGGACGTGTCACAACAGCCAGCCACAGCGATGCACCATTTTGGAGTCGCCCGGCGGAGGAGTCACGTAGGAGCAGAGACTTAGACAGCAGTAAAACGCATTGTCCCGATGGGGGCTGCTAGATTTAATTGCTGATATCAGTTTTTCAGGTGCCTGGTGACATTCTTTTGTTTTATTCTTGGCCCAAAGCTGCAGTGCTGACAGTAGGATTTTATATATATTTTCTCATTGTTATTTCAACTCATTGTTATTTGAAGGGTAGTTGTTTTGATGTCACTGTGTCAAGTGGGCTCTGTGATGATGTGGCCCCCCGCTGTGCGCTGTAATGTTATTGCGGGGGAGTGAGGGGGGAGGGGGGCTGATGGAGACCGCTGTGTCCAATGGCAGCTTGTTTGACTCTCGCTGTGAGGGTCAGAGGTGAGGATTATCTGACATTACACCCTCTATTTCTGATCTTTCATGTCACTTGGTACATATCAATTGGCTCCAGATTGAATAAATGCGACACTGCCTGTGGTTGCTTAAAGGTGCACTGTGTAACTTTTCTGGTGAGGGGTCCGACACCTGCTTGTCTCCATGGTGAGGCTATTGCTTTGTCTGGGCTGTTCCACAATATAAGCAAATACATCTAGTTTTTATTCAATTACGGGTATTTTTCTTTTTCAAAACTGCTACAAAAACACATTAACAACGTGAGCAGGCACACTTTTCCACAGATCTGACCTGTAACTTGACTGTGTAATGTGGCCTGCTTGTCTCCACCAGATAATTAATCCAATTCAATCCACTTTATTTATACTATATATTTACATACTCATAACAACAATAATAATATAATGATAAAATAAACACTCAGATTTAATCATACTAGTCCTAAAACAATAAAACCAGTCAAATAAAATAAGAGCAAAACCACAGAATAGCAATAAATAAATAAAATAATTAAAAGACACAGAGGACCACACAGCTCACGCGGTGCTAAAAGCCAGAGAGTAAAATTAAATTAAATACTATATTGTACTAGCAAGGCTGGCGCCACCTAGTGCCTCCGCTCAGTTTCACTTCTCTCCAGTGACTAGGTCAGGAATCAGAATACACTTTTGTACAACATTCCAGGGGGAAAAAAAACATCTACATGGTTTCAAGCAGGTTTTGGACCCTCTACCAGAAAAGTTACACAGTGTACCTTTAAGATGGGAAAGGTTTTTGGGAGGCATTTATACCCAATATAAATGTCACAATATTACATTTTCAAACTCGATTTTGATAAAGGAAAAGGCTGTCACAATAAAACACAATAAACGATAATACTGAAACAAATTTATGCCATAATAACCTTAAAGTAGAATTATCCCCAAAAAAACTATTTTAAATGTATAATATGGTACTACATGCAATAAATAAATAAATAGCATAATGAAACACTTTAGTACTTAGTTTGTATCTCTAATGAGTCATACAAGTTATTTATTTAACCCTAAAACTGAAATTTAATCTTAGAGCAGGAAAAGTTCTGTTCTAATATAGACCAGAGAGACCAGACTAAAACTATTCAGGGAAGGTTTTGTTGTTCTGTTTGTGTAATGTATTTCAGTTTGTAGACATAGGAGCACACAGCCCATAGGAGTTCTAATCTGACTCTCACTCTCACAATAATATCATGGACCATCACAATATATCGAATTGTGAGATTTTTCACTTGAAAGTATTAAAAAGAGTAAACTGCATAGGCCATGGTCCTTTACTTACTTTACTACATAGTAAAATAACTGTTTTAAGCACTTTTAAATCTTATTGCTTTGGAATATGGCAGTAATGTTTCACACTGAAGACTCGTCAAGGTATTTAAAAAGGAAAAAAATAGTGTATGTACAATTCTGTTAACCTCTCCAATATATTGCAATAATTATCGTACCGTGAGAGGCATATTGTGATAATATCATTTGAATATCATTACATCCCTATTGATTATTCAATGAAATTAATTATTAATAGTTAAAATAGTGGGGCAGTAATCGCTCAACTGAAGACCTGAAGATTTTCTCTCCACTGTTGACACTATATGCTCATTGTGGTCGGGTCCTTGAGCAACACACTTCCTCCGCTTTACTGTAACAAAGAATGAGTAAGGAAATGTTTGACTATGAATGGAGATGTCTCCTTGATAATGTACACATATATTTGACCAGACTTTAGTAGTTCTCACTTGCCCAAGGTCCTCTTTAGGGCTGGAATCACTGGGTCCTTAATAATTTGATATGATACACGTCTTATGATACAATATTGTCACGATACATTAGATAACTGATATATTACACAGGATATATTGCTGTTTTTTAAGAACCAGATACATTTTAGCAACGATATTTCTTTGTTAAACCACTACTTGTGCAAAGTTAATATGAAATACATCAATTTGAATAATTAAAACAGTGACGATATCAAGTGTCTACTAAATAAGCAACAAAACTGTTGTGCAGTTACAAAAATAAACACTAAAAGATAACAAAAAATACTCACAATAACTACACTGTATCACCGGATTTAGTATATACTTAGCTTTCTTTAGATAGAAAGCTGAGTACACAACTGCTCCTGTTTCACAATACAGACACAAAGACAGGTTAAAGACTGCTCTTACACACAATCTTTAGCATTTCCACTAAATAGCTTTTATACCTCCGTGTATGTGGCTCAATAAATGGTTGGTCATGTCAGCTCGCTCCACAATTATCAGACTGCGTACTGTGTTCTGGTCCCTCGTTGCTATTCCACACTACTCCCCTTTGTTTCTGGCTGCCACTTTTCGCCTTGGTATTTTCTTCGCCTTGCACATTAAATCCCTCACGCTAGCAGAAGCAGACATGAGCTACGCAAACTCATCTTGTCTATAGATTTTCCGGGACTGTATTTAAGCCTTTCTCTAATCTGCTTGCTCTGCCTTTGCCGCTCAGTTGGGGCTGCTGTTAGCTGTCATAATAAACATGTGCCTAAACCGCAGGAAGAGAATCAAAAGGGCTTGATCCGACGATAAAAGCTTTTTACGCACCTCTGCTATTTTCTGCAGGGGGATCTTTTTGTTTTGCGAAGGTGGATTTAAGGTCAAATTGGGTCACGATGACTAGTCAGAGAGTGAATGATTTTTATAAACAGCATTATTAAAGGCCGTGGACCAGATTTTTACTGTCTTCAGAATGTGAAAAAGCACAACTATTTTATTTTTAACAAGTTAACAAGTTATTCCTCACTTACCTTATGCATTCCCAGCATACTAATTGTTCACCATGATGAGTTTAGAAGTGCTTTTCACAACTTTCAGAGGCCAGATCATCATGCTCAGAGCAATTCTAATAGCAACTTGCATGCTAAGAGCACACTTCCTGATTCTCAGACAATAAAACACTTTTAAAAACACACAGCAAATAGTGATCGAATTTCTTTAGTTTAATTTTCAAATAAACAGGGTACAGCCATTTTCAGTCATGCTTTGAGTAGATTGTGGAGGTTGGATTTACATTGTTATGGTGTTATTGAAAAAGTATGTGCTGTACTTGGTAACTACCTTGTCAGTCTTCTGAAAAGTAATTGTTTCTATGCTCCATTAATTGTGTTGGTCTTTAATAATATTGTCAACTCTTTCAACAAAGTAACATTTTAATTAGTACACTTTTACACTTTTCTTATTATTCTGCTGACCTGAATGATTGTTCATTTTCTTTGTAAAATAATTATCTTTTAAATTAACATCGTATAAAGAAATACACTGTTGCCATAAATATAAGGTTAATAAAGCATAAATGTTTTATGTCAGCTGTGAAGAAACCCAAATTAAACTTAAATTGTGTTCATTCTCTCCAAGGATATGCTTAATTTAGTTGAAATTTTTAAGGAAGAGCAATAGAACCCAGAAACATTTTATTTTATGTTGGTGAACTTTTAAAGCACTGTCTGGATCTAATATCATTATGTTTAAATAAATTAAGGTTAAGGTTCTTTACTGTCCATATAGGGGAATTTGTCCTCTGCATTTGACCCATCCTTCAATCCTTCAGTACCACTGGGGCAGGAACAATGGTGAATAGCTTTTTCAATAAAGCCTGTCTCCCTAAATTAGTATTAAGCTTAAGTCTTGGAAGAAGTCCTCCGCTTTGTTACTAAAGTAAACGTACCAGAGCAAAAGGTAAAATACTGAAGTAAAACTAAAAGTAACACATGAAACAGTCTAAGCATTAAAGTACCTGTTTAAAAATGCACTGAAAGAGTAAAAAGTAAAAGTATTCTGCACAGATTTTCAGATCTAATAAAGCTTCAAATGTCGTGAGTTTGATACAGATATGAGCTGAATTTTGTTCAGTAGAAACAACTGAATCAATCGTTTTTCCTGGCTGTTTTTGTTTGCTCAAATTACAAATGTTCCTTTCTCAGCTGGTCTTTTCAGTTCAGTTCAAAAAGTAGAAATAACAGATACCTTCTCTCAAATGTAGTAAAGCAAAAGTAAAAAGTTTTCACATTAAAATGTATTCAAGAAAAGTACAGCTACCTAAAATGTGTGCAATACTTTGCTATTTTTACTTTATTCCAGTCCCCCACTGAGTGTAGGTGTTTAGTGAAACTGGTTTAGGGTCAGTGTGTTCATTTTTTGGTGTTTCTTCTTTTATAATGTTTGTGAGCAATATTGTTAAGGGCTATTTTTATCGTCGAATACTTTTCTTCTATAACATCTTAAACAGAATTGAAAGAGCTTGTCTTTTTTACAGTCACGGCTCAGACATAGCTGCAATAATAACCGTGATTTCCTGGCTCTTAACTTGGTTCATGTGGCCACAGAAATGGCACCAATGGCTCTTTATTTTCCACTTAGGCCTTCGGAAAATTGAAATGGCAACGTTCCAGTCATAAACCTGTGCGCCGCAGCTTGGATGTTCCTATTCATTACAGAGACTACATTTTAAAAACAAGTACACGGAGAAATTTGATGATTTTATGACAAAATGGCAGCTGGGGGAGACAAATTTATAGTTTCTGTAGCACAAACATTGCCACGAGATTCTTTACAGACCAAGCTGACAAACACTTAACTCTGTCTATGTTTCTATGTGATGGACAGGTTAACAGCAGAACTAAACCCCAAGGCCTTAAGTTTGTGTAAAGGTCGGAGATGAACTCGCTACTGCCCCATTAGTGTCTAGCATCAGATAAAACAGATCATTTCTCTGCAGCGTTAAAAATGACCCAAACATTGAAGGAGCCCGCATGACACCGAGATAAGACGTCCTCGGTAGAAAGATTGGATCAAGCTGAATTAATTGCACTGAGCAGTTTTCTCCCTTTTCCAGCAGATTGGGTGGCTGCGTTGTCATGGTGATTGTCGTGTATGCTATTTGTTGTTCGCTATACAAATAATGATTAAAATGTTTTGCAGGGCGAGCTACTACAGGAAAGGGGGGCGCGCCATGCTGCCAGTCAAGTGGATGCCTCCGGAAGCTTTCATGGAGGGCATCTTCACATCCAAAACAGACACATGGTGAGTGTTTGTGCAAAGAACTGCCTAATGCATTTCCTACGCTTCAAATCTCAGCAAAGTGGTGGTAGAAAACAAACAAAAAAAACATATTATAGAAGCCAATTAAGAGTTTTCCTACAGTATTTTTCTAATGCAGTCATTTCAAATCCATTTGAGTTTTGTTGAGTCTTTAATGTGTTTTGACTCAAGATTTTTAATTGGTCTATTAGATGCTCTCTCATTACTCTATTTGTTTGTTTTATTTCAGGGACACTACATATTAATGAATATTTCTGTTAATATGCAAGATTTAGTCAAAAAGGTTCCCATGACTACTAAATCAAATAAAAACTGAAGGAATCAATGTCTTTTTTGTTATTATTATATATCGCAATAAAATGTATGTATCTGAAAACCACCATTTGACCTTATAAGGTTAGTTATGAGTTAAAGGGCCCATATTACACTATTTTTATATCAGCAAAGAGTTATACATTCTGTGTTGGCAGCAATTCCTGAGATTGAGGATTTAAAGCCGGAATAAAGAGAATGTTTGGTGAATTTTATCAAGGGGAAAGACATTATTGCTCTTCTTCCTACAGGATTTGGGAAAAGCATATATACCAGTTAGCCCTGTTAATGGTGCATTACATACGTCACTACCAAATAGCAGAGATTGGTTAAATTTTAAAAAGTACCTGCCTACTGTCAAGTGAACGAATTGTATTGCTGCGAGGTCAAACAGTTTCCACAAAGTGAAACCGACTGATGAACCAGGCTATAAAAGACATCAACATACAAGAAATGAATGAAAAGGAGCAGAAAGAACAAAAATCTTGTGTTATCTTTTCTAAACTTTTCCCTTTTCAAGACAATACATCAACACCAATGGTTACTTGGAAACATTTCAAAACAGTAGATTTCAGTTCAGGCACAATTATGAATCAACTGTAAACAGAAATCTTCACTATTATGCACAACAATTTATTTTAATTTTTCATACATATACATTGCACTCGATTTGATGTGTTTTTTAACTGCCATCATTTTCCTTCATTGTACTTCTGATCTATGTTGTCCTGGAGTTGTGTTTTGTTTCATTCTCACATGTTTAACACATAAATTCTGCATATTTAGTTCTTCTTCCAAACAGAAAACACACTGTTCCACGTTGTGATGTCATGTTATAATACAGGAAGTGCTCCATTGTGGGGGGTTTTTCAACCCTGGAACTGCAAATCTGTACTGAACTAAAAGTAAAAGGTAGCTGTTATCTTGAAAACTACCACTACATGACATTACAAGGTGGAACAGAGCATTTTGAGTGTTGGAGATGTGGACAGACTAATGATAAAATGTTTCTCAGACATGGGTGAATCAATCAAAACACAATTGTGGGTCTGTTTTTGATGAGGTAACGACATTATAACATGGCTTAAAGCTTACAAGAATCAATTTTGTGTAATTTTGGACCTTTGAACAAATAAGCCAAAAGGTTTTCCAGTCAGTGTATTGCTTCATTCGTAATAGTTTCCACAACCATGATAGCTGAAGAATAGGTCTTTTTTTTAGAGTATATCTTAGCCCTAGTAACTTATTCAATATTCAGTGTAATACTTTGTTTTATATTTCTAGTCATAAAATGATTTATTCCATTTTCTGGTTTGCCTTTGTTGTCTGAAGAGGAGCGACTACTTTTGCATCCACACAAGTGTTTTCCAAACCTGTTAAATCTGCACCCTGCCTCGGTGTCCTTCACTACCTTTGCTCCTGGCCCATATGTTTTTTTAATTCCTCGTCTTGTCACTATCTCATTTCTCGTCCACTTTAACAGCCCAAGTCGTCGATGATGCTTGTAATTTATGGCTTCATTCTCCTTGGTGGCTCACTCCCTGTGTAACTAATCTCTGCTCTAATGACGCTGCCTCTGTCTCAGGTCGTTTGGGGTGCTGCTGTGGGAGATCTTCTCATTGGGCTACATGCCATACCCCAGCCGCAGTAACCAAGAAGTCCTGGAGTTTGTCACCAACGGAGGGAGGATGGACCCGCCCAAAAACTGCCCCGGACCTGTGTACGTACAATGACACTTACACATACACTACCAGGCAAAGGTTTGGACACACTATCTCATTTAATGTTTTTTGTATATGTTTACTATTTTCAACATTTTCTATACGTACAGAAGACATTTAAATATATGAAGTAAGATATATGGAATTAAGTAGCAAAGGAAAAAATAAATATAAATAAATAACTACATTTTTGTTTTTTATTTTATAACGAAATCCTCATTATAGCCACACACATTCTTATTAATTTCCTCCCCTTTTTTTACTACTTTCTACATTTTAGATAAATACAGAAGACATCAAGGTATGAAGCAAGATATATGGAATTATTTAGTAAAGAAAAAAAGTTTAAAAAGGGGCAGCTATTTTGAGGATTTGGTTATGAAATATAAAGAAAATATATATAGTGGTATTTGGTATTTGGTACTTTTTCATATTCCATATACAGTATTGCACTTCTTTTATTTGATGTCTTCTGTATGTATATCAAATGCAGAAAGTTTTATATATCTACAGAAAAAAACACTGAATGAGAGGCTGAGTCCAAACTTTTGTCCAGACTTTTGACTGGTAGGGTATACAGTACTTCAACCTTGGCTAACACATTTATTCAAAATCAGGTTTGGAACTTGGCCTCCATAAAGACAGACATAGACCCTGATTTAAATCCTGAATTGAAATGGAATGTAACTTGAACTCCTTCAAATAAATGTTCACTATTTTAGCAGTCTGTGATCATAGAAAATAGTACGCTGTGTCTCAAAAACTTTTGTCCTAGATCCAACATTGTGACAGGGACAAAGATTAAACTTTGAACCATTGTACCATCAAAGAAGATCTGCATTTGATAATAATTGTACCTAATATTTTGGTTTCTTGGTCGGTCGCAGAATGAGTCCTTCACTCCGTACGTCAACCATTAATCTCTGTCTAACACGTGACCAACAGAAACACAAGCGCCCTGTCAAAATACAGCAAAGAGCTAAATAACTATCTTGTCTTTCAGAGTGCAGACTTCTACCTTTTGTCTAACCCGAACCCACATGCATTAAAAATATCAAATTTTTTTGACATTATTGCGATTCCATTTATAAATAAGTAGTATCCTGTTCAGAGTGTACGTTGTAAACATTTGGGAAGAACTGCAAAAATAATACAAGAATCCCATGCATTTTAGAACATGTTTGTACAGGCACAGCAAATTTTTCTTTTGATATTTACAGAGGACTCTCTATTATCTAAATAACTGCAGCAGCTGTTTCAATTTGATTGTTTTATATTGTACAACTGTCAAGTCACAGTAAAATTGACTGTTTTTCAATCTTACATCACTGATCAATGACCTGACTCTGACTTGTTGAACCAATTTTCCCTGACTTTTGCTCATTTACTACTAATGCTCTAGAAAAACACAGACTGAAAACTGGGGTCTCAACAGCACCCAACAGTACAGACACACAGAACAGGCACGCAGAAGGAGAGCTTTAATGAATGAATTGTATGGGCTGCACATGACCACAAGAATGCGCCTATAGTCCCAGGAGTTCTAATTACTCTGCTCTACATAAATAAGAGAGGGCCATGCACGCAGCAAGCGAGGCAGCACACAGATCCACACATGAAAGCAGCCACTGATTAGCCGATATCGACTCATAAAAGACTTGTGACCTAGAAGGCGTCAGGAAAATTTAACGCCAGATCGCTCCCAATGCCTCCAATATGGCCGCCGCACTAACACGCTCTTTCATGTTTGCCTCACATCATGGCAGAAGTCACGGGGAGCTGATAGAAGGCACAAAGCCATTTCAAAACCAGTCCTTTTTCAAATTCACTTTGGCTGATAACATGTCTTGTCAGCTGAACTGTGTATATTTATGGAGAACACTTTTTTAACCAAATTCGCTCAGTCAATTTGTTCAAGCTCACCTCTCTTTTCTCTTCACACCTGTTGGCCACAGCTCTACAGATGGCAACCTGCTGAGATTTCTCCCCATGAAAACGTGAATGCATTTGCCAATAAAATCAACAACCCAGCGTGTGACTTTAATTTGAAGTTAAAAAAGTTGCCACTCACAACCAAGCTCAAAGATTACCCACAGCAACAAGAAGTCCGCAATTAAAAGCATCTTCAGCATTTTACTTCACCGACAGTGGCTGGTGCCATCTTAACAGCCCATTGAACACAATCAGTCAAAGTAGAGGGAGGCGGCTGCTCTGTAATTCTGCCTGAAGCAATCAAAACAATATTAAGAATATTTTGGTGTTGGAGGCAATTCAGCTGGCAACGTTCAATTAGCAGGGATATGTTACTGGTGAACTTGACATTTGCATTTGTTTATTTTTTGCGAGCAATGGAAAAATAATGAAAAGTATTGCTTCCTCTTCTGGCTTGTGCATATTTAGGTATCGCATAATGACCCAGAGTTGGCAGCACCAGCCTGAGGATAGACCTAACTTCTCCACCATCCTGGAGAGAATCGACTACTGCTTACAGGTAATTCAGCACCGATCAATTGGGACTCTTTTCCACCAAATTACCCCCCAATTTGAGCCACATCACTTGACTCTTTTCACTTTTCTTGAAACCTTGGTGCCATCTAGTGAAACAGATGTTATCTGTAGTTTCACATATGCACATGTGAGCATGTACCCGGCCTGTTTTGGTATAAATTATATCTTCATCTGCTGAATATTGTGTTTTAGGATCCGGATGTGGTGACAACCCCTCTGCCCATTGAGTATGGCCCTGTCCCAGAGGAGGAGGAGCGAGCTGGGCATCAGGAGGACCAGACCAGCCCCACTGTGGTGGTGAAAGCCCAGGTGCCTGATGGGGAGGCTCCACTGCCCCCGGCCTACCCCACTGAGGACACACGCAGAGCAGCAGAGAGCAGTGAGGCCAAAGCACAGCCACAGCCCTGCCTCCTGCCTCACACACAGACCACCGTCACCATGACAACTGCGGTCACCTCCACGGCAACGGCTGCACTCACTTCCAAGGGCCCCCAGGTGTGCACGCAGCCCCCCGCCGAGGGGGGGCACGTGAACCCCGCCTTCACCCAGGGCCACAGCGTGGAGAGAGAGCACAGCACAGGCAAGAACACCACCCTCTGGAACCCCACCTACGGCTCCTGGTTCCTGCAGCAGCAGCAGAGGAAGCAGCAGCAGCAGAGGCAGGCGGCGGCAGGGGCAACAGGGGGCATAGGGGGAGTGGGGGGCACAGGTGGCAGGGTGCCCGGAGAGGGCCAGGAGCACGTGGGCCGGACTGTGGCCGAGGTGGCCGGAGCGCTCGGCCTGCAGCACCAGCACAAGATCCAGCAGCAGCTGCAGATGCTGCACCAGCAGCAGGGCATGTGCAGACCCCTGCTGCCCCCCCCTCCTCCTCCCTCTGCCCAGTCGCCCCTCCTGCTGGACTCCAGCACACTGCCCCCTGTGCCCCTCTACAGACTCAGGCGTTTTCCCTGTGGGAACATCGGCTACGGATACCAGGAGCAGGGGCTGCCTATGGACCCCAGCGCAGCACAGGCCTCTGTGGCCCACCCGCGGGGGCCTATCCCCACCTCCATGAGCAGGCCGGGGGTGTCTGAGGACAGCCGCCCCCTGCTGGTCACTATGGGTACAGTGCAGGACCCCCGGCTGCCCCGGATGGAGGGCCACAACGCCACAGTGCTTTAGCCCCACAGGCCGCTGTTTGTCTCAGACTCTGGGTCAGGACAGACTGACGTCATCACTTTTCCATGAAACTGTGGAGGCATGTCCACCCCCCAAAGCACACCAGTGGACTACAGCTACAGCAGGACGCGGACAGGAGAGTCTAGTTTTAAAAGAGTACATGTATTTTTTCACTGCTGGTTGTTGGGACTGATGGAAATGGGCTGCGTGTGTTCAAAAGTGACGGATCTTTTCAGTGGACTACAGTGGAAACAAATCTTTATATTGTTGATTTGAACCTCCGATCACAAACTTTGGTGATATCTTTTGCAGCTGTGCGAGCCAGCTACACCACGCCATTTTGGAAAGAAACCAAGTGGTGAAGACATCTATCAGACTATTTTTCCAAAACACAATTACCAGAGACTTTATACCTAAAATACTGAAGAGGTGTTGTTGTTGTTTGCTTGCCTGCTTGTTTATTTATTTGTTGGTTTATTTATTAGTTGGAAGTGGCTCTATAAATTATTGATAAAAAATGGCTTTTAAAATCCCATTTCATTTAACATGTTTTGAATTACAGCTTTTGTTTTTATTATTTCTATGAATTTAGTTACACTGATTCCCATTTGGAGTTGTGTAAATGCCTCAGTACTGTGCAGATGTGTGTGGATTAGAGGAGAGGACAGAGCAGAACTGACATATGCTGAGATCACATTTTGTACTGATCTTTTGCTCTTGCTTTTACAAACTTGCGCAAAAAAAAAAAAGTGCGCTTTGAGACGCCACAGTTGGCTCTGTCCCTCTGTTCCCATTCCCAGACCACAGAAACAGAGTGGATATTGCTGAATCAATCTTAACCTTCAAATTGCTATCTCCAAGTGCTCTATGTTCGGAATTTGCATATTTTATCTTTTCTATTACGGCGTGAGAGTTGTTGAATACAGATGAGCGTGGCTACGGAGTTTGAATACCAACGTTTTTGGCTGTACATGTGAATGAGTGTGCGATGTTTATCAGTAACCTGCTCACATAAGCTGTTAACACATGTCTTTGCTAAAGTCTGCCTCTTTTATTTTTACACAGATAAAACAGATCAAATCAAGCAAAACCCAGGGTGAAATGGTCGTATTTGGCAAAGCTGTCACTGGGTCGTGTGGTGATAAGTTGTCATGTTTGTTGGCACATTACAATTGCCTGTCACGCAGAGCTCCAGCAGAATGAATGATGACCAGTGGTGGATGAAGTACTCAATTTTGTTGCTTAAGTAAAAGTACAGATACAAAGGTAAAAAGTATATAATTACATGAAAAAATCTACAAAAGTAAAAGTATTTAAGTACCTGTACTTTAAGAGTAAAAAGTACATGTATTTTGGATACATTTTTAGAAAAATTAAAGGATGAAATGTACTGATTTTGAAAAATAATTTAGCACATTTTAAGTGATTCAATTGATTTCTTAATTTTTCTCAACGCTTTTGTGTATTTGGTTTAGGGTTGGGTGGTAATACAGTATTACAGTATCCCGCTGTATCAAAAAGTAGCAATGGTATCAGTTTCATTACTATCATTTTAAAAATCTGAAGCCCATAAGGACCTAATATAATATTATAATTAATTGATACCTACATTTGTTTGCGTAACACAAATGAATGTGTGATTACATTTTCAATTTAATGCTGTCATGATTTTAAACTAATAGTGTCTATAATGTTTCTTTTAACTGTGTGGGGAGACGATGTTTGATTAGTTCTGTTGTCGCATAGTGCTCATAAGGGAGACAAAGACAACATGGCAAGTCCGGTCTCCAGCGAGTTGGTCTGAAAAAAAAATACTAGTACTTCTGCAATTTGCCAGCATTTTTGCTTCAGGCCACATTTGTTTATGTTTTACAGAAACTAAACTTAAAACCACATGGCTCATTTGCATAAACTATAAAGCCACTACTCAGTGGAATATGAGTGTTCTCTCTGTGACAGAGGATGTGCAGCTGACGGTGAGTCTGTTCTGTGTGTGTGTGTCGCTTGACACACAGATGGTTCATGTGAAACTTTTCAGAGATTATAAATCTGTAGGCCATACGCATAGACCGTACAGCAGTGCAGCTTCGTAGCTTACCAAAGCTGTTCTACAACATTTTGGTAATACAGTAATACCGTATACCCCGGTAAAATCCAGAGAAGATTTAACAGTATCAAAATTCGAATACTACCCAACCCTAATTTGGTTTGCTCAAAGCTGGGATGTTAACTCAAATTAAATGTGCAAAAATAAGTCTCAGCTGGTCTCAAACCATAAAGAAAAGTACTTTTTACTTTTCAGTCCAGATCTAAAACATAGTGGAGGGTAAAGTACAGATATCTGCTCTCAAATGTAGTGAGGTAAAAGTAAAAAGTATCCACTGTAAAATTGAATTACATAAAGTACAGATACGTAAAACTTAAAAGCATTGTACTTTTACTTTTGTACTTTATTATTATTATTTTCCACCACTGATGATGATGATGATGATGATGATGATGATGTGTTTGTGTAGGACAAGTCTCATGAAAAGAGTTGCTCTGTCTCTGTTTGATCCCTTCACAACTCATCCTGACATACTGTTGCACCTGTAAATGTTGTAATTATAAAGTATTGTATTATGGCTCTGGTAAAAGCTGTAAATTGCCCTTCAGAAGACATTCGCCAAAATTAATAAATTACTATATAATAAGTGTTTTTTCTTCCGTTTGTTCACAAGACACATTTTGGGATTGAGGCCAGTTTAATCAGATGCTGGAATGAAGCTGGTGATTAGATGTTTTAAATACACAATTATGATTTAGACTTGATTTGTTCCAGCTTGTTTTTTTTGTTGTTTTTTTTTTGTTTTGGGTTTTTTTTTTTGTGTTGTTTTTCTTTTCTGTTTCTGTTTTTCTGTCACTCAGCCGCTACTGGTGGTTAAGTTGTTGTTCAGAGAGTAATCTTTATAAATGAGCCGCTTAATTGACAGCAGGAGTTAATTAAAACATGCCAGCCCAAGTGCAACACCAAAAACAGTGCGGCGGGTGCACGGAATTAAAGCTGTTTTAATTCTAAATATCAGCTGGGAGCGTGTTTTCATTTGCTAAATTATTTGGTTCAAAAGAAGGAATTCTTTAAAATACTGAATAGAGTTTTTGGTCCTTTTTTCAACAAAGTGAAAGGCAAAGCTACACTGATCTGCACTCGTGTCTTTTCAGGTGTATTTTTAATTGGTTTTATACACGTGTGAATGAAAATGAAATATGGAAAAGGAATTATATGTTACAGTAGGTATAAAAAAGAAATCATACACAAGTTTTGACAAGTCAGGGTGAGGATAGATTCAGTCAGCTCTAATTCTTAATAAATAAAATAATTAAAAGTATTTACAGATGGTAACATATCTACAAAAATGCACTTTCAAGTGTTACTTTGCACCCGATGTCATCCACATTCTCTGGGGATGTGATGCTAACTGTAGACACTGCTCTGGTTTACACTTGAATGTGATCTTTATTTTTAACATAATATGACCATAAAGAATCAGGGCCTCATTTCCTAGTGAGTCAGAGTGTTGGAGATGTGTGGAGACACTTTTTAAAATATTCCATCCAGCCCTTGTATTTGCAGAGGTCGCTGGTGCTAGGCTAGTGCATGTCAATGGTCGTAGTTATCCTGCCACTAAAAACAGTCTTACCCACTCCACAAAACTATTATTACACCAGACTGTTGATGTAAATGTCTGTGTTGATAGAATAATGTTTGAAGTAAAACCAAACTTGCATTTGAAGGATTTATGTGTGAGCAGCAGCAGCAAGTTGTACTTCCTGATAGAAAGCTTGGCAGCGGCGGATTGATATATGAGAAAATAGTCCCTCAACATGTGATGATTCATGCGATACAAGGTTAGTTTTATTTCAAACATTATTCTATCAACACAGACATTCACATGGACAGTCTGGTGTAATAATAGATTTTCTTCGAGTGTTTTGTGGAGTGGGTAAGACTGTTTTTCGTGGCAGGCTAACTATGGCCATTGACATGCACTAGCCTAGCACCAGTGACCTCTGCAAATACAAGAACTGAATGGAATATTTTAAAAAGTGTCTCCACACGTCTCCAACACTCTGGCTCACTAGGAAATGAGGTCCTATGTCTAAAATTCCAGACTGTTCCTTTAATCAAGTCCCTTTCAAATAACATTGCAAGCTTATTAGCCAACAATTTTCATATCAAACTCATAATGATCCCAGTTTGGGGAGGGGGGGTATTTTTTCTTTAGTTTTCAGACAATTTTAATCCTTTTTTGGGCAGTGTTTCGTAACTTCTGAACTTTCCACCGTACAGATACATGTAGAACTCCCTCAACATGATGCCACTCCAAAGTATCAATAGGCAAGGCATTTTTATTTGTATCTCACATTTCATAAACAATACAACTCAATACAACTCAATACAACTCAATGCACCTCATAAATCATGAACAATTAAAGGTGCATAGTAGAGGGTCGATCAAATGCTTTTTTTCGCGGAGATGTTATTGCTTTTTGAGCTATAAAAAACACTTGTAATTTAATAAATGTAAGGTGGAGCTGTTTAATGTCATACTGTGGAACATTCTAGGCACAGGAATGACATATCCACAGAAACAAGCAGGTGACAGACCCCCAACAAAAAAGTTACATAGTGCACCTTTGTAATGTAAATGTACTACTAACTGCTTAATCAACAACCTTTCCCCCACACCTAACCCCAACTCTTATACTAAACATTTAATAGTTATTATTTTAAAGTGATACCAAAACTATATATTGTGTTTACATTTCTCTGCCCTTCTCCCTCCATCACAGACGCTCTATGCGCACAGTCAAATGGAGCAGGAAACAGGAGGGCGTCTCCAGTTGCTCGTGAGAGTCTGTGAGCGGCGCTGATAAAGATGCCAGACTGGTCCTCTCTGACATTCTGTCTGCTCTGGACCTGCAGCACCAGCACAGACTGTCAGCCCGTGTCAAAGTCCTTAAAGTAACAAACAAAATGGACCTGACCTGCATTTTAATGAGACACTCAGCAAAACACACAAATGACGCAAGGATAGAGACGTACTGTCTGGTAGGTAATCAAGCAATATCCTTGGTTTATTTTAGGTCTTTGAAAAATACAAAATATTTGGAGCATGAGAACAACAAAAGTGGCTACACTTGGTCATGATTTTGACCAGAGATTGACCGGCTGAACCAATGAATGACCAATGAACTTCGATCTTTTTAGGACTATATGCAAATCCCAATTAGACAATTTTCCTAGAATTATGTAATTTTACTTGCCTGAGATCCAGAATACACACTTCTTCAATACTTTACTTTAGTCTGGTCACTGGTGAATCCCTTCAAATGGGCGTGACAGGTAGATTCGCCAATTGGGGACACATGCGGAAATATCAGAGGCTGAAAAACATTGTGGATTTTTGCAGAATCAATGAGTGAAGGGCTAAACTCTGAGATGAGAAAAAATTAAATTTTATCTGTAAATTATAGGTGATCAAAGAGCTCCATTGTTTCTTCCGCATCACTGAAAAAAACAAATCTGATGACACAATCACATTTGACTGGACTTGGGACGAAAAGGGGACCAAACAATCTGTATAAAAAATACAGAGATATTATTATGGATATGCCAGGCAATTTTACTAAACACTCATCCACAGCCCTCTTTTTACCACAAACCTTTAAGACAGTAGTTTAGTCACATTTTGTGCAGTTATCTCTTTGCACTTAAGTGTTCAAATAAAGTTTTATGTGTACTCTTTAGGTAGCAGGTCAATCTAAACTAAATCGGCCTGTACTCATCTAAGGCCAATACTCTAAAAAGGTAAAAATATTGTCCTAATATAACGGCCAATTGATCTCTAATTTTGACTCTATA
This sequence comes from Boleophthalmus pectinirostris, assembly GCF_026225935.1. Taxonomy (NCBI): domain Eukaryota; kingdom Metazoa; phylum Chordata; class Actinopteri; order Gobiiformes; family Gobiidae; genus Boleophthalmus; species Boleophthalmus pectinirostris. Next base: position 19,768,484 of record NW_026570971.1, on the reverse strand, counting down.
ACTACATACATTTAGCAGGATTTGACTTTTTTCTGCACATCACTGGGTTCAAAAATCTAACCTGGGTGGAGGCTTTGTGCACTAAATGTGAGACTGCAACATAAATTGGCCTGGCATTTGGAAAAAGTTGACATTTTCTGACATTATTACATATTTATTGTTTTTATTTGTCAGTCTGCCCCTTGATATGATATGAAACTACATCACCTGCAACCTGAAATAACCTCACCTTTTGACTCAACTTTATAATGAGGTTTCTGCCTCCGACTGTTTTTTCCTTCAGTTAGAATTTAAACATTTAGCGTGAAATGTGAGGCGAGGCACAGCAGGAGCACTGGACACATTGTTATCTCTGTTAAAGGTGAGATAATATAGTTTTAGAGATTTTCAGAGGTAAAATCTATCAGCACTATCCAGTATTATGCAGGATAATGGACTGAGCTGGTCATTATTGCCTATAAGCCCAGAATGTGTCCAGAGACCCCAGCAGGATTATCTCAGAGCTGTAAACATGTCCACAAATTCAGCTGCTAATGCATGGTCCCTTGTACATTTCTCAGAGTTGAAAAACCAGAAGGCAGCTATCTTCCTGTGCCTGAAAAAGATCATTGGTCTCTCACTGGGGATGAGCTCGGCATTGACTAGAAAGTGCTGATTCTGCATCTGAGCACTTAACACGCCGTGGTGCATCTGAGCTCTGATGCAGCTTCTGTATTCATCTTTCCTTTTGCACCAGCACTGTGAGACAAACCGTAAAATTACACTCAAGCAGGGACAATAGAGCTGAAGGTAATGCATACTGCGGAACATTCTAAGTAGAGCAACAATATCTCCATAGAACCAAGCAGGAAATACTGGGTAGTCTAGAAATATGACGGGCAAAACAGTTCAAATGCTAATGTAGGAACCAGCACTGCAAGACAAACAGTAAAATCACTCTCAAGATGGGACAATAGTGATGAAGATAATGCATACTGTGGAACATTCCAGGCAGAGAAATAACATCTCCATGGAGACGTGCAGGTTGCAGACACTGGGCAGTCTGCCTAGTGACAAGTGACTAGAATAATGGGCAAAAATGTTCAAAAAATTACAATAGATTATGGTAATGTAACAGAGCAAATACAGATTATTATTGCTTTTTGTCTTTAATGGTCTCATGTTACACAAACTTGAGCTTTAAGCCATGTTACAATGTAGCCAGGCTGGCGTCACCTAGTGCCTCCGCTCAATTTCATTTCTCCCCTGCGACTAGGTCAGGAATTGGAATACAGTAGACCATTCGTTTTGACCCCGGATTTGCAAGTTCGGGCACCAGCCAATCAGTGAAGCGCTAAACATTCTGTGTGGGCAATGATTCCCGAGATCGAGGATTTAAAGCTGGAACAAAGAGAATGTTTTGTGAATTTTATCAAGACGTTATTGCCCTTCTTCCTATGCGATTTGGGAAAAGCTTAATATACCAGTTATCCCAGTTAGCGACGCATTACATACGTCACGACGCAAATAGCAGCGATTGGTTAAACAAAAAAAGTACCTGCCCACCATCGAGCGAACGAATCCTAATGCTGCGAGGTCAGATGGTTTCCATGAAGTGAAACCGGCTGATGAATCAGGCTAGTTACAGTTGTTACCTCATCAAAAACAGACCTGGAGTTGTGTTTCGTTTCAATCACATGTATGACTAACTCTTCATTATTGGTCTGTTTACATCTGCAAAGCTCAAAATGTTCTGTTCTACTTTGTGATGTCATGAAGCTGTAGTTTTCAATTTAACAGCTCCTTTTACCTTAGGTTCAGTAGAGATTGCAAATTCCAGGGCTGAAAATATCCAAATAATTCTACTGAAGGTGTAGGGAGCTTATAATCACAGTGGAACATTTCCCATTTTTTGTATTACCATGACATCACAAGGTGGAGCAGAGTGTTTTCCATTTGAGAGAAGAAATCAGCCTAAATAGGGTTTCTGTGATAAACGTGTGACTGTAACGAAACGCAACTCCAAGTCTGTTTGTGATGAGGGAACAACATTATAACAGAGATAGAAACAGCATAATCCAGGCCCTTTAAACAACTAACCTTTATAGTTTGACTTCTGTATTTCTATGACAAAAACAAGGTGAAATGTCCTTGTTGCATTTTTACACACGCTCGTATTTATTCAACAGCATGTTCCCCTCAGTCAGATTTGAATGTGTTGCCGAGGCTGGCATTAGGGAACAATCCCACAATGCAACAGGCTTTTCTTAAGCTCCGGCAGCGACTAGCCCCTGTGGAATCAAATGGTAAGTGAGCAAACATGTAACGGCTCTCAAAATGTCATTCGCCTTCACTCCCAGAAGAAAACTCCCTGTATTTTATGAACAGTCAAAGTCAAGTAAACAATGGCTACTGCACTAGACGAGGAAAAAAAAAAACAAGTCTGCAAAACAAAAGTGAATTCTTTATTAAATGTATTTATATTTGAAACTAACAAACTCATATTACACAAACAAAAATGGTGTCAAAGGACCAGCAGATACTTTCATGATTCATCCCACAATTAAAGCAAAATTAATGATTGATTTTTAGACTGTTTTCAAAGATATAATTTATCACAGAGGGCCTTGAAGAGCCTGATTTTCAAAGAGCGTTTTAAAGTGCAGCCTTTTTAAAAACACTTTTTAAAACCCTAAGATCTTCAAAATCAGAGAGCCTTGTGCTCTTCCTTTCTCGCTCCCTGGGGACTTGCCAGACACATCGATGACAGGAGTCTATTGGCGATGCTGCAGTGGGCCATGCACCCTAATTGGAGGCTACATGAGGGTTTTACTGAATAGCAGGTCTGTTTTTCCACACTCACAATCAATCTTTTGTACAACTCGCCTGCTCTAATCAAATGGTGCAGTCTCTTTGGAACTTTAGATAATTGCATATTTCCTCTGTCAGGATGCTTTAATTGAGCACTGAATACAATTAGGCCATGTCTAATGTTTGGAAATGTGGTCCAAGTATCAGCAATGATATGATTAGAAAAAGTGGTTTGGTGTGACAGTGAATGCTTTGAATGGCACCATGCACTTCTCACACCGTGTACACAGTTGACCCGTGCAGTTCAGTGAAATCATGTACAAAAAACAAAGACAAAGAGTGTTACCAAGCAGTTTAAGATAGTGTTAGAATAGCTCTGTATTAGCTGGTGCAGATTCATTAAATGGCAAACAAAACAGACATTTTGCTCTCCAGACCCTGCATTTTAAATTGGGATTGACTGAATAAAAGTGCCTTTGTCAATAGAAATATAATACACAGATTTAAAGCATTTTGGTTGTGCTTTAGCAACATTTACTCCTGATACAATTAAATACAATATGTTCTCACAGGATCAAAATTATCTGATTTTTTTGTATAAATTCTGCAAATTTCTGTCTTTCAGTGCAAGAAAATTAGGTAGTGCAGATTTGGACTCCCTTATAATATTCATCCAAGACTAATTCTAACAAGAATGTCAATAAAGTGCTTTTGTTTTTTGCATGTATGTAACTGTACAAGCCCATGCAGCTCCACAAGTAACATTATTGAATTCAAAATGTCAATGGAGAGATCAGGCAAAGAACTTTACAAAAGAGCAGCCTGACCAAATGTAAGAACAGATCAAATGCAGCCGTTCTGGGGACAAATGTGGATCAAAGTTTCTAACAGAAAACTTTCTCCAGCAAAGCTCAGTGTTTCTGCTCTTTGTGGTAGAGTCTGTGCTGCTGCTAGTGAGTTTCCTACAGTCACTGTGCTGCCGCCTTAAACACGTCCATACACTCTTAGACCAGTTTTGTATGCACATATAACGCATAGATTCTGCCTTCCTTCATAGACTGGCACCAGGGTGTTTAAGTGTGTCTGACACATGTAGTGCAAAGTGCCAGGATGGTGCACAGAGCATGCAAATGTTAGTACAAAAAATGAGTTAAAAGACAATAAAGAAAAAAAAAATGTCTCTGAAATGTTTTAGTTCGCTCAGTCCTCAGCTGTTGTCAGAGACGAGCAGTGAGCCGTTGATGCCTCTGTGGGTGACCCTGCTGGGACGGACCAGCACACCGTATCCAGGGCGACAGGTGAAGTAGCGCCGTCCGTCCACAGACCCGTCGTTCTTCCCCTTTGGAGTGCGGAGCTCCAGTCCCAGCCAAAGCCCTGGGGCAAAGTCCGCAGTGCCCAAGTAGCGAATAAAGGCCATCTCATTGGCACTGTTCAGCAGCACCTGCATGCCCACACGGAGCCGCACCTGCCCCGGGGCAGAGCCTGCTGGGCCAGAGCCTCCACTGCCTCCACTGAGTGTGCTCCAGCGGCGGCGATGAGGGGCCGAGCGGCTTCTGTGCATTTTAGAGACCAAGAGAAACAGAGGAAAGTTTAGCGATCGCATGTACAAAGAACGATTTATCACAGTAATAGAGAGATTCATGGGAGCCTGGTGCTTGAGGGATTGATCTTCTATTCCCTGTATTCTCTCATTATAACCACAATCATGCAGCGGCCATTGAATAAGGAACCTTCTGCTGACTAATAGTGCGGCTTCTTATCAGTATTGATTGTGCCACTGCTGGAGGGATTAGAGTGAAGCTGAAAGCTCGGGGAAAGGAATGGGAGCTTAGCAGACAGGCACACACCTGCTCACAGCACTGCTCCTTCTGCCTGAGTCCTTGGGAACAGCCAGTGCAGACGTGGAGCTGAAACTGCGCCGCATCGACCCTGTGCACAGACCACGCAAGTCAAGTCTCACACAGACCTCTGCAGAACACAAGCAGAAAGGAGAAAGAAGAAAGAAACTCACCACTGAATGAGTGAGAGAAACGTGCTGAAGACAGTTCAGAGAGGCAGTCCACTGACCCATGGATCCTGTCAACACAAAACAGCACATTTCACACTCACATATTACACACCCCATGTAATATGTGAATAATAAAATCACCAAACAGCTGACAGAACAAGATCAATAAGGACAAGAAGTAAGTGTCGTAATAAAAAGCAAGAAGTGAAAGTGATAGTCTGAAGGAGAAAGTTTGGTCTTAAATGTTGTTTGTGGAAAAGAAAGAAAAAGCAGTTTATTTTGTAAAATGGATGGTGATAGGTGGTGACGGCAAGACAAAGAGAGGCAACAAGGTGTCTGATGGGGAGAATGTGAAATTGTCCATTAGACGCTCCCCTGTCAGAGCACACCGTGTGCCCCTGGGTTAATTAGGCAGAGGAAGACAAGCAGAAAATGACATGAATAAGGGATGGCAGGACAACACAGGGGCTGGCTGCAGAGAAAACAGCTCAGTCTAAAGAGGACATGAACAGTGTGTTCAACACAAACCCAGTCACTGCAGAATAATGAAGAGACGCAGTGCAAACTCTCTGTTTACAAATGAGCACAGGTGCAGGAGGAGGCGGGCGGATGGATAAATGCAATTGAACTGTGCTGCGTAGTAGTCAAATCAGATCTGTATTTGAAGAACACATTGTAGGCACTTAATCATTCACACTGATAGGACTCGCGGTTATTCAGGGTTAAGAGACAAGTTTGAAAACCACAGAGCTCCCAGTGGAGATTACATTAAAAAAAAATATGGTGAAATAAATTAGGATTACATTTGTTATAAGAATTGTAACCTATAGTCTCTACTGGAGCTCCAGTAGGGAGTTACATGAGCTCTTACAGTGCTGAGTTCACACATTCTGTTCTAGTTTGGTAACTGCAGTTATCAGTGTTATTAATACTCAAGTGCCATACACGGTATGTGAGTCTTTAACACTAAATCAATGAATGCTTTGACCAGCTGAATAGAACTGGAACCTTTAATAAACTTAGGACTAACTCTGATATTTTTATCTAAAAGGCTGACTATAATTATCAGCACTGCACTGAGCAGTAGAAAAGAGTCTGAAAGGGAGCAAGGTAAAGTGCATAACTATGGTAATTTCTCCTCTCAGGTTATTTCTGTAGTCATTATCTGACACTGTGAGACAGCTTTACGTGACTGACTTATTCCACTCATCAACAGCCACTAAGGCGGTTGATGAGATACCTGGGAGTTTATCTTTGAGGAGCAGACACAGCAACAACAATTGGACCAACCTTTTTCAACTGGATTTCAACATATTTCTCAGCTAAAAGCCAGACTATTTCTAACACCAATTTGTCAACATTATAACACTTCAAACATTATGTAAAGACTGTAAGAGGAGGCGTTATAATAAGATATAAATGTAGTTTTGTCAGTGTGCATTGGCTGTGACTATACATTTGAGTTATAGGCCTTGAATAGTTTGAACACATTAGTCTGTTGTACGGAAAAGACAGTGCAACTTAACAGAGGCACAAGTAATTACAAATAGATTTCGCCTCTGTAAATTGTTGGTCAGAGTAGAGTTTTCCTTTCCTGCTGCATTTTTCACATTCACTGAACAAACATGAGCAGTAATCAATGGTTAAATGCAGAGCTTGTGGCATCTGGCTCATTATAAAATGTCATGTTAAAGTCAGTGATGATCTATGGTAACGCCCTGGGTGGAAAATCCGACAACGCTGACTGCTGCTAATCACGAGAGCACAAATACAAGGAAAAACAACTTACAACTAAAACAAACGTCAATAGAAACACCTGGCTGTCAAAGAGTTCATTAGACATATAACGTAACAGATGGATTAAAGAAAAAAACAGCTCTATGTTATGTAAATGAGTAGGTTTACTGTAACCTAGTAACAGACTTGAAGTTATAAAGTTATAGAAAATAAAAACAGTGAATTATTTATAAAGGGACTGTCTGTGGACCTTTGAACCCAAGATGCAAGAAGTTACGAAGTGAACAAAACAATGAATTTGCACTGTGTGGCTGGTGGAGAGACCTACAATGTTCCACAGTATGGCCATAAACTTAAGAATCTCCATAGAGACAAACCAAATTACAAGTTAGATGCGACACCACTCGCATGTTTTTAAGATATTTTCACATGTAGTTGAATTCCGTATTTTTCGGCCTATAAGTTGCACTTTTTTCATGGTTTGGGCGGTCCTGCGACTTATATATTAATATTTTCACACTGACAGCCACAAGAGGCTCTAGGGTTGTGTACTCCTGTACTCCTGTGACTCCTGTCACTCTGTTCTACTGCGCATGTCGGCTGCAGAAGACATAGACCCACTGTCCTGTCTGCTATCATGTCAGTCGATCGCACCATTACTTCTGTATTTGACTATTTAAAATTTAAACAAACATAAAGACAACTGAAACCATCTTGTCAGAATTCAAAAAGGCTGGAATAATTCTAACTGGAATTGACGCTGAGTCTGACAACAGCTACACAGAAGAGGAAGTAGTGCTCTGTTTACCTCCGGAGGTCGCTGAGTTGCTTGGAAGTGACACCGAGGATGAAGAATTCAATGAATTTAGTGATTTGGAGTGAGATGGAGAGTTTGGTGAACTTGTTCTGTTCTGTTGTTTATGTTATAGTTATCTGAAGAACTGTTCATATGTCATGTTACTATAACTTGACTTTCAAGATGAAATGTCAGTTCCTGGTCTCTGATTTTATAAAATAAATTTCCCCCAAAATGTGTGACTTTTAGTCCTGTGCAACTGATATATATTTTTTTTCTTCATTACACATTTTTTGGCTGGTGCAACTTATAGTCCAAAAACTATGGTAAATGCAAGAGACATCAGTTTAATAGCATCATGTGAGCAATTTAAGCCAATGCATTAAAATCTCCATGGAGACAAATGAGTTGTGGATCCTCTCCAGAAAAGTTACATAGTGCACCTTTAACTATAAGGAACTAAGAGACTGTCTGTACCTTTGAACCCGAGATGGAGGAGCAAAAACCCCATGTTTCGGTGGACAGCTGAAGTACCTCACTCCTCCCACTGATCCATCATTTTTTCCACTGGGTTTGTCCAGTTCAATGCCCAACCAAAGGCCTGCAAGCACGGTAAAACAGGTTAGGGAAGATTAGCTTTATTATTGTACTCCAAATGACTTTAGTCTTAAATTCAGCCCTCCAAAATAAAAGTAGTTTAGTGTGTGTGCCACATTCAGATCCAGAGACAAAAAGCCGAAGGGAAAACTCTGATGTTATGGGAAGAAAGCAGTAACCCTCAATGCACCGGGGCACAGATAACACGACTCCGCTGGCTCTGATTTAAAAATATCAAAGAGAAGTTGAAAAAGAATCCTCTCTAATACCGTAGAATGCTGGGTGCAATAAAACAAGTTCATGTTCATTCAGACATGACAGATAAGCAGAAGTCAGAGATAAATATTTGGAGCACTTTAAGAGCTTGCTCCAGCTTTTACGGTCTTGTTTCGCTTTGCTTAACACTCATGAATCAGGTTTAAAAGAACTAATGGAATTGCTATCTCATCTCCACATGCCGCTGTGTTCAGAATATGAAGAGTGGATTATATTTTCTGAGATATTTAGCTATTTCTTCAAATAATAGGAGAGAGAGAGAGACATTCAAGGTTTATGTCTTCAAGATGAATTAGGTGTGTGCTGCCATTTGCTGAGCAGAAGCATGCGTAAATAGCATATAGCTTTGAATCAGTCTAAAAAGTGGAAGTTTATATGCAATACAGTATATATTTTTATTTCATGTTTTGGCAACAAACCATTTCTTGTCACGTGCTAAACAAAAATCTGTACTCTAAGTCCTGTCCTGTGGCTTAGGAGCTTGAAAGCAGAGTATATACAAAGATTTGTGCCAGCCTTTTGCGTAATGTCTCATTTCGCAGAATAGCTGAATGTCTCTCCCACTCTTTTCCCCATTTCACATTATATAGTACTATGAGATCAGGCCTAGGCCAAAATCATTCTGTCTTTTAAAAAAATAATAGCATCAAACTTTGACACTGCTGTATTTTTATATAATAATACAATTTTATTCACTGTTCATTGAACAAACCTGGAGCAAAAACAGTTTCCCCGCAGTACTGGACCACCCCTGTCCTTTGTCCCACCACGAGCACTCGGTCCCCCAGGCGCACTTCCGAGCCCTCACACACTGAACTGTTGGCTGACGGGGTACGGCTGCGAACACCTTCAAAACACAAAACTGAATTTAAAGTCGAGTCCACATGTCATTTATGAGAATGTACTAAGAAATATTAAATTTATTACCTGAAGTAGCAGAGGACATAGATGGGGTCGTCCTTGGGCTGAGTGAAGGGCGTTCTCTGCGGTGGCGGGCTGATGGTCTTTGCCGCGGCAGAGGGCGTGGTCGGGTGGGGCGGGGCCGAGAGTCCAGAGAGGAAGACGAGGAGGAGAGAGAGTGGGGCAATAAACCTGTTGACAGAATACAAAGTGAAACACATGGTGACATTTGGTAGGCAAGCAGGTGACCAGGCCAAGTTACAGGTTAGATCTGTGGAGAGGCAAACCAGCTGACCAAAGAAAACATGTTTTTCTAGGGTTTTTTTTAGCACCTATAACACCTTTTATTTAATTCAAAGCAAGCGTGATGCCCACTGCTGAACATTCCAAGCAAACCAATAACATCTCAAGTTACATTATCCACCTCTAGGCCATTATTTGAACTACTTGTAATTCTGGAGCACAATAAGTACATTTTGCATTTTATTCACATGAGTAGTCATGTGAATAGAAACCTGCTATAGAACCTGCCAGCTAATGCATTTTACATATTTTTCTGTAGAATATCCAAAGGACAAGGAATGTAAAAGTAAATTAAAAAATACTCCTTTTATAAAGTAGCATAGTGAGGGCGCCCAATTTGACTCTCAAAAAGCTATTTGGACAGCAGGCTTGATTAGCGCTTTGACTTCCACAGACCTTCACAGGCCACGGGATGATTAAGGGAAGATTTTAAAATGATTAAATCTTCACCAAAGGTCTACCACATGGGGAAGATAAGAAAAGATTGGAACCAGGTCGGTAAGTTACAGGAGAAATCTTTTCATCTTTTATAAGTACAAAATCCATGTATGCTATCAAGCTCAACCCAAGCTGTTCTGTACTGCATTCTAGTTCTTATTTCACCCTCACCTCATTCAAATGTCCGCCTCCTGAAGTGCACGAATTCAAACATATTTGCATTTGTAGTTAATTAAAAGAGAAGACCTTTTCCATCCCCAGGCTTGGTGCAAAAACCTGTGTAACCTATTTATATCGATATTCATATTTCATTTTCAGTCTGACTAGAACAGGGGTGGGCAAACTACGGCCTGGGGGCCATATGCGGCCCTTTAACCTTTTTAATCCGGCCTGCTGATAATAAAAATAAAAATAATTTTCAGTGTTTTAAAAGTCATTTCAATAAATAGTGAACACCATGGGACTTGAAAGTTATTTTGTTGTAATGCTTTGTAATGATTTTCAATTATAGGATATTATATTTCAGTAACATGGGATATATTTTCTATATATCTCATGTTATTTTTTTTCTCTTATGAGGTGGATTATCAAAAAACTCCATCCATCTGCTCCAGGTCTGGACCTTCAGTTACATTTTAGAACCCTTTGTGGCCCACGAGTCAAAAAGTTTGCCCACCCCTGGACTAGAACCAGGACTGATATATTGGTTTAATGTAATTTTTCTTAATTTGAAAATATATGGAAATAAATTACGATTTCATTTAACAGTGAAAAATCATGCATAGGTAGAGCAGCAAAACACTGTACGTAACTCAAGTAGGAGTACAAAGTAGTGGTCCAAGAAAATACTCAAGTATAGTAGTATTTGGGGAAACTATTACTCAAGTAAGAGTAACTTTAAGAATAACCATCAGGACATAACATCTGATTTCTAATTCAAAGTTAATGTAATTGGAAGGACAGAACAATAAATAATGCACAAAATCTGGTATTTTCAAAGACAATACAGTAGACCACAAAAATGAAATGAACTAAATAATATCTGAAGGAAAGGTGCAGAAAATACAAATATTCATGAATCCAAAATAATTCATCACCCCACTAAAAGTATGTTGTATGACTACTAGGTAGAAAAGGTAAAACTTTTGAAAACAGTAATTAAAGATGCACGGTGACACAAAAAACCCACTGCTGACAGGATGGGTTATGTTGAAAAGCAACGAATAAAGGATTAGTGGCAAAGCTTTAGTCTTAATTGTACTGTCTATTTCACTGGTCTCACAATAAAACGCATATGCTGAGACACGCAGTTGTATTCAGACAGGAGCTTCAGTGGCAGCAGCGAATACAAAAGAACAAAGAAAACTTCAAAGGAATCTGGAACACAACACAACGCAGTGTGAAAATCAAGTCTGTGTGAGAAAAGGTTGATAATTGCACTTGTTAAGTCTCTCTTTCAGTACGTAACATTCATATTTGTGGAGATTCAAAATCATCTTTCAAGATCTGTCTGTGTCACATTTCACTGTATTAAACATAATGAACCGAGAGAAATAAATATGTATTGATTTCTTTTGATATTTTAAAGAGGAAAACGCAGTGAGGAGCTGGTGTTGTTTGAGCGCTAACCATTAAGTATTAAATATCTAATTTCATGTATGAGTTCAACAAAGGAATAAACTGGATATGCCACAGTGATACTATCATCTTAAATTTGAGGGAAAAAATTATGCATATTATGTTTTTATAATCAGATAAAGGAGCAACTTTAAACATGTAATCTTCTTGGAGATGTGATTGCTCTGCTTAGAATGTTTTACAGTACTACATTAAAGTTGTCTATTTTACCTTATACAGTGTGTTGAACTGCATTAAAAAAAAACACTTTGAAATACATGCATGCAGGGTCACCTTGACATAGACCTGACCTGTAATTTGGTTTGGTGTTGTAATATGCTTGTGACATGTCCATGGACAAGTTTATGTACTATGGAACATTCCAGAGACAGCAACACCATCTCCACGGAGACAAGCAGATGGTGGACAAGCAGCCCCACAATGCACTTTTAACTCTGAGTGTTGTTGGGTGTTGAGAATTACTATCAGCTTGTATCAATAATCATACTGCAGTAATAAACATACAGTTGATATTACATCTTACTTGCTTGCAGTCCCATTAAATAATATAAAGTTTATCTCCAATGTATCTCTGTGTTCGCTGTGTCTCTGTTCGTGTGACAGACTACAGAATGCACCCACACTTTTTGAACCACAGAGAGGGACTGTGAGCTGCATGTGAGTCTGCTGCTCTTTGAGGACTGGGCTAACGGCTGACATGCTCTAATAGGGGCCAGTCTGGGCCTCTGCTGCCTCTGTGTCTCCCCGTTAGTGAGACGAGACGTGCACAATGACCCAACCAATCCATAGATGCTCCCAAATGACTGGCCCGGGCCGGATATGAGTGAACGGTAAAGAGCAGGTAGAACCAGAAGACTAAAGATGGTGTGTGTGAGTTTTAGCCTCTGTGCGGTGCATGGGTGGTAAAGACACACACACAGAGTCCAGTGATGAATAGTGGCCAGCCTCCTCAGCTTGTCAATGCCCCAGTTATTAAACCTGCTTTAATTGGACTATCAATCACACCATGTTACGGGTCGCTCACAGGGCTTCCTCTGCAGTCATGTTCAGCCTAACTGGTCTCAGTAATGCTGCAGCACATTTTTACATAACATACCCTCACTTTTTAATTGTACAGTTTGTAGCGTTCAAACACAACAATGATCTAAAATAAAAATGAAGTTTTGTTACAGTTGACCTTGTTTAACACTCTGTGCTCAATATTTAATTAACTTCAGAGCATTCAATAAAAAAGTATTGAACTGGATTTTAGTTATACTTTTAACAAGTAGTTTATTAAAGAGTGTCTTACCCGTATTAACCTTAGAAGTGACCCGGGACAGGTCTATTTTGCGTGGCGGCCGGATGGGAGTGGACGTCCTCATAGCTCCAGGTTTAAGTCTCTCCAGGGGTTTGGTTATTTTGGAAAGTGGTGCAAATATTCCTGTGAAATGCAAAACAAACTTTACACACAGTGTCAATGGATTCTGAATGACCTCTGTCTGTGATGATGGGATGCACCATATCTGAAGCGACAGTTGAAATACTGGACTCCTGCCACTGATCCATCGTTCTTGCCCTCTGGTTTGTCTAGCTCCACTCCGGCCCACAGTCCTGAGGAGAAGTCAGTGCTGCCACAGAAACGCAGGGTCCCCACCTGTGCACAAGTTTAAATGCCTATGTCACTGTACCTGTTAAAAATAAATCAATGCCTGCCAACTGCTAATTTCAGAGAGGAAAGGCTTTTAAATCTGTTTTGCATTTATTATTTTTTTATTGTGTTAATATCAACAACACTGCCCTCAATCATAACAAATTAACAACAACAAGGTAGCTTCTAATCATAATGAATATAAATTCAGATGTTATCTAATAAAGCACCTTTCCTTGTCAGAACACTAAATTAGTAAACCACTCACAGCCAATCAGAAGAGTGTCCCTGCTGTGAGCAGCTGTGCAGGTATCAGTGTAAAAGTACTGTTCATCACTGACAAACCTCTTTACCAACAGGTCAGCTTTATGGTATGTATCAAACTAAAAGTGTTATCCATCTAACCCTAACCCTAATTCATCAAGAAAATGTTTACCAACATCAAACAAAGAAATACAAATGAATAAATAAAATAAATGTAAATCTGGACAGGCACAGATCAATGTTGATACGCCAGAGTGAACTGTCAGACAAACCCAGGATGCTGGAAATATGCCAGAATGGTGTTGCTTAGCAACTGCAAAGTATTTTTTCTCAGTTCAGGACTAAAATAATTGTCTGAAATGTTAAGTAAAGCTGTGCCCCATCAACATTTAATTTAACCTACACACCCATACAATCAGATTTGTTTATTTTTGTGATGCATTTGAAACAAAGGTGCTCATTGGTCACCAATGATCTTGCACAAAATTAAATTTCTCTCCCCCCTGATCAACAGAGTTTAGTGCCTCGCTAATTGATTCTGCAGTTCTTTCAGTCTGTTGAGATATTTTCCTTTTTTTTTTTCCTTGTAAGCAGTTAGATTTGTTTTGATACAGAAAGATCATACGACCATCCCTGTTTGGCTAACGCATCTGGAAATCACACCCATATGAACTCGGGGAGATGCATCAGTGACCAGACACACATCTTCATGAGTAGAACTGGAGAAGTGTGTATTCTGAATCCCAGGCAACAAATACAGCATATTAAGCCAGAAATACTCCTACCAACCTTCTGTCCGGCGATCATGACACGGTCACCGAGCCTCAGCCCCATGTTGGAGAGCTGCCCCCGGGCCTGTTCAGACAGTGGGGCGGTGTGGGTGTGTAGGGGGAGGGGCACAGGGGAGGTGGGCCGGGGTAACGCTTCCCTCAGCATAGTGCATAGCTCCTTGGCCATGACAGCGGCATCTGCCATCTCTAAGGGCATGTCCACTGGATCAGGGACCACATCGGCTGGACACTGGCCTTTGTCATTCTGCCAGATAAATAGTAAAAAGTCAGAACAGGCAAAGCAAGATACAGCATTGAATCATAATATTAAAAAGCAAAAATTCAGTCAACATCATTACTTGTCATTTGGTGAAAAAAAGAATGTATTTGTTTGACATATTCCATGATGATTTTATACAACAAGCAGACCAGGGCAGCCAGACTAATAGCAACTGAATCAAAATGACAAAAAAAAAAAACTGTGGTCATTAAAATTATCACACAAAAAGACAATATTTAGGAAATATTATGTCCAGTGTAAAAGTATTTCACATTATTTTAGCAAAACTTAATATTTAAACCCTCTGTGAAATGTAAATGCTACAAAAACAAACTACAAATTTAATCTAATTGCAATATTTGAGGGAATATCGCAATCCAATATTTTCTCATAGTGTTCAGCTCAAACAAATGTGATTGAATATTCACATTTACTCTCTATATTAAATTACAAAACAGATAACTCCAATATTGTCCATGATTAAAAACTTCAATCTTATCACTTTCACACCGAGTCGCCTGACAGAATTAGCATCATTTCAGCACGGAGCACAAAAATCACTAAATCTGCCTGTAGTGTTTTTAAAAGCAGCTGATCAGCAGTGTGGCACAACACTGGTGATTAGTGCGGTGTCTAAAGAAAGTGCAGAGCGAGTGCTGGAGCGCCTGAGAGGAGGTGGGAGGAGACGCAGAGAGGAGGAGGCGTGATAGACAGAGGGGGGTTGGGGTGAGGGGGTCCTTTGGCTTGGTTGTGCAGAGTAATTGGGTCGCTCTCATTCACCATCCCCGTCAGCGATGACACCAGCAGTCTTTGATACACATCAGAAGGGAGCTTGTCTCTCTCCCTGTCAGCGCTTTTCACTTGCAAATCATCGCAGATCCAGAGTTAGACTGTAGTGAGCGGAAACAAATGCCACTCAATGGTTTGCAACTTACATGATGTGACGAGGCAGCAGTTACTTTTAAAATTGTGACTGATGTGATTCAAACAGAGCTGTATAATTAATCAGATTTATAGTTGTGATTTCAAATGTTCTATTACAAAAATGTAATCAAAAATATCATTACTTTACTTCTGTTTAGAATGTGTGCTTGTTCTATCATTGAAACCCTTGAGAAAAGTCAATTGTTTAATCTACTGTAAGAGTACAGAAACAAAACTGTCACAGAACATTACTAATAAATTACGTCAAATTTATATTTTCTTTACAAGTTGATTCTGACAGCACACTATTAACTCTTTAAACTATGAGCCAAATATACACAATCAATTCAGAACAAGGGAGATAATATTTAGTATTTCTGTGCATTCTTGAGTTCATTTTGTTCCTGGCACTCTCTGAACATCGCAGAAAATACATGTCAAAAACAAATAAAAAGGATATATTTTAAAACAATTCCAAGCTCAAAAGTCACATGCATCAAAAGCTTCCAAAGTTAGCTCACAGAATTCCAGTCCAGTATTGTATGGTGCTTTGGTGACCTCCAGTGGGAAATTAGTGTATGATATAATCTTATTCACAAAATGTTCAAACAAGAACATTTCCTGTCACAGGTTTGTTGCTCTAAACTGTACAGGAGAGTTACTTTTTCACCTCAGATTTACTGGTAACACTGTGACTCATTTATTGACCAGTGAACCAGCAGTTAAACCACTTACTCTGAAAGCAGGGTTTGCTCCTAATTCCAGCAGACACTTGACAGCTGAGGTGCACAGATTGGAGGCGGCGATGTGCAAGGCTGTGCCAAAGTCAAAGTCACTGCAAGTGGCATCCACCTCTACAACAACAGAGAGTCATTATACTGACAATGTTTGACCACTTGAAGTTTAGGAGGTTAAGATTTTTTTTAAGCTAATGTTCAGAGTGCTGCAAAATGAGTTCAGTGATCACTGTGTCTATCATGGCTGAAAGTAGGAGTGGGAAATATGCAGAAAAATGTATCAGGATTCATGTACACTATGTACAATCAATGTAGCTTTCCCAACCATAGTTAAAATGACAGGAACATCAACTTTTTTACAAAGTTGCAGAATTTGGAAACTGATATAAAGAAGAAAATGCTTAAGGCAAAATGAAGACTCTCATAATGTGAGATGGGCAGTCTTTACCTCCGGGCAGAGCTGTCTGCAGCACCACTCGAATGAGCTGGGGCACATCGAAGTAGGCTGCATAGTGCAGAGCCTTCATGTTTGTCCAGCGTGAGCGCAGGTTCGGATCTGCACCCAGAGCCAGGAGCTGCCGGGCAAAAGCAGCTGCCCTGTCTGCATCACCTGACAATAAAAAGTAAACACCCAAATATGAGAGAGCCGACAAGGGCATCCGGGGAGATTTATATTGCAAGGTTTATTTTTAAGAGTTTTAGTGAATGTTGATACAAACCTATGCCTGGAGCCCCGGCTTTGCAGCAGTAGTGCAGAAGGCTCATATCTGTCAGGCCGTCCCGATCATTCACACCACAGCCTCTTTTTAGGATCTGTGCGTCAAAAAGATATACTTGAAATCCACTACAACTTATCTTTCTGTAACAGCGAGAAGAATATATTTTATCTCCTCAAGTCAAGTTGTTCTCTGGAAAATCGCTACACTAGCATCCACTGAGTCTCTTACAAAGCTGGGAATTTACCAGTATTAGGAAAAGTAAAATGTGCAAATATGCACCATGACATTAAAATCGGAAAATCACAGTAATGCCGAAGTGATAATGCAGGTTACCTCGTTGCCAATGACATCGATGTTCTTCTGGACCTGGGGCATCCACTGCCTGAGCACAGCAAACAGCTCTGGGACTGTGGTGCTAGGATCCTCCAGGATCTCTTTGCATCGCAGGTCACTTGGGTCAAAGAAGGAGAACTCTGGAGAGAAGAGGATCTCAATTTTATATGTGTTCTACCATGGCTTACTACCACTACCTTTTATTTGTGAACATATTGGCTGAACATGCAATGATCAGCTCTAGAAATGTAAAACTATCCTTCCTCTTGGAAGGGAAGTTTGTGAAGCATAAATACAACTGCTAAGCAATTCTCATTTGGCCACATTTCGATCCATGCAATACTTCAAAGTACAAGCCTTAACAGGATTAGCATACAATGAATCTAATTAGTAAGGAAACTTTTATCCAATGTAAAAAGTAAAAACACTAGATGAATAACTGTGCTGTCAGTGATGTCAGTGATGGTTAGTACAAAGGTATTGGTGTGTTTGTACTTAAGGGATACATGACCTACCACATTCACTGGGTATGGGCGCAGAGGCCACTGGGTGGACCACTGGACGCTGATGGGATAGTCCCAGTCGACTGCCTGGGACTGTGTCGCCCTCCACAGGCTCTGACACATCCTCCTTAGTCATCTCCCCCTCCGGGCCTAGGCCTGCAACAATATTAGACATCCTATTCTGAGAACATAAGTAGGTCTAATCTCTGCCAAGCACAGCTCAAAGCTCATAATATACCAGTGTACTTGATATTGGTTTCAATTCACTATACATCAAAGCTTAAAAGAAATTAACTCACAGAGAGAGCACAATCTTATTTTTTTACAGGCAAAAAGAAAGTGTAAGACTTGACTGCAGCTTTACAATTCAATAAAGGAACTGCAAAATGTACTAGTTATAAGTATTGGCTAAACAGAAGGTTTTCATAGCCATTAAAATGGTAAACAGAAGTAAACTTTATTTTTTCACAGAAGGTTCATGAAAAGGGTCAAACTAAAATCACACACAAGTCTCACCTACAAACTACACCCAAAACTCACGATCATATCCTTGTTTCTCCATATCTCCAAGTCCTGGTCTGGCAGGAGTAAAAATGAAAAGAACAGGCCTTCATACACATATTTATCTAAACCATAACATATTAAATAATTTTTGTGTGCCCTCTATCCCCAGTCTAGATACTATTTACTACAAGTTGCACAGCAGCTTCTGTTCACTTTCCTCAGATAGTTTTTGGTGGTGGTGTTGGTGCACGGCTGACCCCAGTGGCTCCTGAAGAGTCGTACATGAGGGCTACAATTCAGAGAATGTGGCTTTGGGTGACAGGGCACATAAACAGTGTCGAGGGCAAACTGAAGAGAGCGCTGAGGCTGTCCACAGTGTTCGACCAAAGACAGGAGTCTATCACCTCTGACAGCTCACCCACTCGCATCAGGTTTTACAGCTGCTGAGTGGTCACTTGAGATTACTTAACTATTGATGACTACACAGAGGCACTTTCTACAGTCTTAATAATAAAGATATATTGCATTTTTACTACACTAATTACCACTTTTTAAAAATGGTACTAACAGTGGCTGTATATTTTATAATGCCATCCTGGGATTTTGGATTAGAAAATAATAACACTTTTTGCAGCCGTAACAGTAAAGATATACTGCACTTTCCCACAACAAAAATTACAACTGTTTTTAACACTGGTTAAAAACAGCATTAAAACAGTGAGTATATTTTTTTAATAAAGAATATGTTAAGGAATGGATAAACTAAAAACTCCTTTTAGCTCTTTTTTGTTTGTTTGTTTGCTTGTTTGCTTTTTACTTAGCAGAAATGCTGTGAAATAACAATCTTCTGAATTGTAATGGTTAAGATTACATTTCAACCAAACAGAAGAAACTTTGTCTGAGGGCACAGGCTGACTGTCTAAAGATTATTCCTTTGGCCAAGAGTGCAAAAGCCTCAATTTACAAAGAGCTTCTTGTTTCTCAGCTTGTGATGCCTCACAGCTGTCCTCTCTTTTGCCTTTGCCTTTAAAGATACTAGGCATTCAGAGCACTTAACTGTTGTTACATCCTCTCTTTACTTTACTGAAAAAGATCTAACTGTACAACTACAACATTTTACATAGTCATTTACATTGTCTAAACATTGCTCGGAAAAGAAGATAATGCAAACCGACTGTCCTTTGTAAATGATTTAATTTACAGCCTCCTAGAATAGTATTTCTCTAAACCCACAGAATCAATAATCCTGACCTGCAATTATGACACTAAAGTTATGATGAAGTTACTACTTAGTACTTTGTAGTCTGCAAATATTAAATATAACCTTATTAACAACAACAAATGAGGATCTTTTTTTGGTCAGAGATGCACGATGACGAGTCGCTATTTTTCCCGTAGTCTAATTTATCCACAGTCACTAATATTTAAATAGAGTTCATTGGGATAGTGAGCTAGCTAGCAAGTCAAAGTGCGGACTGGGACTTTATTTAATCCACATCCACATCGCAAAGAGAGGGAAATAATTGCCTTAAATAATTCGTTACGTTTGGCTAAGGCCACTGTAAAGGGCTTTTACGCAGATATGCATGTTTACGGTCATCATATAGCATTTACTAAAATCCATGCTAAATGCAATGTTACTATGATGAGATTACTGCAAACCACTTTTTCCACACAAGCACGTTTTTCAATAAATATCACATAACACACTTAGTATAGCACATAAGAATATACATTACCTTAACTATGGCGTCTCTTTTATTTCCTTAATGGACAAAATAACTACACAGAAATAAAGAATTGTCAAATGTCAATGCAAGAGTGCCAGAATTTACAAAGTACATCCGGTTTGGGCAGATTCAGAAAAAAAGCTCGGCGAGTTGTATTTCCGTTTTTCAGAATAAGCGTGACGCTAAATTGCAAAACATAAATTCTTCACATTATTATTTGAATGTATTGAATGCAATCCATACATAATGCATTGGAAATGTAAGTAATAATATTTTTTCTCTCTGAGTTTATTTTCCCAACAACATGTGAATCCCACCTGCTGCGTTAGCCTGTAAAATAGCGAGCCAAAGAGATGGTTGTCAAGGTAACACATGTAACAAAGCTAGTTCAAAGCAGTGATTTTCTCGCGCTCTTTTTGTCTATTGCTTATCACTTTTTAAGGCAAGACAGACAAGGCTCCTGCTTGTGATGAAGATGGACATCACAGGCATGAGGCGTGTGTCGTCTGCGGGGTACAGGCTGCAGCCGAGAACCACCGTGGTCCAACCCAAAAGCAGCCAGCCCCGGATGGACCGGAGTCTGTATGCCCAGGAAGAACGAGCTTCTCTGGGCACAAGCCAAAAGGACGCCGTGAAACAGGACAATTTCTGGAGAGAGATGGTGTGGAGGGAACGCAGAGGAGTCAAGGAATGGTGAGGATAAACTTCACTTCTTCACCTTGTCTAGATTACCTAAAGCAGTTAATGCTGTATTAAACTAATTATCTTTATTGTTAACAGGGAGAAAAACTGGGACTTTCTAACGAAGAATGATCACTTGGTAAGATGGAAATGTTTATTATTTATAGTTTACAGTGTAGACTACAAACTAATAGACTTGAACTAGGCCTATTGTTCTACATAGGCTCTCAAATATAAATGTAACCTGAATTTTATATTCTATGTTTTTGTCCTTTACTCTTTGTTAAATTAATTTTTAGGGTGAATCAAAGCAAGAGACACCTCTGCCCAGCTATGTGTCCTTCTTCTCTGATAAAGTCCCATGTACCAGCAACCAAATGTTTGGCAGCAGACTGTCTTCTCCAGTGGGGAAGGAGGTGCAGAGGCTGGACAGACTGTTCCTGTCCAGCAACAACCAGCGGCACAAATTGGGCCCAGAGATTCGGCCTACTACTGGCCTGATTTAGACCACATATTATATATATGTGGTCTAAAAAAAAAAAAAAAAAAAAAAAAAAAAAAAAATATATATATATATATATATATATATATATATATATATATATATATATATATATATATATATATATATATATATATATATATATATATATACCTTTTTGGTGTTATGTAAGCTTATGAATTGTATGAGTTAAATGCCCTGCCTACTCATTTCCAAGGCTTAAGTGTAGTGTATAAAACATTATGTGAAACAATTAAAGGAAAAGTTGCCTTCATATAATTGTATTGTACTTTGATATTGCTGCAAGATATATATGCTAGGTTTAATGCCATACAGTGGAACATGAACATCTCCATGGACACATTCAGGTAGTGGCTCTTTCACCAGAAAAAAATAAAATAAAAATCACATAGTGCATCTTTAAGTTCTCCTGTTCGCGGAAGCGGGTGAGCAAAGCGGGCAGGAACTATGGCCACTATAACCTTCAAAATAACATCATAATTTTTACCATCCATCGATCAGCAGCCATCGCTTCACAACCGCGACCAGTTTATTTTGAAAGTTTGAGACGGAAGCAGCCGTGATTGCTTTGTAGTTGGTGTATCATTGACTCTGGTGACGACAGCATCTGGATGCTAAATTTCAGGACCAAAGTAGTAAACATTAAGCTTTGAAAAGATGCAGCACGATACTTTGTTGCACGTGGCAAACTTCAGCACACTCTTTGTGTGTATGGTGCTCAAGTTCCCGCAGATCTTTGTGTTGATGCGGGCCAAAACCTCAGCTGGAGTCAGTCTCAACAGTCTGCTGCTGGAACTTGTCGGGTAATATAGGCTACTTTATAGTTTTCATGGTGGACTGTTTCATATCAAATTCAGTTCAAGTGTGATGTTTACTCTATTTACTCATTTGGCATGTTGTGTTGCGTGATAGGAAAAAGTAATGTTTCCTGTTCTTCTTTCTAATTCTGTGCATCCTCCAAAGATTCCAAGTACATTGTATACTGTACATTAACACACAGACCAGTTTAAGAGAAAAAAGAGAACGCTAAAAGAACTAATGAAAGGTGTGGTCCATGCTCTGTGTCCTCGGGGTGGACCAGGTGGTGATGTGCAAACAAGTAATCTGCTACAAAACAATTATTGTGCCAACTTCATATGCGAGACCAGTTGATGGCTTGAATTTATTCACAATGAATTCATAATTGAAAATCACTAAAACAGCATCAATTACTTTAGTTAAATTTTTCTAAATAGGCTCACCTTTTGTGTCTTTTTTGTCCATTTGGATGCCTACTTGACAACTATCTCAGATGTACTGGTGAGCGATAATTATAAATAATTGAATATTATTTTGCATGACTTTTGCAAAATAGCTTTAGGCCTATCAAACACCATAGCACCATGTCATCAACATTCTTCATCATTGCTGCTTAAGTCACATGCAGGCACCAGGAGTAACATTCATGTTTACATTGAGATGGCCTGTGTTGTTTAGGATCTGCTTCAACCTAAGGCTTCAACATCCTAAACATGCAACAGTTGTTTGTCTGTTTGTTGTGGAGACTGTTGTGGAGATTGAGCATCTGCAATACTTAAAGTGCATGGTGGCCAGTGTTTTGTTTTTTTGTACTCTAATAACATTAATCTGTTCTTTCAGATTTATTGTGTTTGTAACTTATCAAATGTACTATGACTACCCTCCTCCAACATATCTGGAATATCCTATTCTCATTGCTCAAGGTGAGTGGCATTTAGGTGTATTGTAGAAATATAATAATATAGGCTAAGACATGTTTGTAATGCTTTTACATACATCATATGTGTGATGAAAAGGGTAATTGTCAGTCTTTGTTTGTTCATATAAACAACAAAAACACAAGCAAAAGGCACATCCATGTCTTTATTGTTTAAGTGGTCACTATTATAGACCAGTTTGGTAGCAAACATGCAATTGTTGTAGGGCCCTTAAATACAAAGTGGACAAGGCTGTATAAATAATATAATGTGCACTGTATGGCCTATAAAATATATACTGTGTATATTTATATGTATAAAACATGTTTGTGGTTAAAGGGGAACACTCGTTTCTATGACGTTAAGTTAATGTCTGCATTATGACTCTAAATTTAGTGCTGTTTTATATTGGGAAGTAGTCTGGCACTGACATGTACCAAACAAACAATGAAGCATTGTCCTAACAGAAAGGTTGAATGTCCTAGTATAATGCTCCTTAACTACAGACACAACATCTAAAGCAAAGCAAATCTAAAAAATCTATAAGACAAAATCCAGATCTAGATCTTGCAAGTTACATTTTATTATCATTATTTTATTACTGTTTATTTTTTCAGCAATCAGATAGACTTGCATGAATAGGTAAATGTTACAATAACCCTCTTTTCTGTTCATATAGATGTGTTTCTTTTGCTGCTGATCCTCCAATACAGAGGCTGTTTGAGGCAGAGTCTTCTCTACACATTTCTGTATCCTTTAACCTCACTGTTGTACTTCCTGAGGAAGTGCTTCAAAGACACAAAAAGACATTCCTTAACAATGTGTGCTTAGGTTTGTTGGGGGCTGGCATCTGTTAACTGTGGACAAGTTAGTTATAGATACAGCTATGGTAAGAAGGTTTGTTTACATTGATAATTTGAGGATTTTTTTTTTAAGTATGATGTAATGTTTTTTTCAGAGTCTGTGTACTTTTATCAGTGCGGCCAGTAAATTTGCCCAACTTCAGTGTCTATGGAAGTCAAAAGATGCAGGGCAAGTGAGTGCTCTTACATGGGCTTTAGCGCTCTATACATGCATAGGTAAGTGCCATTGTATCACTTTGTTCTGAGTATTGCTTGAATTTACACTTGCAAACTGCTGCTGCTCAATATACTTATTAAGATACAGTCCATTAACAATTAGTGTTTCCATTTTAGCCCGGATTTACACAGTTTCCGTCACAACAGGCGACATGCTGGGTAAGTCTGCATATTGATTATAGCATAAATCATAAATCTAATTTATGGGATTTTGCATCTATGAATTTGTTCATTTACATAATCCTTTGAGGCATGCTGGTACTAATTCTGTGTTTTATTCCCTGGTGTAGTGCTGGTGCGCTTCATAGTGATGACCCTGTTAAACATGTGGGTGCTCCTCACAGTAATTTACTACCAAAGACAAAGCAGCCATAAGAAAGAGGACTGAGTTTATCCCTCTAAGTGAGACAGACTGGTACAACAGTTATGTACGCACCTTGTGTAAACCTTCCCTTAAAATGTGCTTTTATTGTTTTTACCTCGGTGTCGGACGTCACATTTCTCTCAAACATTCCACTGTCTAAAATGTAAACGCCAATCCAATGTGATACCAACGAATACTGTTATGACGTTGCAAAAGCAACTCAAGCCAAGTATTTCCACAATGTTCTTCTCAGGACGATGCTGTGTGTTTTAAGTAGCTTTTATATGAGGTTTCAACGTGAACATTCTTGTTTTGTGCTGTTACCAAACCTTTGTCTCTGTTTTAATTATGAAAGAATTAATAATACAGTACAAACTATAAAAGCAGACAGATATCAGTTCTAGGATGTGTTGCTTGTTCAACAGAGAATGGAATGTTTTTACCACCAAATAAATTGGGTTTCTGAGTCTATGCGTGTGTTTGTCACATTTAGTAATTGCTGAAAACACTACTAAAAATTGTAATTGTCAGTTTCTTTTTGTTCATATAAACAACAAAAAACATAAGCAAAAGGCACATCCATGTCTTTATTGTTTAAGTGGTTACTTTTATAGAGCAGTTTGGAAGCAAACATGCAATTGTTGTAGAGCCCTTAAATACAAAGTGGACAAGGCTGTATAAATAATATAATGTGCACTGTATGGCCTGTAAAATATATACTGTGTATATTTATATGTATAAAACATGCTTCTGGTTAAAGGAGAGCACTCAGTTCACACTCAACACACACAACTCTACACATGCTCTTTCAGCCACATACATGATGTGCCCAAACCAAGCATCTGGTACTTTGAATACAAAAATATAATGACAAACACTTTTAGAAAACTAAGTAGAATAGTGCTGCTTTTGTGTTGAAAAACTGATTGCATACCTCTGTTTCTCTCTTAAATACCCTCATATCTGTGAGAAAAGCCGCATGACTCCATTGCAGATAGTGGCGGCCCACAGTTTACTTCACTTAAGTGAGTGAGAAGGTAAACACAAGTCCACTCATGATAGTACGTGATCAAGAACGTTCAGTCAAGTACTTTTGGAAACAACTACATATAATGCCTATGTGATATCTGGTCAAGCCAGAAGTACATTCAAACAATTACACCCTTAAAACTGATGGCAAGGACGTGGATCTAATCCAGAGCAGAATGTTTGTCACACCAGTGGAATAGGAGAATCTTACAGGAATGTGAATGCAATGCCCAAACACTCCTCAAATGTTTATGCAAGTACCTTATACATGTTACCAATGTGTGCGGACACACATCTAAAAACAAGGCTACTAGCAACAACTGCACACTTTTATAAAGTACAGCCAATGACGTTAGGCTGCATTAAGATTCTAAATTTAACCTGTAGTGTTCCCCTTTAGAATCTTCATAATACACAAACACAAGAAGTCTTTTTTGGCCATAATAGTCCCCATAGGAGGTGAGGAAGAGTCCACTTTTCCTTCAGTCCAACAGTGCCTTGTGATGAGTGATGCAGAGGTGAACTGTGTCTTGCCGAAAAGCTGTGTGGTGGTTTAGGGCATTTGGGTTGGTGAAATGTAATCCACTGTTGGATTGGGGCCAGCTGCCCCATAACAGATGTACAGCTTACAGGGAGGCTCACAGGTGAGATGAAAAATGATTGCCATCAAGGGTGAGGCAGAACAAGCAGAGTTGAGTTTTGTGTCTCTTTGCTTTTTATCGAGTCTTAGGAGGAACTGACTGCATCCCACCACAATGAAGAGGCACCACGCTCCGAAGCAAGGTTAACTGCAAGGCAACACCAATAAGTATCATCAGTCAGTGTCACACAAAATATTACTGAGTACATTTTTCAGACATTTTAATAACAATTGCTTTTATTGTACCACAGTGCTTCTTAGATGTAACAAACACCACCCCATCACATGCACTGTTACCACGTGTCTGTTAACCACTTCCAGTTTACAAAGAGAAAAAGTCAAGTCAACATACAGACGTAAAGGAAGTTAAGGGTCAGCGTGGATCATTTGTACCACTGTCCACTGTCAGATTCTTGTCGCTTCACTTTGATGCCGTTAGACCTGCGGGGGCTGGGTTAGAACACTCATGTATAAACCATGTAAAGTTATGTCCTAGTTTACAGCTGATTCTTAAGTGTTGTAGTTCATTGATGAAAACCTCCAGTTTAAGAAAAAAGAAGCACTGCAATACACAGCACACAAAGCACAAACTGTTACCAGTGCAATTTTCAGAAATGAATTGAAGAACAATCGTCATCAATATCATCCAGAGCCCAGTGCCAGTCCTGAAGACTCCAGTCTGGAGACAGCTCTCTGAAATGGGGTGTGTTTTGGATGACCAGATAAAAAGTTTTGTTAAGTATGTTGGTTGGATGGGCCAGTATGAGTACTTCATTATGAGTAAGTTTTGGTTTTGTATAAGTTTATAATAAGTTTCTGAAAGGCAATATGTCATTTTGTGGGTGTGTTTCATACTTGCAACATACTTCCAAAAAATAAGCATGGCAGCCCTCAACTTAAAGTCTATTGTTATATCAAATATTATAATATACTATTTTATAGCTCATTATGGGATTACGAGTAAAAACCTGCAGTAAAGTCCTGCTGTACAGCTCACATGTTGGAGAAATCAAAAGGCTCTTCACTAGTGTAAAATAATACAGATAAATATGGAGCCCTTTCATCCATTGAAGTTCATGTCGTAATTATTTTAACAGGGCTTTATGTAGGATGCAGAATTTGTTTCCTAGTGAGCCTGTCCTTCCTACCTTCTATTTGAATGCAGAACGGTTTGGAACTAGATCATATATGACAGCAGACCGTCTCTGGAATGGTGCAATCACAGCCACTTATTTGTTGCATGTGTCTCTCAAATAAGGAAGACATCTCCTCTTGAATTTCCTCATAACATTCAGAAGATATACAACTTCTTGTTTGTTTTATTGTGAATCGTGTGTGAGGTTGGTACCTGCTCTTGCTGGTCGGGAGCTGTCTGCTGGGCCTCCTCATGGACTGGCTGGCCTGGACCTTCATGGTGGAGCGCGGTGAGGAGCGTGCAAACTGCTCTGATCCGGCTGCCTTCTTTGGGATCTTCTTCACCAAACGACTCACCCATTTCTGCTGTTCCTCTTGGGATATCGCCAGCAGCAGCAGGTTCTTGGCCGTGGACACATCGTAATTGACTAAAACACAGAGTGTAAAAGAGTAAGAGGAATTATTTGTCTTGGTCAGTGTATTATTGTGCATTTTCCCTGTACAACTCAACTACGCCATAACATGTTGAGCTCCAAATATATTTATGGTCAGTTATTAGATGCTGTATAGTGTTTAGTTATTAAAAACAAAATATTTTTTTATAGTTTGAAATAAAGTTGGATTTTTCAAATTATATATAAAAAATACACTAGTCCATCACAAATAATCAGAATGAAAAAAGTCAAATCCATATATTATATACACCGACGACACAGAGTGAAATATTTCAAAACCATGACTTCCCAATATTCGGCTTTTTCACAATGTTCAAACGCAAAATTTTGTTTTGTCATGATCTGTAAGTCACAATCATAAAAATTCAAGAAATAAACAAAAAATCTGTGATAAAAATATTGAAGTTTTTCATGATTTTCTAATTATTTGTGATGGTGGACTAGTATATACACTTTTTTTAATTTCTAGCTTTAAGACTCATATCTGGACAATATTTAACAAAAGCAAATGTACAGAAATGCAGTTACTTCTGAAAATGCAATAGATTCACATAAGACAAGATCATCTACTAGTAAACATAACCCATAACAAATTTTATGTAAAAAAGCTGCCATCATTTGCCAACATTTTTGCCAACTCATATTACCTTTACATGGTGCAACAATGTCCTCCTTCTTGTCCATGTGGTCCTTGTGGCATTTGATGTGGCAGCGGCGGCACTCGAGAGCGGGCGGGGGCTTGAACATGTTCCACAGCGGTTTGGTGCAGGCTTCACAGTTGGTGGGGAAGTGGTACAGGGTGGGCAGGAACTCATGGCCTTTGTGGCAGATGTAACTGGACTTTTCTCCAATGGGCAGCTGCTCCTCACTCTCCTTTTTGCTCTCCCCCTCATTGGCATAGAGAATCTGTCACATAAAGATAGTGTCTTCAAAGGGTTTGTTGAATATTAGACTTAATTGGTGATAACAAGTCTGTTCCTGATCCTGACCTGAAATATCCTGGGGATTTCTTTGGCATCAGCCCTGTATACATCTGTTTGGGTGACAGGTCTCACATGAAAGAGTTTGCTGAAATAAATAAAGTAATATATACTGTTATTGTCACAGTCCTACATGAGGCAAGAGCCATTTGTTCCTGCTGATTACATGATATTATTATCATAAGAAATGCCTAAATTCATAAATGTTTAACCTCATCATTTACATTTGTGACAGGATCTTAGTACTTGCTATGTTACAACAGAAAGCTGCACTTTAGATGTCTTTCCAGTTTCTTTTACAATTACATATAAAACAACATGTAGGTTTTAATGAAGAATTAGGTTTGAAATGACTTACTCTATATCCAGAACCATGTAAGGAAGAGACTGCTCTCGGTCTTGTTCACTGTTGTAGAAAAGTATCTTTTTGCTGCTCACTACAACATACTATAAACAATGGAAAAATATGTAAATGCATGTCTAAACTTGCTGTGATACTTTTGATTGATTTAATTTGTACTACCTTCTTCTCCCATCCAAACTTCTTAGTGTTGTTTCTAACAGGAAGAGACAGCCAACCTTCAAGTCTGGTTTCTGATTTGGGAAAAATAAATAATACCATTTACTTCTTTAAATTATAAGCAATTCAAGGTAAACATTTGTGATGGAGTCTTCACCTGTGTATGCGTCGTCAGTGTCAAACTCAGGCCCGCTGCTGATGCTGGTGGAGTCCATTGATTGAACACTGAGCGACTGTAGGAGGTTCCTGAGTTGTTCGATATCGCTGTCTTTACTGTCCAGTGCCATCTGCAGCTCAATGCGGTTCTGGCTCTCATCAGCCAATTGCTACAAGAAGAAAATATGAATGAAACATGAACTATTGTAGTCAGTCAGAAAAGTGAAGCGCATAAGAGTTAAAAAGGTAATACTAGTTACTAATACACTAGTTAATTGGTATGCTTGTTGGTGGTTATGAAGCTATTAGTTTGAACACTAATTAATGCTTATTAGGATTATATTAACTAATTAAGTACTAATTAAGCACTTATTATGCCTTTTATTAGTTGGTCCCAGAACCAAAACTAAAGTGTTAACAACAATAATACTAATCAGCCGTGTATGTCAATATAAAACTAATTAACTTAGAATTATAAACTATATTTTTAGTTTATAATCAACATTAAATGCCCTGTATTACACAAAATTGATTCTTGTGAGCTTTAAGACATGCTATAATGCTGTTACCTCATTAAAAACATACCTCGAGTTGTGTTTTGTCTGTCTAAATCTTTAAAGCTCAAAATGCCTTGATCCACCTTGTGATGTCATGTAGTGGTAATTTTCAAATTGACAGCTACTCTTTACCTTTAGTTCAGTAGAAATTGGCAATTCCAGGACAGAAATGATCCAAATAATTCTAGTGAAGGTGTATGGAGGTTAAAAACATAGCGGAGCACATCCTGTATTACCACATGACAAGTGTGTTTTCTGTTACTGATCACGAAATAACATTATAACATTGATCAGAAAAATGGCGTAAGATGGGCCCTTTAACTTTTTTACTGATAAGGTCTACAAAATTCAGTATTCAATGACAGGATAAACAGTACAGTACTTAATATTATAACACTGATTTGCTTTATTATGTAATTGGGCAACAGGTAAAAGAAAAGGGAACAGAAAGCACATCATGATACTGACCGCCTGCATCTCGTTGATCTCTCTCTGGTATTTGATGATTGTGCTGTTGAGTTTTTCCTTCTCTGACCTCAGCTCCAGCTGTAACTTCCTGTTCTCCTTCTCCTTTCGCCTCATGTCTGTGTCGTTACCGCGGCGACTACCTCCTCCACGCACCTCCTTCCTGTTCATGATCTCAGCCAGCTTGTTGACAGCCTGGAGACAAAATAGCACAATTACGTGTTAATCGTTTGCTAGTGTCAGAATACTTTTAAGTTGTTTGGTGAGTGGGCTACCTGAGTTTTCAGCGTCCTCTCAGACTGCAGCTGCTTTTCAAATGCTTGTTTCATCTGGCTGATCTGCTGCTCCCAATCCTTCGACTTCTCAGCTTCTATAAAAGTAGTTATAGGAATAAATGTCATTCTGATAAAAAAAATATATATTCCCCTTGGATAAAATGTGAGATTTAATTTTAGATTACCTTCTAGCATATCCTTCAATTTGTTGTTGAGCTCCTCCTTTTCATTGGCCAGATTGGCGACATCACTGGTGAGGGTGCGATTGGCTTCTTCCAGCTGGGAAGAGCAGAATAAGATCAGTTTCTGTGCATTCTGTTATGAGTTCAGTATTCAGGGCATCAACCTCTGCCCCATTTCTCAAACTTTTCTGATGAAGGGTTTGGCATCTTAAATCTTTGTGTGTTTAACTGTTGATAAATTTAAGTTCATACTAACAGTACCAATCACCAAAATGAATAATTCTATGTAAACCCATTCATGCAGCTTCATAAATGCATGAGACAAATGAAACCAGATACAGACAATGGCAAACTAATGTGACAAAGACAGAAATTAAAAAGATCACCAGATCTGATTGAGCATGTAACCCAACATAATCAGTTATCAGATTATGTTTCTGTAAATGTATCCAGAGTAAGAAATCCATGATAAACTCTAAATTGTGATGTAATCCCAACAAAAGGAGTAATTCATTTTGAGTGAATCATCCTACTTGCTTGAACACTGACCGAGTTGATGGTGATGTCTTTTTCTGAAAGCTCCTGTCTGTGTCGTGCCATCATCTCCTTCAGCTCCAGCTCCTTCATGATCTTCTCCTTCTCCAAGTCTGAGTACTGCTCCTCAGCGATGGACCGGGCTAGCTGCTCCGAGTCAGCCTTTGTCAGTGTAATCTCCAACTGCGCCGCCAAAGAGTCCCTGAACACATACGATAAGAGCTTGTGATGTCAAAACAATCTAAGGGAGTCCAAAGTATGGCCCGGGGTGATGTTGCTTGGATTATCCTGAGAAGTACTTTTTACTGCAAGTTTAAAATCCTCTACCTATCTTTATAACCAACATTTGTTTGTGAGACAGAGGTTCTGAGACTAAATTAAGACTTGGTGACACTGAGCAACTTTATTGAATAATTCACTCATTATCTGTTTTATAGTTTTAATATTGATGAAAAATAAATCGGATGGTCCTGTTCTAAATTGTTAATTTTACTAGTTAGCTGGTAGGCAGTTAACTCTGTGGTAAAATATACTTTGCATACATTTGTTACTGGAGTACGGTTAATATCTTTGTAGTGGGTTATCAAAATGTAGTGAAGTAATAAAGGCAAGAAAGTTCAACTTCATCTTTTGTAATTATGTTTTCACAATATCTTTACAAAACATTATTCAATCAATGAGAAGTGAAAATGTTTTAAGATACAAGATTAAAACAAATTAGGTTTGGATATTTCTTTCAAAACAGTAAATTACCAAAAGACCTGTATGCTTGTATAGGCCTCTGCCCTCTATCTGAATTGTGAGATCAAATTGTAGACTGTGATGAATGCATCTAATGAATCATACAAAGGCCAAGGGGCAGATGAGTAACAATTTTTCATGTGGGCATTGTTTGAATTTAGACTCTCACCGCTCTTCCTGTAGCTCTTGCAGAGACTGTTGCACTTCCTTATAAAGTTTATTCTTCTCCTCGCACTCCTCCTTCAGTTCACGCACCTGGGTCTTGTACAGTGTCTGAAAACAACAGTAAATTGTGTGTAAATTCAGATATGCAGAATATTTAAAAACGTTACAACAGCATACAGCAGCCTACACACAATGACTCATGTTTCAACAGGCACTTACAGAGAAATACTGCTCAGCTTCTAACTGATCTTGTAATTCCTTCATTTGTCCATCTGTGTCTTGCCTTTCCCTGTAAAAGAAAAAACATAATAATGAAAGTAGTAGTAGCTGAAGTCAAACTTGTATTGTTGGCATTAACAGTTCTAGTAGCGTTTATACCAGTAGTTGCAGTAGCAGTTAAGGAGAAGGAAGAAATTACAACGATACTTTTTCATTTACTATTCTAAACAAGAATTTTACTCCTACAGAATAATGTTACTTGGGGATAAAAGCACCTTCATTACTCACATTAATATATCGTAACTGTGTTTTAAAACTGTAAAATTGCTACTTAATGAAAATAATTTAAATAGTCAAAATCAGCCAAGATGGAAACAATTTAAGTACAACATAATTTTCTCTTTGAACAGTCCGTTACCCTTTATCATTATGCATAAAACCTGCTAACCCTGTTGTTTAGACAGTTACAAACATGTCCTGAATGAATGCAAGCAATTCATATTTCAATATTCTCTCAAATGTCAACACTCTTTGAATTGTTAAAAATGTGTTCTCTGAGCAGACTGTCATAAATATTGCAATTAAATATTATTCCAACATGGTTCATCCCTACTGTGTTTATTTTCTATTCAAGATGTTATATCTTACTGTTGCATAATAAAGTACTGACTTGCGCAGCTCTTGGTTCTGCTTTTCCAGACTGCGCTTTATGTCCAGCAGGTGGTTCATCTCTTGTTTGAGCTGCTTCTCTGAGGTTCTCAGGGAGTTGAGCTGCTGGTTCTGTGCCTTCAGGTCATTCTGCGTCAGACTGCGCTTTTGGGTCTCCTGTTCGATTTTCAAGGTCAAGTTCTTCACCTAAAAGCATCAATAAAATACAAGAAGAATTCAGATCATTTTTGACAGGAAGAGAAAGGTAGATTTCAAAATGAGACACAGAGAAAGACAAAAAGAAAGGAAAGTCATTGTATTTGTGTACTTCAGTGAGGTCTATACCAGCTCAAGACTCATCTGAACCAACTGTACTTAGGACTGTGTGATATTGACGTCATGCATTGAAGTAATGCAGATGACAATAATCAGAAAAATATTTGGCAGTCCATCAGTAATGTGCTACAACATGCCTCAAAATGTCTTGGTTGAGATTCAAGTATAACACCAAACATGAATGGACTGGAAAATAAACCAGTAAAGAGCAGAAATCACTTTATACATTTGACTGAAAGATCCATGGTCATTTTTCATTTTAATCTGCTCTTTTTTGCGTTCTTTTTTATTTTATTATACACTCTATATTCTAATGTAGTTATAATCTACATATGAAACAATTATATTATCAATCTTTCAATATATTTCCTACCTCTACTAGATTCTACTGTTTTATATTTTATTCATTTACAGATTTATATTCTTCGACAGTCTGCTCTTGCCTTTGTGCATTTCCTACAGTGATTTTATTAAACCTCTCTGTGGAATAGGGTCTGCTTGCGCACTTGTTTGCTGTCTCTTACTGCAGCACTTAGAGGCAACTGTTGTCATGGTGTCGGACTGTAGAAATAAAGTAATAAACTGAAGATATATCTGGCATCTTCACACTGTTTACATAATACACCCACCTCCTCTGTGAGATTGTCCTTGTGTCTACGCAGCTCATCTAGTTTCTGCAAAGCTTGTTTGTAGTCACAGTCCATCATACTGCTGTGTTTCTCCAGCTCCAGGATACGGTTTTCCAGACGCATTTTAGCCGAACGCTCCTCCGCTAACTTCTGCTCTAATTCTGAATAAAATAACACATCCGATCAACACATACTTCTTTAGACAAATGGTTCTCAATCTTTTCACCACAAGTAGCCCTGGCACGATAATTACTATATGGACTTCTATAAATGATAGATGGGACAATAATTTGGAGGTCAGTGTTTATCATGAGTACTTTGCTTTTGGATTAGTGGGGAACATTTCTGTACTATGATTAGATTTAAACTGAAGAAGGTTGAATAAATCACATTTACAACTCATTATAGACACATTACAAATCTAATGAGATTAAAATGAGACTAAAATGAGACTAAAACAAGACTAAACATGAGACTAAACCATGGACATGGTAGATCTAAATAATGATCAAACACATGAACAGATTAATCCCTAAATTAAATAAACACTTGAAGCGCACAGTGGTCCAGGTACCACAGCTTGACAAATACTTTTGTCTATTTTATAATGAAAGAAATTATGAGTTTATACCCTTCGTTGACTCTGACTTTGCTCCCTCAATAGTAACTTTGATCTTGCTTTTGTCTGCCAGCATGGCCCTGGTGGCTTTGTGTGCTGCCCCCTCCTGTTCAAGCTCCTGCTGCAGAACCTTCAGCTTGTATGTTAGGTCTATCTCCTTATTGCTTTTTTCCTGCACAAATATAAAAACAGTATAAAATTTTAATGGAATGAGGTGAAGAATACAACAAATTTAAATATTATTATTATTATTATTATTATTATTATTATTATTATTATTATTAACTGTGTGTATACCTTCTCAAGTTCGTTAAATTTCTCTTGAAGCTGTCTCTTCTCAGTCTCAAGTTTAGACATGGCTTGTCTCTGCTGGCGAGCCTCCTCTTCCAAGCTGGAAATGCGTGCTGTAAACAAATAAAGCACAATCAAAACAATTGTTCCTATTCCAGTTAGTTAAGTAGTAGTCAACACTGACTACTAAAAGGGGTCATTGCACTGTTTGTAGGCCACAAAACTACGCACAGCTAAAAATATCAATCACCACTCTGAGCTGCAGCGATGCTTCACGTAGGACAGGAGAAAAGATGCAATCAAATTATGAATGAATTACGGAACCACTGAAATTAATTAGGGCCATGCAGGAAACTATAATGTATGTACCATGTAGTCTACTACTGCAACTACAATACGCTATAGAGGTTTATGATTCTCCAGCTTTAACCAAATAATATTTAAATTTCTTGTAAATTGCACTTAACTGTAACAATGAATGATAATGTATAGGAAATAACTTACATATGGTTGATTACATTTTGATCAACATAATTGCAGTCATGTCCCTTCTTAAATTAAATAAAAACTAATTGTATGGCTGGTGAAGTTGGCAGCTGGTGGGTCTGCACCAGGCTTGCCCTCCTTGACTCTCTGTGTGACTGACCCATGAGGTCGGTGATGGTCTCGGAGCCCTGGCTATGCTCCCTCCTCTCTCCCTCCAGAGCGGCCTGCAGACTGATGCACTCTTTCTCCAGGCTGTGTTTGCTGCGCTCCAGGATGCAGCACTTGTCCTGCAGCTCACGCACGTTGGCCTCCAGCTGCTGCAGCTGTTTGCTGTTATCCGCCTGAGTTTTACGCAGCCGCGTTGCTGCCTCTGACTCTGCGCGCAGTAAAGCATTCGCCTCTTCAAGCTAGAGAGACACAGAAAGTTATGAAATAAATAACACATCTCAAGTGTTTATTTACACAACACTTTGTACATTAGCGTTAACTCAATGATTGAGGCTGACCTGTTTTTGTAGGTGTAGGTTCTTTTCATTGGAAATGTGTGAATTTTGGTTGCGCTTCTTCATATCCTCCAACTGGTCCCGAAGACTGTTGACTGTAAAAATATACATAAGAGAAATTTTAAAACTGTATATTTCATGTTAATTTATGTCAATGTCATCCGTTAGTCACCAAGGCATGTTCCATAATACTATAAGTTTTAAAACATTAATCTGCATAAACCCAGAAACCTCTAAGTAGTGGCTGCCTTAAAATTCTGAATGGAAGCCATTAAACTTAAAATGTTATCCAGTTTTTATCTTTGTCACAATCAATTCTTGTAAAAAAAAACAGAATCTAATAATGGATGATTATAGAGCATTGTGTCACCTTCATTCTCCAGGCAGCGTTTGCGGTCAGCCTCATTCTCTGCCTTACGGTGGCTCTCCAGGGTCTTGTGCTGCAGCAGGGCCTTCTCCCTCTCCAACTGCCTCAGATTCGACTCCAGGTTTTTCCTTGTGGTGACCTGAAATCACAATTTATTTATTTATTTATTTATTTTGTACATTGCAGATTTACTACACATGCAAGGCAAAAAATCTTTTATACATTTTGCATCCTTAAACACGCTTTTTGAACGAAGGACATAAAAATGCAGCTTTTAGTTGATTAATGTCAACAGGGTTTGTAAAGCCAGAGAAGGTAAAAAAGTTCAACCAACCTCTTCTTCAAGTTCTTTGGAGATTTTGTCCAAGCGACTACTGGCAGCTCTGTATAAAAAAAAATTATTATCTTTTAGTTCCTCAGTATGTTTAAAGCTTAATTATTTTATTTTTTATACAATATTCGTTTCTGTTACCTGTATTTATGTTCAAAGTCATCTTTTACTTGCTTCTCATTGTTGAGCTGGACCTCAATCTGATGGAGTTTCTTTTGCAATGCTGCTGACTACAAAGGAAAAGCAACATTATTCATGTTTTATGAGAAATTTAGAAGACAAAAAGCAGGCATTTAAAACAACTGACCAAGGCCTATTTGAGAGGAAGTCTTATATTCAGTTGTATTGAAGTCAGAAGAATTTTCCTCCAGATTATCTTTAAGTCAAGTCGCTTAGCTCTGAAAGCTGCTTAGTGTGGGCTTTGTGCCTTTAAATTCTCCCCAAGTAGTTATAAATCATGGGATCAAGAATAAATCCTCCTTTGTGTCATTTTTGTGATAATCTTATAGTCTATTCTCTCTAAATAGGCTTGGAACATGTGCAACATTTCTGGACCCAACTCTAAAATAAAATAAAAAAAAAAAAAAAATATTCACCTCTCCTTTTGAATTCTCATGCGTTACAGAGGAATTATTGGAAGCATTTAATAACCTGTAACAAAAAGACAAAAAAGACACACTAAGACAAGATAACAGCTGGCAAAACATGCTTTGAATAGTTCTTTGCTTTATTGTATGTGGGAAAATCCTAAATATGAAGAGACGCCGATAGTGAAGACATACTGATCCTCTTTGAAGTACGTGAAGCCGACGAAAGGCAACTGGTTTCCAACAAAAGCTTTAGGGGTGGGGAATGTTTCAACATCGCCTTTGTCCTCTTCGATCTCATCAAAGTTACTGGTGTCAATGTCACTGCTCAGCTCCGGGACCACAGGAGCAACCGCTGTTTAGAGACAAAAGAACAAAACATCAACAATTTATGAACCAGAAGATGTGAAAACTACTTTAGCCTGTACATGAATCTGGGTTATAAGTGCATTATAACTGATATTTAAAGTGATGCTAACCTTCTCGTATGGTGTCAAATGTCCAAATATCATTCCTGAAAAAAGGATGCCGTTTGATTTCTTCTACACCATTTCTACCCAACCGGACATCCCTGATACAAAACAAAATAAGGAAATTACACAGCTATACAGAAGAAAAAAAATTTATATCCAGAGGAAAAAAGAACAAGTCTATCATCTACAATAGCTTTTCCCATGCTTACACAGTACCTGTCAGTCAGAAAGGCACAGATGATATTTTTGGCATTATTGGAGATTTCCACATCATCTGGGAAGTTGAGGGAATTCTTATGGTCCATAATCTTACTGTAGGTTCCAACCAGAGAGTCAGCATAAAACGGTGTGTCACCTGAAATCCAAAACGTTATTGAAATGAAGGAATTGAGTAGACAGAAATATACATCTACAAAACACAATTCTTACTAACCAACAAGCATTTCATAAATGAAGACCCCGACAGACCACCAGTCACACTCTCTTCCATAGTAACCGTCTCCTCCCTGAGATTTTAAAACCTCTGGAGAAATGTAATCTGGAGTTCCAACAGCTGTGTCACAATGCACCATGCCAGTCTGGAAAAAAAAAAAGTAATTACCAAATACCAACTATAATTCAAAAACAGCTTGCCTTGTGTTGGTTTCATCAATATCAATTTAAAGGTTCAGTTTCACAATCTGCATCTGTATTATGATTCTAATGCTGCTCTTTTGCACTGTTTGGTTGCAACACTGGGTACATTAACATGACCCATAACAATAGATATTAGATTACTTAATCAGATGTAACTGATTAAATTACTGGCAAATTATTTCTGACAAATCAGATTTGTGGAGTTATCAGATTTTAAGATTTTTTTTTTTATTGCCTATAAACATAACTATTGGAATTTTCCAACTGCTGGACAAATAGCGATGTTTCTTATCTTATTAGTTTGGTAGAGCTCAGGTAGGTATTTTTATTTTTGACTGTACTTAGCTATAAGGAACCAGGATGTGAATAATAAACTTGCTTAGATCTACAGTAGGACTTTTTGCATTTGCATATTTTATCATATTATAATTTCCTCCGTAAACAATAAAATGTCCTGTATTTTTTCATCATAAAAAGTGCTAAACATGTCATTTAGATCTGTACACACACGTTCTGAAATACATGTGATTCTTGTATTAATTCATAGGCCTATTTCAGCCTTTTTGTTAATTCTCCTGGAGGTGTTTAAAATGTGAATGAACAGAATGCTATTATTAAAACACAATCCACAAATCTGATCGCAATT
This sequence comes from Boleophthalmus pectinirostris, assembly GCF_026225935.1. Classification (NCBI taxonomy): domain Eukaryota; kingdom Metazoa; phylum Chordata; class Actinopteri; order Gobiiformes; family Gobiidae; genus Boleophthalmus; species Boleophthalmus pectinirostris. The sequence goes on along the minus strand of NW_026570971.1, from coordinate 19,729,641 downwards.
CTAGTCAGATATTTTCACAAAATCATCCATCCCCAATCTACAGTAATCTATTTATCACTCACGGAGTCCATTTTCATGCACGTGCCAAAGTCTGCCAGTTTGAGGTGTCCGTGGCAATCCAGCAGCATGTTGTCTGGTTTGACATCGCGGTGGATGAAGCCCATGGAGTGAATGGCGTCTAGAGCCATGACCACCTCAGCTGTGTAGAACCGCGCCCATTTCTCCGGTACGTCGTATGTGCTGGTGAGGTTTACCAGGTCTCCTCCAGGCATGTACTCCATCACCATGAACAGATAGTGCTCGTCTTGGAAGGCACAGCACAACTAGAAAAGAGCAGAGTAAAAATACCACAAAAATGTTCAAAATAGTATCAGTTGCATAATATGAAAGGGAGGGGGTTTGAGTCAGAAACATGTACAAATGATCAAGGTCATCGTCTTTACTGAGATAAAATCTACAACAGCAGAGGAGAGGCTACAATGAAATAGTTGAGGCTACTTCACTATAAAATGCTGCAGTATGGAAAAATAGACCCCAGTGACCAGAGCTAGACTTATCTTAGCATCTTTTATAAAAACTATACACTATGCATTTTTATCATTCCGTTCTTAATTTGATTTCCAGAGGGTACACAGGTGCATGATGTTTGAGTTTAAACAAAAATAAAACTGATTTAAAATAAAAGCGCTGTATACCTGTACGACCCAGGGGCTGTTTGCAAATGCCATGATGTCCCTCTCCTCCCAGAAAAAGGCAGAATCTGAACGTTTGATCATTTCAAATTTGCTGAGCAGCTTCATAGCGTAGACTTTCTGAGATGCTTTGTGTCTAACCTGTAAATGTAATTCAAACAGTCAATGAATGTCAAATGTAATTCAGATAGCAAATTAATATTCAAACAATCTTTATTCGAAACAGACCACAGTGTTAATGACCTCTAGTACAAAGTTCAGATAATTGTCATGTATAACTTTTGTAATGTATATTTATGTGAGAAAGCTTGTAGTGTGCTCATGCATGAAGCTTAATAGTCGCTTTCAATCAGTACTTGTTTTTGAGTAGCTGCATATCCATGAATACAGAGTTCATCAAATGTATACTTAATGTCAATGAAAAAAATCATGGACTACTCACCAGTTGGACTTCCCCAAACGCTCCCCGACCAATAACTTTGACCCTTTCAAAATCTTCAGACTTCATCTGCAGGTCTCGAATTTGACCTATGACCCTTTCATCTGTAGCGAGATAAAAGCAGAATTGCATAGATATGATGGAGATTGGAAAGCGCATTAAAGTAACAGTTGTAGTTTTAAATAAATGCATGTCCCTTAGTTGTATAATAGAGAAAACTCACATCTGTTTAGGAATGTGTCGATGTTTTTGTTTTTGCGTAGTGCGGGGTAGTCCAAGTCTAAGACTAAAGCATTCATGGAATCCTGCAAAGAAAGAGAAACATTTTTTTACTACATTTATCACAAAACTTAAGTCAATAACATTAATATTAGGGACCTAAAAATAGACTCATCCTGCAAAATGTCAGATCTATAACTAATTTCAAGGCTTGTTTAGTTTGGCAGAGAGCTGTGTAGAAACCCTGGTAATGTAACAAAGTCATGAAGTCTGGTGTCAGATCCTCCGATTATGTAATGGACAAATCAAATGATAAAGAAAACAACTTTGACACAACGGAGTGTACTTCTGTGGCAATAAAATATGACAAGTGATCTCAGCAGCCAAAAGAACAGTTTGTCTCCCATTTGTTTTGATCAGCATTCATTACACACTTTAGGGGGCTGTGATGCATGGGTTGAGTTGACTTCACTTGGCATTTGCATAGCTTTATTTATTCTAATAATTGAGTTATGCATTAATCACAGCCGTATAACAACTGTTTGCTCTTCACATCTGATAAAGCCGACGCAGAGGAAATGTGTCATCGTGACATCCACCACTGTGGAGAGAACAAAAGGACAAGCATCGCTGAAAAATGCATTTAGTGAATTTCCTCAATATTTTCATACTGTTTGCCATTCCAACCGCTGAATGTTGATAGATCTAAACAAATATAGATTTCTGTAGAAGTCTGTCTCTCTAAAGTAAACAACAGTGACTCATTTTTCTCCATCAGGGGCTGCAGATGGTGTTCTGTAGTTTATATGAATCAGCAGCAACAACTTTGCAAATTGGTTATAACAAAGTGTTGTTTAATAGACTTATGTCTATATTATAGCAGGGGTTGACGGGGAAAACTTGGAGGAAACCCAACCAGACACAGGGAAAAACATGCATAAACTGCACAGAAAGGTCCAAGAGTTGAACCAGCAACTTTCTTGTATTGATGCAGTTCTAGCCACAAAGCCAGCAACATGGCACAGAAAAACACAGAACCACAGAAATGATTAGCATACCAATAGTCATAAATAAACTGCATACACATCCAACAAGAGTTTAAGACTACTTCTTGAAACATACAGTACCAAATTATGATGTCATGTAATAAGAAATATCACAAATTTCAAGTATCAAGCAATATTTAAAAACGAAGGAAGCCATCTATCCTTATTTGTCAGAGACATTCCTGAATAAGGGATGTGGAGCTGCACTCATCTTTCTAAATAAAAGTTGTCCGTTGTGAAGAGGCTGTCTGTGTTTTGTTTCCCTCACTGGGCCTACTCTGTTCTCACGTATCTTTTGGCCTTTCCCTGCGTTATCTTGTCCAGTCTCCGTGTCGTCCTCCACTTGGCTGCCGTCAGATTGGAAGAACCAGCACACTCTGTTTCATCATCCCATTAAAGGACTAACCTCACACAAAACTGCTATTTAAGGGAAAAAATACACACTCTGGGGGGTGGAGGGGCTGCCAGGCGCGTGCACGAGGATATCCCAGAATGCACGGCAATACAGGAAGCCATCCGCCCCACCCCCGGGCTCCTGATAATTTCACTGTGTCATGGAGCTAGTCCCTGTGTGCAAGTCATTTCCTCTGAGGCAGCATTCTCCAACTCTGCTCAGCCAATCTGCAGCCAAGAAACATACTTAGCCGCTACTCTTCACCGCCCCTTTCATGCCAACGTAAGGACTCCAAAAAGTTTATTAAAAAGATTTTGACAACATTTACAATATTGAAATGACAACTAGGACAACTAGTACTTCAATGTTAAGCACAACTAGAATATCCAGTTTGAATGCTCCTAATTAGCAAACTGCACACCGCAATAAGATAATCAGAAACTATTTCCTTTGAAACAGCTATATCCTGTGTTATACATAAAACAGGCAAACTCTTAACTTTAAATCTCTACAAATAGGTGCTTCTACACATGATTGAGAGTCTTGTATTAGTTTGGCAGTTAATCAAGTCTGTGGGAGTAAAAACTTGGTTGGAGGTCAGATATTGCAGAGCTGTAACTGACGTTTTCTTTTATTTTAAACAGCACTCATTCAGTCTGTCTGGTTTATCTCGATGAAATTACTAATGAAAATCAAATGTATTTGTTTTAATAATGACAAATAATTAAATCAAGAAGTAAGACTGAACAACACAGAAAAATTTTAATTTTTTTTTTGCTATACTGTCCAGCAGTCCTCGCTAATGTTTTTGAATGAAAGAAAAAGTGTTTTTATTTTACAGCAGCCCATCGGTTCCAAGACAGTGCCACTCGTATCGCTAAACAAAAAGAGGTCACTACAACCACATCAACATTTACGTGACTCAGTTGATTTGTGAGAAAGAGTTTCAAACCATAAAACCCAAGTGTTGTAATTAGACTGGTTTGAGTAAACTTACAAGGCCCTCTGCTTATTCAGTTGTCCCTGGGTGCACCGCAGCATGATGGACTCAGCCAGACCCAGGACAGGACTCAGGTGCGTCCGGTTTTAGGTTTAATCAAGTCCTGAACAATGCTCTGTGCAACAACCCAAGAGATCCAGTGTCATTCAACACTCAGTCTTTGTGACGCTAAAAAGGTCAAATATTCCATTGTGCATTTTTACAATCAATCACACTCAGTTTCTCATCTCAGTTTGGTATAGAATGGTTTGTTAGTATGAAGTGTGTTTCTATTTTCTACAGTCCAGTTAATCAAAACATTAATTGGGGAATAGAGTATAATTTTTACATTAACTAAATGTAGTAAACAGCTTTACTTGGTCATGGAAGTGGACAATTTAACTGCAATAGGGCTGAGTACCGTTAAAGAGAACCAGTACCAGAAAAAAGTTGTTAGTTGTTGTTCTACTAGTACTATTCCCCAAGAAATAAGCTGTAAACAGGTTTGGTGCCTGGTGGATCCTGAAAGAGCACTAGAAAAATACTAGGCAGTTTCACCACACACACATCAGTTTTTCCAAATAAATAATAAATAAAACTATAAAACTAATTATACTTTATGCCTTTAGTATTGTCTTAAACATACAGAAGAAACTATTTTGTCTGTATTTAGTATTTTTTTAATCAGCACAGCCAAAAAGTAACATTTATTCTCCACACATTGTATTGAATAAATTGACTCCAACATGGATTGCTTGTGCCACCATAGTCTCAGTATAAAACTTGTGGAAAACAGCACATTATTATTATTATCTATAATTGGAAAAGCTGCAGAAAAATCTGATAAAAATGGGAAATGGAGAGTATTAAGAGAAACACTACCAAAACATGGCATAGTGAAATTTTTGCATTTTTATTTTCCAGTTTATTACAATGTCAATACTAAATTTTCAACTAGGACATTTACAGGAAAATGTTACTGCATTTCTGGTGGTATCAGTACAAAAATATCTGATTATTGTTATCCGGATAATCCCAAAAATAGCAATGTATTCCTGTTTGACAATTTACTCACTCTTAGATGTATTAGAATAGTTTCAGTATTTCAAACTAACTGTGTGCAGTAGCCACAGTATTGAGAGCCATAAAGAGTTCAGAGCTATTGCCTACTTTGGGCATGAAAAGGATGTCCACAGACAGTTGCCACGAGAAATACTCAGTAAACATAATGGTTTGGCCCGATGGAGTAATGCATTTAAGACTTATCGGGAATCTGGGCTGCGTTTTAACATTTTATTCTTTGATATTTTACATTCCTCATTAAACAAGATGAATGACATGTGGAGTGAGTAAAAATAAATAAATCTTGGTTGTCGTGGTGATGGTGAAAGCAGCAGCAGTAGTTCTGCATTGGGTAAAGTTACAGAGAAAACATGTGGTCTTTTTTGGCATTTCTGTTTTAAAATAAGTATAATTGAATGAGGGATAAATGAGCTGTTAAAGAGAAGGAAGCAAATAAAATCTGACTTTATGGAGCACAAACACAATGGCATCTAGTAAAGCTTTCTTTTTTTCCATATTTACAAGACTTTAGTGACAACCGATTTCATGGCAAGTATTTGTGTTTTTCAGCTTTCTGTTATCTGCAATATTTTGAGGATTTTTTTCTTTTCAAAATGTATAATTGTTTTAAAATTAAAGCACTATGATGAATCTGGTCAATCTGGGATGGCTCAGTGATCAAACCATTCAAACATATACTTCACGCTTATCGGTGGAAGAGTCACAACAACGGAACAAGTAAAAAAGAAAAAAAAAAGTCTAACTTTAGTTAAAGCCAATTGGGAGAAAAGCACATACATCTTCCCCTCCACAATTGCAGAGAATGCTTTGCTCTGCTTGTTTTCCACAAATAAAAAGTCTGTACTTCTACTAAAATTGGTTGAAGTACTTCTATTGGCAAAGAACTTCCATCTAGTCAACTGACAAAATGGATTCTCAAGAGTTTGTATCAAGTATTGAGTCTATTCCTTATTAATGAAATTCACAGATTTCAACAACACAAAGATCATTTAAATCTCTCTCTATTTAGACAACAGAACACAATTTTCAACATTAAATAATATACTTTTTTATATTACCATTGGGCCTTATATCAGTGTAATCCAGAGGTGGGAGAGGTTTTGCAAGTCTCAAGTAAGTCTCAACTCTTTGACCTCAAGTCCAAGTCAAGTCCCAAGTCAAATAGAGGCAAGTCCAATTTGAGTCTCGAGTCACTGGCCCATAAGTCCAAGTCAAGTCTAAGTCGTCTGCTTTGAGCTTCATGTCATTTCAAGTCTTTAAACCAAAATATCAAATATAGCTTAGATTTTTGCAATTTATATGAATTTTAAACTAAATTGTTATAAAAAAAAAAGTCATATATATATATATATATATATATATATATATATATATATATATATATATACACACATATACACATATACACACATACACACATACACATATATATATACATATATGAGTATTTATCTAAGGTGTAGAAATGCTAATTTTTCCTTTTTTAATGTCTTGACAAGAGTGCAAATTAAAGAGTTAAAATTTAAGAGTGCTTAATAAGTTAAATTGTCAACTAGTCTAAGCATCAAGTCTTCTCAAGTCCCAAGTTATTGACCTTTAATGTCCAAGTCGAGTCCCAGGTCTTTGTCTATTTGATCAAGTCAAGTCTCAAGTCCTACAAATAGTGACTCAAGTCTGACTCGAGTCCAAGTCACGACTTGCAAGTCCTCAACTCTGGTGTAATCCCTCAGTTAACCAGGTAAGTTCCATTGTGGTCCATCCATGGTCTATGTGGTCTTATCCTTGTTCAGATACAGCTCATGATCATTCTAAAGCTATTCAGGAAAGTTTTATTTCTGTCCTGCTATCCGTGAGCTTTTTAGTATCAATAATGATATGAAAAAAGTCAAGGACATAGATTAGCATCTGCTTTTCGATACTTTTGACAACCGTATTCTGCAACCACGGATAGATCATGAATAAATGTGGTTAAATAATGCAATGGAGTTGTACAAGAGCTGGCAGTTTGCAGCTTGAATTGACTTCCATTAGCGAGAGAATAAAAATGCCAACAGCACTCTGGAGGATGTGTCTCCGCAGCTCCCTCTAATTGGTCATTTATAAATATTAAGTGGCATGTGTCTGGGGAGGTGTTAAGTGTGATGGACAAGGAAAAGTATTCTTGTATCTAACGAAGCAGGAACTAAGGCACTGATGTAGAGTAAAAAAGAAAGTCAAGGGATTTAAACAGGTGGTGCTGGCAGCTATAAGAATATATACAAGGGCAGTAACCAGTAATGCAAATGCTATTGAATGTTTATAGCTGCACAGTGGGGCTGGTGATATCACAGAAGACTTTTTTCTACCTTTAAATCAATCACAGTTTGTTTCGATTTTGGCTTATTAAAAAATCTCTTTCAGTGTTAATTACCTGGAAAAAAAACAAAACATTACAGACGTTTAATCATTGCCATTTAACACAAAATAGTAAAATTTCTGAACTCTGCTCCAAACCACATGTTTTTAGTGACAGCAGATTGGCAGCAGTCCCCTCGATTAAAAAGAAGAAATGACTGAATCGCAGACTCTATTAAAATTTGATTAACTGCACAGTCTTATTGCAGTTACGTCTAGACCAAAGACGATAACAAATTTTGAAGTACAATATACTGCTACAGCGAAATGTTGCAATAAAACAATAATAGTGATACTGCTTAATGTCACTTACACAAAGCAGGGTAATTAAAACCATTTTTAAATATATTGCATCATTAAAAATCATGAGCTGCAAACAATACAAGGAAGAATTAATCAATAATTAGCCACTTAGCATTTATTCTATTTATTCTACAGCTCAAATCTTACCTTGTTACATGAAAATCGCAAAAATCTCCCCACTATTGCAAAGAAATTATACACATGATATATTTTGAGTCTCAAAATATTAGGGGTGTGCAAAAATATTGATATATCAACATGTATCGTATCGTTTAATGTGATTATAATTAATGTGATCAATATCGTGAGCTGCTGTATCATTATATAGCCACGAGTATTTTTTGGTATATTTTACTAAATTATTTCATTACAGTTACAGTTTTGTTGCTTGTTTAGAGGAAAAAATTCATTTATGCAACACATTTGACATTTTCACTGTTTTGAGGATTAAAATGTTTGTGTTTCATATTCACTTCGCACAAGAAATGGTTTAACAAAGACTTTTAGTATCACAGCCATGATTTATTTTTCATTGAACCCTATCAAACTGATTTGAAATACATCATATTGAATCAAAAGTGCACTGTATCGAGATATATACTGTATTGTATCGGCAACTTCTTAATGATACCCAGTCCTACAAAATATCTTGTTCCTGCTTTCATATACTGAACGATAAGCTGATATATTTTTATTGTGACAGACCTAGTTACATCCTCCACAAAACACCAAAATCTGAATGTTTTATTACTTGAAACAATACTAACACTGTAGTTTTAATCAGTTTTGTGTGGGATTCTTGTTTTATTTTAACATCTCATATTCCAGTCTTCTCTCAAACCTTAATGCTGTTAGATGTGATCATGTGTTTAAAATGCACACCGAAATCCAAAATATGACATCTTATCAGAAAATTGCAATTCTAATCTACCGCACAACATTATCCTTCTTCCTTAGTTTTATCAATATGACTAAGTATCTATTAGACAGCACTTTAGCGTTTATCTCTGCCATACTGTAATCCAGCCAGCGGGTTAGCACTGGTTACTAAGCAACAGCTGAAAAAAACAAAGACAGGACAGCAGTGAGAGCTACAGTGGAGTTTTATAAGCCCCATGTTTTAGTGTGTTCTATTCATTTCCAGTTTATTTACCCAACCTCTGACACCCCTGACAGCACAGAGATGGTCCCGCCCCCACTCTTTATCGGCCAATAAAATGCCACGTGGACCCATCAGGCAGGAATGCTTTATTGTTAACCTGAAGCGAGCTAAACACAGAACTATTTAAAACCTCTCCCTGCCCCATTTGTAGAGATTTTCCGAAATGCGTTTCCTGTCTTCCTTTCGTCACAGTGGAACAGAACACAAGCCGGAGCAGCACGGGGCTTTAAAAGGATTGCACAGCGTCCGTATGTTTTGATTGAATTCCAGTCGTTTTAAAAATAGTTGTCAGGATAAGCGGTGGGCTGGGCAGAGTGGAGGATCTCTGCCAGGATGGGCTCATAAACTCTCCAAGAAAGACACAACAGCACAGATCCTGCAGAGCTCACAAATAGCAAAGCCAATGTCTCCACAGGGAATAGTCAGAGATGTCTTACTTTTACTTTGACAGATTTTTGTCCCATGATCCTGTGGCCTATGGACTGCTGCTGGCACCAGTGCTGTATTATGATTAAGCAGCAGAGGAATGTGCCAGGAGAGAAGCAAAGAAGGACACTATGTACATATGTGAAACCCCAAACCCAAGATGTAGTATCATTATGGGAAACAGTTATTACATAAACTTTACCTTTCTGTTTTACTCCACTACCCTAGTTTTTAGCCCTGGTTTTTAGAATACTTTTGGAAAGCAAAACAACAGGGCACAAGAAGAAACACTAAAAACACACTTAAACTGAACTGTGCCATCTGCTGGAAGAAGTGGAGAGTGTGAAACAGATTAAATAAAGCTAAAAACATTAGCTTCAATAACTGTAGAGTAGTTGGCCATACAAGGCATGTCCTCCTGAAATGACCTAAAATAAGATGTTTATTTTTAGAGATAGCCGATTCATTAAAAAGTGCAAATATCAGTCTTAAAACACACGCCTATATTTAGTTTTGGCCAACCTGTTGCCTAAAGAATAGACATAATGCTTCATATGAATACTATAGTGCGGCAATAACTGCACAAAGCATGATTAAACTGCTCTCTTACAAGTTTATAGTTGAAAAAATGGCTGTGAGTGAGTTTGTAGTACATTTATATTTCAGAATTTGGGAAAATAATCCAAATTGGCCTTACTTATCGATCCAAAAATATAGGCAGAGCTTATCAGTCATCGGTTTATCTGGAGTTTAAATAATCAGTATCTGCATGAGTCATGAAAAATCCCATAAAAGTCAATCTCTATTCATCTTTAACCCTTTGTATAAAATTCCTTGTTGAATAATGAACATCACCACACACATTGACCCCCAGAAAAAGGCCTGACATTAAAAACCTCAACTCCTGAACCCTTTCTCATTCATAAATATACTAAAATTAGAGCTGAAAATCATTCCTTACACAGATATCAATTACATAACTTCAAGTTGTTTAATACGTTTTGATAGACAGGCAAAATAAAGCGACTTGGGTTACTTTTCAAATACTTCTAGACCCAACTAAATAAATTTACACTAAAAAACATTGAATACTAGCTGTCAATCTATTATTACGTCTCAAACGAAAGCAGCTCTGTTGTTTGTAGTTGTTTAAAGTGCAATGTGTGGTCACTATGATCAAGTGTACTGAGTATCCAGCCATTTTGCGCAGTATGTTGATGTGTTAAATCGTGTGTTAGTATATGTTAAATTGTGTACAATGTGTGTATGTGTGTGTGCATGTGGGTGTGCGGGGGAGGCCTTGTTTCACCAGCAGCAGGTTGTGATGGAAGAACAACACAGAGCCAGATGAATGGAGCGTGGGAGCCTCCTGTGCCATCCTACAATATCTTCTCTGACTAAAAATAAAACACAACTAAAGTGAAGAAAACGTACTCCTGAATTACCAAAACTCAATAAAAGCATTGCACTTTCCAGTAAGGTGTGAGAAACTTTCCAAAATACGGTATCAAATGTGGGGGTTATTCAAATGGCAATAATTAGACAACATTGTAGCAATTACTTGGTTGAGGTTCAGTATCATGCAAGTAAAAGTGGAAATTAACCACACGAATGCTAAAATATTACCTACACCTTTGCTTGGAAGATATTCAAGTTTGTGTTTTGTTTAAGCAATTATTAGCATATTAAAACACAGTATATTTCTCCAAAACAATTAAATGATGAGTCTGGCTGTGCACTGTGGCTATGCTGAATTCATATGCTTCAAATATGCAGCATGTGTATTAGCCCATGTGCTTACGTCTAGACAAGTAGATCCATCAGATTAAGGCAAATCTCAGGGAGTATACCTTGCACCGGACACAAACTAAATAAAGTTTCATTTATGATAAAAAAGAACAACAGTGACAGTCAGGGTGCATCATGTTACATAGTTTTGTTTTTGTTTAGAGGCTATATAAACAAATTTAAGGTGTCTGTCCAATTGTAAAAACAGTGTCTGCAACATTTAAAAGGAAAGACTCTGTGTGCTGAGCTCTCCTGCTGTCACAAATGATGAGCTCGGAGAGGAGTGTGAAAAATGCAAAGTGCCAGAGAAAATAACTGCACCACTTTGACTTCAGAAGCTTCGGGAAACTTCACAAAAAGCTCTTTTAAACATTCGACTTTGATGAGCAAAAGTGTAAATTTATGGCCTGACATGAGGTGACACTACACCGTCTGCTCTATAGAGTCAAGTCTACAAGAACCCACAATGTACTCTCACAAAGTAGTCTCACTGAAGAGGTGTGGAGCAGGAGACCAGCTTGTTCCGTGAAAAAAATTGGCTGGAGCGACCGTCCCCAGTGCCTTATAAGGCAGTGTTTCTATCCCATAAGCACAGTCAGAGCGGGACTGCTGCAGCTCGCCTCAAAGCAACTCAAATGTACTCCAGAGACAAGGCACAAAAAGGCCAAGTATCAGAGACACACGGGGGCTCTGAAAGGAAAGTTCCTGCCTGTTGGGGGTGGGCACTCTGAGATAAAGCCCAAAGAACATGAGCGAAAGAGAGGCTGAAGATGCTGTAGAAGATTTATGAAGACGAGGCCGTGCGGGCTGCAGTACTGAGCAGGGCTAGTGAATTAGTGCAGAAGAGGGAGTGCTGCAGAAACACTAATGTGTGTTTAATACTGACGATCAGGAGCAGTGCAGGTACAGCCCAAAGACACCATCTGGAAATCTTCCACACTGCTAAGCCCTCATGCTCCTTCTTCATTCTCACTTAAGAGCCATGCATAAAGTTATCAGGGCTGCAACTCAAATACCTGAGGTGCTCCGTACAAGCCAAAGAGGAGGGGGCAGCCCGCTGAGCCAGGCACACAAGTAAGAAAGTAAAAAGTGAAAGCAGTTTCCCTGTCAGGACCTTTGAGCCTGAGCTAACACTGTTTACACACTTCGGTCATTTCCTGTAGAACAGCACCACGTCTTGCAATCAAGTGTCTACATATATTAATCTGAGAAGCATGGCCCTTGTGGCGCCTGCCCTCTACAATGACTGTGTACCGAGCTAAAGTCCAGTCTCTGTCAGCACACGAGCAGCCAAATAACGATCAGTGCAGACCTCAGGTCACTCTGCTGTCAATGCTGATAAAAGCAATAGTGCTTTTCACTCTCAATCCACAGTATTGGGTCTATCAAAGAGTCATTCAGGATCCTATGGCAGCTATAAGGAAACAGGTGCAGCATGAGGGAAGATTCTAACTCCATGATTTAACGGGCTAAGCACTGCAGCATTACTCAAGTCAGAGAAGCTTCTGTAAAAGGAAGGTCAACAAGTCCACATCGACTTGTCATTGTCAGGTTGTGTTTTCACGAAATTGCAGAAAAAGTTCACTTTATTTTAGAATATAAGAACACTTAGTCCGTGGATTCTGTGTGTTGTTGTTGCTATGGCAAACAGGAGAAAAGTGCCACATTGCTAGACAACTCCACAGGTTGGTTGATTATGAAAGCAATAAAGTACGTTTGTATTATAAATCTGCTATATGAACTTGTGTTATCTCCTTGTGCGTACATCACAGTGGCATTCTCTCATCACTCCATGCTCTCAGTGACATGAAGAGAGAACCTAAAAAAGGAAAACTGCAGCCGAGCACTCTCCTACGCATGCTTCCCACTCAACTTTTGTCTAAAACACTCAACACCTCGGCCTGCTTAGCTCTATCCAGGCCGTAAACAGCACCTGTGTTCAAAAGGGCTGTGTCCAGATTGTAGGGAAAGACAAGGAAAATGGTTTAAGTGCAGTTTTGGGGGGCAGTGAGTTTGTATTCAGGGTGCCCCAAGCAAGAAGGGGCCAATAAAGAGGAGTGAGGAGGACCTGAGGGTTCTGCTTTAAAGATGGAGCCCACATTGTGTTTGACCAGTGTCACTTTGGTCCTGCTGGGAATGTAATTACAAAGTTTGTAAGTTTGATTACTGAAACATATTTCAAATTCGCAAACCATTTACATTCTACAAGTAGCCAAGCCGGTTTCTCTCAAATTAAAATAAAAATTGTGGTCACTACAATGAAAGTAGGAATATATTTTGAACTATCTGAAACACATTTGAGTTTAACATTTCTAGTTTTGTGTTATGGAGCTTGAGCCTATTAGTAAAAATATGCTAAGAAGCCTATTACACAAATACTTAGAAGGAGTTGTTAAGACTGAAGTATGCTTTTACATGACATCAAGCCAAAATTGCTAGTTTGGAATGAGGAACTCACTCAATTAAAAAAAACACATCACGTCATTTAAAACAGAGAAGATTCTTGCAGCAATAAACAATCACTGCTGTCGGGTAGCTTTTCAAGTTGCTGAAATGCTGAATTGATTCATGCATATAATGTGTTTTACTGTAACTTGAATACATTTTCTCCCTTGGACAGGAAGAGAAGACAGTGTAAGTGAGAGGGCATGTGTGGATGCCCAATGTGGGACGGTCCGGACTCACTGGGCCCAAAGCGGGAATTTAACCGGAAACTTGTCCAAAAAATTCTCCAGTCCTACAGGAGGTCCACTTGTTAATCCTAATCTGTAGACATGCTCCACGGACCCCCAAAGTGCACTGTCTGCACTTAGTCTTAACTATTAATCAGATCTGTGTGCAATCTATAACCACACGTGCCTCTTCGTCCAATGAAGAGAATAGGCCGTGTGTTTGGTTTGATAACACAATGATTACACAATACAGAACTCAATGGACGAATGAGGGGTTCAATTGGCAATACAGAATTAGTTCTCGATGCAGTGCCAGTGGAGATGTTGTAAAGTTTACGGTGAGAGTTATGCTAACAGCTCGCTGCAGGTAACATAAGGGGAGTGATAAGAGAAAAGGGTCATAAATACCAAGGACCTTACCTAACTGCGCGCATACGTGTCTAGTGTTTCACTGAACACACAACAACATGACTTGATAAATAATCCATGAGCTCTCCCACTAGACTTACCAGTAAACTTTCCAGGTTTATGGCAGACCTGGGATCGCGTATCATGTCCTCTAGCTTCTTCAGCCGGGTCTCCATCCTCCTTTCTGCGCCCACGGACATGTCCACGGCTGCGGCGGTCCGACAGTTCAGAGCTGGGTCAAATCCTCAAGTTTGTTCTGTTTACATGAGCCACTTTGTCTCTGGCTAATGGCCCCGGGCCTAGCACAGCAGCCCAGGCTCCCACAGCCCACCCAAATCGCCCCCAACAGGAATAGCTAGTGTGCACAATGAGGAGAAAATATTCCCAAAGCAGACTCCCGCTTTTCGAAAACTTGCCAGCGAAGGACGCTCTGGTTAGCTCGCTGAGTGGGTTTGTGGTGGTTAATACAACATTACAGCTGGACTATCACCTCTTGTCGAGTGAAAGATTCATTTTTCTAACTCGGCGATAAAGTTTGAATTGGGAGATAGCAGCAGCAGCAGCAACAGGCAGCGGCAGCGGCAGCAGGGCGTTTTCTGTGCGCCCCCTCTCCTCCCCTTCCTCTCGCTTCTTTTTGGCCGCTTGGAAATGCTTTAGGACGGTTCAAACACGAATATCCGCTCCGCTTCACCCCATTCAACAGCGTTTCAATCCTGATGGTGTGTAGTATCCTCAGAGCAGCCACAAGTCACCCGAAAAAGCCCCCAAGTCCGCTCTCCCGCGCTGAATTTTTAATAACCAAACACGCTCTTCCTGGATCCTCTCGTTCATTTTCGTATTCGTCTTCTGCGCTTTGCTGGACGAAAGATCATGTAAAAAGTACTTTCACTCGAAAACAAAAAGTCCACAAGAGTCAGTTATTCTTTGTAATCTACTGGCACATCTACACGGCCAAGACTGAAGTCTCTGGATCTCTCCTCCTCCCTCTGCTCTGACATCAGCACGGATAGAACTTCATTTCCCACAACCCCCTAGTGCTGGCCTTACTTTTGCTTTTTAAATATATTAAGAAAATAAGCCTACTAGACATGGGCCAAATGTCCCAAACAATGTGGTGTGTTTTTGGCACATTCTTCTACTAAAATATTTCATTTTGCATTGTAAATTTCCCGCCTACTTATTTTATTCAAGATCAGCCGCTTTGTCAATGTTCTTGCTTAAAATAATAATAATAATAATAATAATAATAATAATAATAATAATAATAATAATAATAATAATAATAATAATACAATGTCAAATAATCAGAAAAAGTAATCTTCTCAATTAAGGTTTCAGCGTTTATTGATTTTATGAAAAGACGGTCCAAACTTTTTTGTGCTGTTGTTCAACCATTTGACCGAGAGATGGCGTCAGAGACCGTTGTATTTATTTTACATTTTCAATCGCTGTAAAAATGCAATGAAGTTCAAAAATACTATCTGACAGGTATACTGGTGTATTTCAACAGTGTTCCCAGCATGATGTATTTAGTTGGTAGCATAAATGTCTATATTAGGCTTGTGCTGTGCTTTCCGCCTAAACTTAAATTTAAACTATTGCCCTATATATTTTTATTATTATTATTATTTTGTTAGAATTAATTAGAAATAATAGTGTATTTCATTGTATTCACAAAACCTTAATCTGTAGTTTATTTATTTGTATTGTGTTGCCTACATCTGCAAACATTAAAAAATAATAATAAAAAAAACTGCCAAAGGGGAATATAAAAAAACAAACTGACATTCTTCACACACAACGTTGTATTATGAGGGCATTGCAGAACTGGGGGCGGTAGTTGTTTGAATAAGTCAACATGCGTCACAAGTTCAAGCCAGTTTGTGTCTCTTATTTATTTGTCATCATGAGCAATTTACTGAATTAAACAATTATGGTTACAACACAAAAATGAGTCTTTTCCAAAGCAATTTGGCCACGTTATGTACATGTTACGTCATAAGAAAAAAAAAGAAAAAAGAAAAAAACATTATTTTCTCCGGTTAAAAAAGTGATTCACTGTTCACTGGGCATTTACACTGAAATTGAATGGTCAGGTCAAACCTTGAAAAACCTGTCAACAATAAATAATACTATAAAATGTACACAAAAGATTGACAGACCACCACAAGTTAAAATGTTGAACAAATGTTTAGGAACGGGGAATAAGGGAGAGATTCTTAGCAAAACGTGACAGCCCATACAAGTTACAGAAAAGCTGATCATCTATACATTGACACTAGCAAGATAACAAAATTGTTTCTGCTTTATTTCATGTTGTACAAAGAAGGGAGATTTTCTTCTCATTGTCTTAACTGTAAAGATTATACAAGCAAGAGTTAAGGCAACTTCTCAGTTGTTTTGATTAACACAAAGTCTTGTTTGTGGACGTCTTGTCCCGATTGGGGTTAGAGTTAGTTGACGTTGCATATTTCAGGCTGATGACCAGGCCTGTAGTCCATCTCTAAAAGGAATGCTCAAGATTTATAAGTCTGTTTATCACCACAAAACTTGTCAGTAGTCCAAGATTGCATGAGAATTAACCCCTCGTTTGCCACTCTGCAACACTAATACGTACAGTATGAAAGTATGATTAGACTGGTCTTAATGTTTAGTCTGTGAGGAGGGATGTAATGGGTGTCAAGCACGGCACAGGCAAATTAGGAAAGGAACAATAAATAAATGCTTTGTTTTAATTTATACTTGAGTGACCATTTGGATAAAACTAATTGGAGCCAACTCCACTGGACATTCTACTTGGATCTGCACAGGGCTGCAGAGTATAGACCATTTGATAGTGAGAGGCCAGGTAACTTTAATTTCTTGCTGTAAATCAGATTCTTAAAAGCAGTTTTACATTAAAAAATAAAAAATAAAACACTTTGGACCAAACATTACAACAACATTTTTCATCATTGGCAGAACAGTGCATTTTAGTTTCAATATAAATTGAATAGTTATTTGTAAGTGCTTTATTTTTTTATGTTTGCCCTACATAAACCACATATTTTGCTCATCAAATAATTTTGGCAACTCAAAATTATGAGATCTAAACAGAAAGCATGTTTCGTTTCGGCACCTTAGTCTCTTTTGGAGAATAAAAAAATGCTTCTTGCCTCTAACTGGTACAATGGATCTTAAATTTTATCATGCAAATGCTGACTGTGTTTTAACTGGCATCTCATCTCAGAGGCTTGAGAGATGGGTGACAGTCAGGTCACTCTACAAAAAAGCTGCGCAGCGCATTACAGCAAAAACAACATTGGCTTAAATCATATTGGCAAATTATCTTGGCAGATAGAAACAGCAAATTAACTTTCCATTTAATTGTGCTTTTTTGCTGAGTTCTGGTTGAAGAGAGGAATTTAGTGAAAGTGTTCCTTTAAATTGCTAGCATTCAGACCCAAAACGCCAACATGACAGGAACATCAGTGCAAATGCATTATAGAGAAGATGAAGTCTGGCCCTGCGGTTGTAAGTGCCCGTCGCAGGTTGGCAGAGTTTTACAGTGCCACGGACTTCTTTCAGACGCACTCAGCCTTGAAATGTTCTTAAGCAGCAGGGCCCCTTATTATAGCCAGTGTGAAGCTTACTGCTTAAGCACACACTGCAGAGAGCATTTTGTGTGGATGTCAGGAATGATTATGACGACAGCTCCACTCTAGTCACTTATGTCTGTTACTTATGTTCACAAGTGGTAAGTGCCATAGAAAAAAAAAAATGTTGGAATTGTTATCAACCATTATTTGCTGGTGAACATTTTATCATTCTTGCCATACTCTAATGAAGTAACTAATAAAATATATTGCACATTCAGTTTTTTTTATGGATCTGGCAATTTGACATCATGTTTGCTGGTAACGAATGAGGGATCGTCTAAAAGGGAAGCAATACTAACATTGACATGAAATATACTTTAACATTGCTGCAAGCGGCAGTGTGGGCTGAGAGAGTAAATGTAAAAAGAGGTGAGTGAGCAGAGTCCTTTTGCAGATAATCATTATAGGAGGCCGATTATTTTAATATCCATACTGGGTTGGAGTGTAGAAAGTTGATTTGAAGTGCTGGTACCATAAGACTGATGGGTAAGATGAAATGAAGACTGTATTTGTGTTGGTGAACAGCCGAAGGGTCAAAGCTGAAGATCAAAGAATGATCAAGTGTCGTTGATGGCACTGCAGTCGTCAGAGCAACCATCTGTAAAACAAAGTATAACAAAAAATGAAAAGGATGACAACTTCCTATGGACCATCACAACAAGTGGGGTTTGGATAAGTCTGTAATGTTGAGTAATGTTCATCATTAGTTGTGTATTGTAGTGATGAGGCTGTGTTTTTTTCCATCAATAATTACTCTCATTGCAGGCACTTGTTGTCATCACCATTAATTGCTCTTGAGTGTGATTTGATTTAATTATCAAATGAACAAGACAGTGGCATTCCATTTGTATCTTGAACACCTTCACATAATTAAGTTTCTATCTTTACTCTGAAATATGTTAGCTGCAACACAATTTAATAAGAGTATTTAGGGATATTAGCTTCTACTAACACAAAGTATATGTACCACATTATTCTACATACATACATGCATGTCAAATACCAAAATACAGTTTTTCTTTGTTAAAACTGGTCTTACCTCATTTGTTTTGATTGCGGATTCGCAGGCACCTTCTCTTGAGTGGGGGCTCAAGCTCCGGGCTGCAGGAGCCAGATAGAGGAGCACTGATGGAGCAGGAGAGGAAGGCCGTTTTGTCCGTGCCACTCTTTGGCACAGGCTGGATGACTACGCAGCCCCCAGTGGACAGCAGAGGCAGTGCGTACGCGTGCTCCCCCTCCTCCAAATTAGAGTCTGGGTCCACTTTACTCTCTTTTAAGTTTGAGTCCTCAGCTGGTCCTGTCCTCTTGCCCGGGTCCCACCCTGCCACGGAGCAGTTGTTCTCCTTTAGTGCATCCCGTTCCAGCTCTCCGTTGGCTGGTGCTGAATGACCCTCTGAGGTGGCAGGTGGCAGAACGGGATGCCACCCTGTCCCATTGACTATCACATTACAGAGTGCAGCAGGACCGCTTTGAGCCTGCGCTGGAGTGTGGAGCTGACTCCGGGTTGCTTGTGGACTAAGGTTAGAAATATAAGAGTTCTGCTGGCTCACTGGTGGATTAGAGTTGTGGTGGGGGCTGTTGTTTGTGGAGGGAGGAGTGGAGGATTCCAGTGTGTGCGTTTCAAAGCCTCCCTCATTTCTTTTAGCTTTACGTTCCCGCTCTGAGGCGCCCCCTTGTGCCCAGTCTTTTGCCTCTTTACACTGTCCCTCTGCACGTGGAGACCTTGACTCTGCTTCCACTTTGACCTGAACCTCTCCCACTGCACCACTGTTAGTAACATGTTGCTTCTGGCCCACAGTTAGATCAATCACTCCCTCCATTAATTTGGAGCTGCCAGTCATACACGAGGTCCCTGAACTGTCCTCAGTCTTCACAAATAAGTCACCTTTAGATGTCCTGGTCCTCTCTGAAGAGGTACATCCAGGAGACATGTGCTCCACCCCAGACAGGTCTTCTCTGTCCCCTCCATTGGCCCCCACAGTGGGGCCACCTGAAGAGGACGTCTCGCTGGACCTTGGGCTGGGTTGGACATGTCCACTGCTTTCAGGTTGGTCCCTTGGGCTCTTGGGGTTCATAGGGATGGGTATAGGGATAGGGATGGGAACAGGAAGAGGAACTATGACCGGGTATGGAACTAGAAGGGTGGGTGGGGGCACCAGAGGGGCCAAAGATGGCATACCAAAGTTCATCATGGGGGGCAGGGGTATTGGACCATTGTGCATCATGTTGACAGGAGGAAATGGGGGTAGACCACTCATCGGAATGCCCGGATGAGGGGGCATCATACCAGGGTTGGGGTTTGAACCGGGGTGTACATGAGGGGACAATAGTGGTCGGTGCATGGGACTAGACGGTGGGCCTAGGGTCCTGGGGGGAGGAGGGGGTCCAATACCAGGGATGGACAGAGGGCTGTTGGGTCCACCAGGATGAGAGGGGCGCAAGAATGGGGGCCGCATCTGCTGCATCATCTGATGCTCCATAAAAAGAGGCAATGGCATGGGGCCCCGGGGGGTCATGACCATAGGGGGGCTGCCAGAAGGCATCCCCACAGGTGGATGCAGAGAAGGGACAGGTGGTGGAGCAAGGGTGGGGCTCTCGTGTGGTCTGGGTGTGGGGATCTTTGCAGAGGAGGAGGATGGAGAACAGACTGCACTGTTGTCTGAAGGAGAGGTGACAGAGGAGGTGGTAGTGCCCAGGACAGAGGAGCTGGACGGGCCCCCGGGTGATGGAGCCTTCCTCCTCAGGTCAGCCAGAGGTGAGCCCCAGGACTCTGGGGTGAGGAGCTGCATCCCTCCCCCACAGTCGGCTTTACTGTCCCCCGCTGAAGGGTGTCCTGGGTTACACAGTCCCCCGGGCAGCGCTGCCTGGGTCTCCTTGTAGAAAATGTCCATCTTGTATTGGTTGAGACATTTGGCACTGCAAAACTGCAGCCTCCGCTCCCCGGCTCCAAAGTCCAGATACTCCTTTGTGTGTCGAATGTGTTTGCACCAGTCACACACCTGCAACACACAACATTGCATCAGCGCCGTCACACTGCCTCCTATAGGCTCATTTAGGAATTACACCACAGAAAGTTCTACCCTTACACCATCTGGACAGCTCCATTATGAAGGGACATTTCCTCAAAGCTGTAAATAAATGTCTGTGAATTCGTCTAAATCTTTTTTTAATGATATTTTTTCATCTCTTTTTCGATAAGGGAACTAAATTTATATTTAAAGTAGTTAGTAAAGGTTATAATAATCACAACAAAATAATCACTTCATACCAAATACTAAGAGAAAGGGTCCTCTTTGCCTCAAAACTTAGGTAAAAGTTTGCTCAAATTAATCTATTTGTGGCCACTTTGCAATAATATACTTGCTGACTGAACCCTCAATCTCAGTATGCTACATGGAGGAGTTGTGTAAAACATTCTCCCATTGAGAAGTTGTCCCTCCTCTCTGCAGCGGTATTTCATCAACATTAAACAGCTTTTCAGCACAAAAAGAGAAGATTTTTCTTGAGGAAGTAAATGAATGTGACCCTGGTGCAGCAGATAGCAGTGGGCGAACCCTGAACACGGCGTTGGCTCGTCAGGCCACACGCGGCTCCCTCGCTCAGCGCAGGAGGAGTGGCAGGCCCTCGCTGCACATAATTAAGGCATTAATCAGTTGTCAGACCCCTCAACGACATCCATCCATCACAGGGACCCTTGAGCCCCCCCGCTGAATCTTAATAAGTTCAGGGATGCAACCATAAGGTGGAGACAACATTTTTGCACACTGTGTACTTGGCTTATTTGGTCCAAAGCTGATGTAGACTTATATTTTTTTTTATATAACGAGGTATCTAAAATGGTGACTACTGTACTGACAAGACAAGATGCTGTGAATGCTTTACTATTACTATTCTTGTTATGACTGGATTCTGTAATAGTTGGATGTGGATAACATTTTCATAATAACAGTAGCCATAGGTCAAGAATGAAATGGTGTGTAATTAGCCTGAGCTGGAGGGAGGGCATCTGATATAATTGTTCAAATAATTAAAATGTGGGCCCTTGAATTGCAGTTAAAATCTTGGGAGAAAAAAGTTAAATGAAATGGAATATGGAAATGATTCCTGGAATCTTCAAGCTGAGAGAAGTGAGAAGAGTCAAGTCAGTCCACAAGGTTTCAGAAATAGATAAAGTGATTACTTACTAATTATCAAGATTTCTTAGAGTGTGGTACAAATAATTTTTTAGTTTTTTTTTTGGTAAAACTGTCGCTTTTCACAGTTAATTAAAGAAAATACTGCTCTACTTTTCCTAATTGAGCTACATGTGAAAGCAAACTTCTTTAAGCCCCATTTTGCTCTCTAATTGAGTTTTGGTAAAAGGCCCTAAAATTGGTCAAATGATTAAAGGTGAATATTGAATTATTGCAATCAAATTCCATTTTGTGAATTTGATCAAAAGAATGTTCTAATGTTGGCACGTTGTCAGATCAAGGCTGAACCATGGAGACCCACACAGACCCTGCTGGTGCTTAGATGTATCTTTTCAATTGCAGTAAGCCCTGGCTAACTCAATGAGCAGTGACAGAGTAAAAGTCAAAAGATGCTCTTGGAAGTTGAGTTGAATTACGACAGACCCTGGATATTTTCAATAATAAATGTGTTGAATTTTCTCAACTGGGAAAGACAGATGGAGGGCACTTAACGACTTTGTTTCTGAGTGAAATTTGACTGCATTTTGCACTAATGGAGTTGTGCATTCTCTCACACTTTGCTCCTGACTGTAGCACTCACAGATGTTTGCAGTTCGCTGTAATTATGGTCATTTATTCTCATCGTCGTCACTGTGCCGACAGTGGTGGTGTAGTGTAATGTTTGTTTTACAGCAATTAGAAAGCTTCCAAACAAGTGCAGTCACCTCAGGACATGGTGCTATCTTGTTTTAAAGATGCCTCTTAAAAGTATAATATCAGGAAAATCCACTTTTCTTGCCCCAAAATGATCAGTATCAATACTTATAGTGAATTCATAAAGTTTGTCATATTATCAGCCATCACCTACCGGTTTGGACTGGTTTGGGACTGGCACATAGAATAGTAGATATTGACTCTTTAAAAATCTCTTTAAAATCCATGCCTTCCCAAATTCCCTTGGATGAGGAAGGATTAAAAAGTAGATATGCTTTTATATTGAAAACATTGTCTAAACACTAAAATGAGAACACTGGAAATTAAAAGACACATTTTTTTCAGTGAAGGATGCTATATTTCACTGACAAGAGTTGAAGCTTTGTTCTTAATATTTTGCCTGGTAAAGTAAAAGAAATTAAAATTAAAAGGCAATAGCTGTAACTCCACAAACTCTACAATACTAAGCATTTTGTAGCCCTGTGCTGTATGTACTGTATTTCTGTATATGTCTGTGTCATTAAACACATTGTCAGTGGTTGTAAAGGAGTGTGTGATGAATGATATTGATAATGAATGGTAAAGAGATGAGATTTTAACAGTTGATAGAGTTTGAGCTGGTGCAGGCTGTTGGCAAATGAGAGGCTTAAGCAGAGAGAGAGCAGGAGGGAGCAGGCCTGTGTATCCCTCTGTTCAGGTCGATATATGAGTCTTTTGACACTTCTCAGATTGCTGCCATAAAAACACAAGGATTAAAGCAATGAAAACTGAACCAGGTGCTTCAACTGAGCAGGCACTTTAGGTTTGACTCCCAACAATCTGCAAAAAGTCTTAAACAAACAGTGCAATGCTAAATAGTGTTGTAGTGCTAAATCTGTAATCCTCATCTAATGACAAATCAATTATATATATAATACAATACAAAATGTTTCTTATGGTTATTGGCTATGTGATATTATATCATAATATGGTCAATTAACTCTCCAACTGAAAAGAAGTTTATGAAATTGAATATTTTTGTTACACAGTATTTACATTTTACATTTTGTGGAAGTATGGCATAAAAGTTTAACTTCTCTACAAATACACTTAAATCACCAGAACCAACATTATACTGCAAAAAGAATATCTATAAGAGTTACTTGAATTTGAAATCAGGATATTAATCCTACTTTGGAGTATATGACTTTTGACTAGTTGAAATTTATTTAGTTGCCAGTGTACTATAGTTACTCCATTGACATATTTACTTTCTTGCTTCAGATGAAACTAGTTGCATATTGTACATCTCACACACAATTAAATGTAGCCGAGTCAAAAACACTTTAATATTCTGAATTCAAGTCCATTTAACTACCTCTAGAGGATTTTTGTAGTGTAAACACTGGATGAGGCCCTAGATCTGAAGTTCACCTTATCTGCGTGCGCCATTGCAGTCAGTCAGGCTGATGTGACACTAAAGGCCGTTCTCACAGAGCAGGTGAATGTCAAGAGCACTGTATTTCAGCTCTCACAGACGAGGATAACTGTTCTGTATAGGCCGAGATGAAGGTGTTCTGCTGGAGTGGACCGGAGGGAGACATCATATAGCTTACATCTGTTATTTAAGGCTCACAGCTTACTTTAGTTTGGTCCTGCAACCTCTTATATTTCCTGATGTCTGATATAAACAAACAAAGTGGTTTTCTTTCAGCATACAAATGATAGAAAGATGGAGTTTCTTTTTCATTTTTCAAATACTTAAAACATATTTAACAGTGTACAGTTCAAAAGTGAATAGTAACAGTAGTAGAAATATAGATAGTAGATAAATAGTATAGAAGTGATAGAAGAAACAGTAGGTAGTAGCAGAAGTTGTATGAATGGTAACAGGTTAGTTTATGACCACTAAGTGTAAATTGGTATATGGGTTATTCGGCTCTTGGTCAATAGTTATAACGTCTACCAGTATTAAATAAATTATTGTTCAAATACGTATTTCATTAACCTCTCTATGCCTTTAACTAGTAGTTAAGCAGTAATATATGATCCCTAATCTATAGTATTGCTGCACTAACTAACTGTAGGCCTGTGGCTGCAGTTTAGGCCTTAGGCCTGCAGTTTTTTTGTTTTAGTTTTTTTTCTGTGACACTAACCTTCAAAGTGTGTATTGTGTTTTCAGTGTCACTAAGATTCATGTTAAGTAAAGATTGGACATATAGATAAACAATTGTCTGTGCAAGTAGACATTGTGTAACCAGTTAAAATAGAAAATTAAACATTTTGTGAATATTACTTGTATCATGTACATTTACTGAAAAAAGTGTTACTGGTAAATTATTTAATGTGGGAAATGTAAACAGAAGATGAATGTATTAAAAATACAAGGCAAAACAAATGTTATGTAGAAAAGAAAAAAGCCTGACTAGACAAGATGATGCTTTTTGTGTGATCAATTTCTGTCATCTACTTTTTGTGATGCCCAATTACGAACCCAGTAATCTCGCTGCCAGACGTCATAAAGGAAAAGAGAAAGACATGAGAATGAAAACATAAAAGCATTAAGATGAGCAAAAGGCATTCAGCTTGAAGTTAGTGATTTGGTCCTTACAAGCACATCGCTGTTTGTCTTGAAGACTAGCCTGGGCGTGTCCTGAGCAAAGCTGTGATGCTGGGGGACTTTCCCACCGAGGCCGTCCTCCTCTCGCGAGGCCTGGGAGAGGGAGAAATAATGGCGCCTTTTTACGGATGGACAAAAATAAACAGAGGCAAAACTTAAGAAACAACACTGATGAACACAATGATGACAGCAAAATGGGTGAATAAAGCATCAACAAAATCATGGTGTGAGGGAGGAGTGTGTGCATGCTGGATCTTTGGTGCACATTCACACTTTGCTATGGATTTTTGTGTTTAACATTGACCCTTTAAGTCTTTTTGATTCATAAATTAAAAAGTATTGTGTCATATGGAAAAAGAAGAAGAAGTAAGCTTAAAGTTCTAGTTCCAAAAGTGGGGGTGGGTTGTGCGACCGTTTCAAGATTATGTCAAATAAGACCATCATCTATTTTAAAAAACTAAACAAAAAAAAACATTAAACTTGATTTAACTTGTATCAGTTTCATTCTATGGTAAGGGTAGCAAGTTAGTTTGGGGGTCCCAGCCTGAACAGTTTGGGAACCCCTTGTTCTAGACCCTATCAACTACAGTCCCTGACAAAAGTCTTGTCGCTTATCCATTTTGTAGAAACAAAAGCTTATAACCTGACTTTAAATTAATCGACTGGTTTTAGAAATGTCTCATATGAAAGCTAAAACCCTCCCAAATTATGTTCAATATACTAAAATAAATTTGCTTCACTGAAGAAAGATCGATCATTTAATGAACACAGAAAGGTCAGATTTTGGCAAGACAAAAGTTTTGTCATCTTGTCATATGATGCACCCAATCCTAGATTACAGCCTCACCTGTGATCAGTTACTGATCAATCAATTAGTGGGTGTGTATAAAAAGAACCCCAGCACACCAGACCTTCACATCAACTGCAACTTGACCTCTGACAACATGCCTAAGATCCACCCTGAGACCAAAGCGTTAATTATCAAGAGGCTGAAGACCAGATCCACTGCTGAGGTGGCTGACACCTTCAATGTGTCTCAGCGTCAAGTACAAAGAATAAGAAAAAGATCTGAAATGACTGGAGATGTTTTTGACAAGCCCAGGTCCGGCAGACCCCACAAGACAACTGCTCGGGAGGACCGTTTGTTGATTCGAAAATCCACGGCTAGCCCCTTTTCCACTGCAGCAGAGCTCCACCAGGCCTGGTCACCTCAAGTCCCTGTGTCAACCAGAACAGTTTGTAGAATTCTATCTCGAAATGGCCTCCGTGGTCGAATCAGTGCACAGAAACCAGCACTAAACAAAAGGCAATTAAAAAACCGTGTGGCATTTGCAAGGCCCACAGCCTGCTAAAAGGATGGACACTGGAAAAGTGGCAGAAGGTGGATTTCTCAGATGAATCCTCAGTTGAATTACATCACAGCCGCCGCAAATATTGCAGGAGACCTACTGGAGCCACATGGATCCAAGATTCACCCAGAAAACAGTTAAGTTTGGTGGCGGCAAAAAAAATGGTCTGGGGTTACATCCAGTATGGGGGTGTGCGAGACATTTGCAGGGTGGAAGGCAATATCAATAGCCTAAAATATCAAGAAGTATTAGCTACCTCTTACATTCCCAACCATAAAAGGGGTCAAATTTTGCAGCAGGATGGTGCTCCATCGCATACTTCTATCTCTACATCAAAGTTTCTCAAGGTGAAGAAAATCAAGGTGCTCCAGGACTGACCAGCCCAGTCACCAGACATGAACATCATTGAGCATGTCTGGGGTAGAATGAAAGAGGAAGCATGGAAGGCAAAACCAAAGAATCTTGATGAACTCTGGGAGGCATGTAAGACGCTTTCTTTGCTATTCCTGATGACTTCATCAACAAATTGTATGAATCATTGTCGAACCGCATGGATGCGTCCTTCAAGCTCATGGAAGTCATACAAGATATTAAATATGGATCTCACAGCACCACTACTTAATTCACTGACGTTATGCAACATATTTTTGTATTTGAAGTAAATTATTTGTTCAATTTTCTGTAGGCGACAAAACTTTTGTCTTGCCAAAATCTGACCTGTGTTCATTAAATGATCAATCTTTCTTCAGTGAAGCAAATTTATTTTAGTATATTGAGCATAATTTGGGAGGGTTTTAGCTTTCATATGAGACATTTCTAAAACCAATCAATTAATTTAAAGTCAGGTTATAAGCTTTTGTTTCTACAAAATGGATAAGCGACAAGACTTTTGTCAGGGACTGTAGTTATCTTGTTATTCCCAATATCACCAGCAGTGGTCCCCAGTGAGTTTCCCTCATGTGCCTCCTGTTAAGTCTACACATGCCTGCACATTTAATGATCGTGTGTTAGAATAAGCAAATTTTAGCAACATGACTCATTACAGACCAAGGAATGGGATCCCAAACTAAGTAATTGAGCTATGAATTACTGAGAGAATAAGGAGTGGCTGAGTGAAAGCAAATACTGGACAGGTAAGATACTTGTTGCTTTATATTAATAACACTGAATTGTGCAAGTCTATTAAAACTGAAGAGATAACACAAATTCAGTTTTACTAAAAGAAAAGGATCTCTAGCCATTCAATATGCCTCCTCTTAGCATGATGTTTTTCTGGCTTAATGTCAAATGTAATCATCAAATGCACTTGTATCCTATATAATAAAATCTCCAGTGTGTTGTAATTATGTTACCATTTTACAGCTTTGGAGCAAAGCCACATGCTGCCTGCCTATCACAAGTTACACAAAAATGCACACGACTATAAAGTGTCTTTAGTCAGTCTAAAATGTATGTCTTAACCATAGGACAGAAGCTCATGGTAGAGGCGCAAGTCTACCCTTAAAAACACTCAAGTCATTAAAAGTAAGATGCATAAATAGTTATTTGTACTGAGAAAGGGTACCAAGGTCAATAATAGTTTAGAACTCCTAGCCTAAATACAAAAAAAAAAACAAAAGTTATTTGATACACCCAAACTACAAAATTTGTAAACAGTTGTTCTTGTGTTACTTTAGGAGAAGAAACATTGAAACAGAAAGTGATATTATTCCACACAAATTATACATTTTAGTAAGTTTTAAGTTTTTACTTTGTCATAACTATAGAGCATCGCGTTTCGGGGTCATGGTTAGAAGATGGACGACTGACAACAACTAAACTGTAGACTGTCACATTCCTGCACCTGTAGTTGTATCTGGCCAGGCACTTGAGGACACCCTCCCTCACCCACATGAACTACACCGCGGTGCTATTATTCTGTTTCCAGTTTGTGCCCTGACCCTCTGGCCCGCAGCCAGCTCATTTACATACTGCACTAATGAGCTGTTGGCACTGTGAAAAAGGCAGACGCAGGGAGCCACACGGATGAAGGAAGCAGATTAAAATAGAAAGATGTTTCTGTAGATACAGTAACGCTTTGGGAGATTATGGCTAAATATAGCATTCAAAGTCAGTCATCATTTTGTTTTGTATGCCTATTGTCCTATTGTGTGTTTTGGTCTAGCTCCTGCGTCATCTCTCTGCAGTAGTTCCTTGTGTGAGTGTGAAAGCATTACACCGGAGCAGTGTCCCCTCTGGCGACACCACTGTCCTCAGGGGACCAGCTGCCACCGCGCCTCATCCATCTGGGCACACACACATGTCCAGGTGTGCCCGCCTGTCACCTGCCAAAAGAGCTGCCTTTCCCAAAGAGAGACACTCCAGGCTTGAGCTTTTCAGATCCAAAAACAAACACCACAATCCTGAAAGGAAGGTGCCATCTTGGAGCTGGCAAAATCACAGAACTGGAGTTTCAGCCTCACAAAGAGACCAGAAACTTACTGTGCAGAGGAGGTTTGCTCTCTTTTTATTATGGGATTTTTCGACAATGCAAATTTGTGCTTTAAAATAATGTTTTTGTCTGTTTAATTTCGACAAAAATTATAGACATAGATATAAATATAGAGACAATATTAAATGATTACCATTATTAAAATGCCAAGATCAAATCTCAAACAATAATGATTCACAAGCAACAATGGCTGTCTTTGAGAGGAATTTAAATCTTACAAATGAACACACACATCCCATTATCTAACAGGTCAGCAGAGTTTCACTGTTGTGAAATGTGATAATTGCTAAAAAAAAAAAAATGGACAGATAGTTTATGTCTAAGTTTTGATTTAAGACGAAGACAATAAATGCTTGCCACAGCATACAGATTCTTAAATCAGTTATGTTCTACTAGTTGTGTCATTTAGGTAACCAAATACCAAATACTTAGGCATATTTGTTATCATCATATATTATAAAATGTTTTTTCTATAACTATTATTTGGCTCCTTACTAACTCTTGGGTCATAGAAGAGAATGGATAGTCTAACAAAAATAGATATTGTCAAGATTTTGTCATAGCCAAAATTAATTTTTATTTTCAGAGAAACTGAAGCTGATTTATTCAAACTCTGTGGTAAAATCCAGCACTTGAATTGTGTGCTGCTGGTGAACATTCAAAATGATGGAAAAGCACTGTCATAACAATGCATTAGAAACACCGCATTTGAATAGCGCCGTTGTCTACTTTATCACTGCTACAAGTTTAGAATATGCCACACAAATCCAGGTAAGTTGGTGTACAAGACTTTTACAATAGCATCACCTAGTTAGTGTAAGTTACTTTGGTCTTTATTTGAGCTGAATGGCTGGCAGCTACGAGATAATCACCTTCCTCTGTGTGCCCTCAAGCTGTGTCAGGCAGGCCTCAAGGCTCCCTCACGCCGGGACGCCTTCGATCGCAAAACGCACACACAACTTTTGACTTTCTCTTTCCCTCACACACACACACGCACGCACGCACACACTCTGATTCTCAAATTCTGGGCATGCATGAATCTTCCTTGGCAGTTGATGGAGATGCAAAAGTAAATTGCAAAGTGCCAGGGAGTGTTCTGGAGAAATATGTGTGAGTGTGTGTGTTTTTGACATTTCTGGGGCTGACATGAAGCGGCACTCTGCCCCCTCGCGCCTGGGGGCTGCTCCCGGGGAAAGACACTGATGGAGGTCTGGGGGTCTCCGGGGGGGAAATTTCATGGTGTGAACAAAAAGCTTTGCACCGCGACCTGTAAAACATAAGCTGCAGTCTGCTTAACGTGCTCACTGCCTTTGGTGAATATTTTGGAGGAGGAAGCTACATTTGCAAGAGTGTACTGATGAGTGGTTCACACACTGTGGTGCAGAAATCATTGGCAGTACATACACTTCAGTATTCATAAGTTTTACAGCCTTCATTTCTAATCAATATTTTGTAGAATATATTATTGTAATTCATTAATGTAGTTTCTGTCCTGCTTTGGTCTACTCTGCTTCTTTGCTTATTGTGGGTGGTTGATGATGTCCTTGAGCAAGACACTCTGTCTCCTAGTCAAATGTAATTCTTATTTTATAATATTAAATGCTCATGAACGTGCTTGTCTCCATGGAAATATCTTTGTCTTGAATATTCCACAGTATGGCATTGAACATATCTATCTTGCTTTTATTCAGTTACAGTTGTTTTTATGCCAGTACAACATGCATTTTACTGTATGCAGGTTTTCCTTTCCATAGATCTGACCTGTACCTCAGCTAGCGTCATCTGCTTGTGTACACAGAGATATAAAAGTTTAATTCCACAGGATCATCCATGCAAAATAATAACATCTTGATAGAGACAAGCAGGTGGTGGATAGCCAGGCTGGCGTCACCTAGTGCCTCCGCTCAATTTCATTTCTCTCCAGCGACTACGTCAGGAATCGGAATACACTAGACGGTTCACAAAAACCCCGGAAGTGCAAGTCCGGGCACCAGCCAATCAGTGAAGAACGATACATTCTGTGATGTCAATGATTCCTGAGATCGAGGATTTAAAGCTGGAACAAAGAGAATGTTTGTTGAATTTTATCAAGGGGAAAGATGTTTTTGCCCTTCTTCCTACGGGATTTGGCACATTACATACGTCACAACCAAATAGCAATGATTGGTTAAATTTAAAAAAGTACCCATTTACTGTCGAGTGAACGAATCCTAATGCTGCGAGGCCAGATAGTTTCTACGAAGTGAAACCGGCTGATGACTCAGGCTAGGTGGTGGGTCCTCTGCCAGAAAAAATGTATTCTTCTTTAATAATGCATTAAATAAACTTGGTGACTGGAGCTGGGATTGAACCATAAAACTTCTCGATATGGGGTGACCACTGTATCACCTGAGCCACTGTTGAACACTTTAGCCCATTACGCCATGCAACCCATACTATTCAAGGTTGTAGTTATGGTTAAGTGTACACAAATCCCAGCTGTAGACATCTCATTATTGGTCACATTGCAGCAACAACAGTCTGTATTTCATCACATCTCCTCCTTGGGCTCTGTATTTATTTTGATTCCTGCGTGTATCTTTTCAATCCTAGCCTTAGTGCTTTTGGACAGGTTATGTCTCCACGCACATCCGTCTAACCTGTACCATTCTGCTGCCACGCTTCACATTTACGCAATTCATCACCCTTAATTGCCTAAGTTCTTCTTGGCACAGTGTCCTCTGCGTGTTTATCTGTGTATGTGTGGGTGTGGGATAGACAGTGGAGCAGCTTCTAAATACCTGAACTCCAAAGCCAAATTACATTAATCCATGAAAAACACTCAGACTTTGCCACCGTTTTGCTATCTCTCCACACAAGCTGTCTCTTACCAAAGTGGAAAATTAGGTTGCAAGTTGTCAAGAATTTACCCACAAACTAATGGATATAAAACTAATAGCTAGACAAATTAATTTCAGTATACAGCAATGTATAACAGCTATAATCTTTTTCATATGAAGTCCAGCTACATGGCACAACTGAAAGACATTATTTCAACATTATTCTGTGATGGAAATAACATTACATTATGTACAGACTTTTGCTCAAGGAGATGGATAATTGCCAGGATTAATACAGTATTTTGTTTCTGGTGGAGTTTAAAATGAGGTGTGTTAATACATAAATGTTCTAGTGTATGTGTTTTTTTGTTTTGTTTCTGTTTTTTTCCAATTTGGACATTTTAGTATTGTGACAACACTATAGATAAGTAGCAAGTAGTGGATCTGAACGTCTTGAAATCAATAGTGCACAGTACAGTGAGGTGACAGACAGGATAAGTGAGAAAGCAGCAGCCCTCTCCATACAATAATCCACAAAGGCTTAAGGCATTCAGTAAACAGGCAATAAGCGATTAGCCCCAGTTAAGCTATCCGTCATCTTCCACTCTATCTGCTGCAACAGAGCTATGCAGAGATATGAAAAAAAGAGTCACCCAAGGAGGGGATCAGGTTTCTCGCATGAGGCAGCTGAAGATATTTCATGCAACATAACGCCAAAGCCCACCCCCAATACTTCTGTAACCCTCTGCCCCCTACCCCGCCATGTTTATACCCTTTGCTCTATGCAAAACACACGCCACTTTTTTTTTTCTATTGGGATAAAGGGAGGCTGCAGGCCATGTTGTTGTGGCCAAGCTTGTGGGTGCATGAGAAAGGAAACATGTGGGTATCACTTACACAAATGGCCTGCATGAATGTGCGCGAGCCAGACAAAATACAGAATCTGAGCTGTGTCCTGTGTTACCGAGGTTATGCATTGTGCTGACGGATGGAGAGCATGTCTGCCATGTAAGGGGGGAGGACTGTGACAGGAGGATGTTAAGGCTGTAGAAAGACTGTATAAATATACAAATATATACTGTATATTTGTGTGTATCTTATGCTGTCAACTACAGAGCTCAAAGCAAATTTAGTACAATTTGGTTTGTTTAGAAATGTTCCAGGTCACATTACTACAGTTCAGCCTGTCACGATTTTAAAGTGATATACTGTACCGCTGAAGCAAATATAGACAATAAACGATAATATAGAAACCAAACCATAATGCAGAATTATCCCTCCAAAAATTAAATGTGCAATGTTGTTGAGCTGCAATAAATAAACAGCAAATTGTACAGTAATCTATTTATAATATTTGTTCATAATTCAACTCTCTACAACTGTCTAATCATATTGCTGAAGAGAATATCAAAAAAATTCCCATGACAGTACAGCGAAGAAAACACACGATAAATATTGACCCCCAAAAAGTATTATTCATTGGTCAAATATTGAACAATAAGTAAAAATAGTAATTTTTGTGACAGGCCTAACTATAGTATTTATTCAATCTGAAGACTAATATAAATCTCAGGTATATTTGTTCAGTTGTTTCACATTTTTACTTAAACATAAAGCAAATATTTTAGACATTTAGGGTTTCTGTCTTGAAGGTGCACTGTAAAAAGTTTCAAATGGACGTACCTGTCTCTCTATGGAGAATGTTATAGCTTTGCCTGAAATGTTTGTAGAGAAGCAAGATGTAATTTTGAGCCATAAAAACACCCATAATGAAATAAATGTTTAGATAAGTAACGCTATACTGTGGAACATGTACAAAAACAGGTGGGGTACCCTACATAAGAACAGAACACTGCATCTTTAAGACAGCACTTCAGTTAGTTGAGATTTACTAGTTATTAAAATACCTTAGTTAACTTCAATAATATAAGTTAACTTTTCAAAACCGTTTATCACTTACGCGTCCCTTGCTCAGTGGATTCTTGCAACAGCGCAATGATGTGTAATGCTTATGACTGCAGTTCTGATTGGCAAATATTTTACAAAGTTTATAGCACATGAGTAGATTTATGCGGGGATAATATTTCAGTCAATATAAGTCATCTATTCAAGGCACGCCACTCAAAACGCACACACTATTATTTATTTATGTTTAAACATTTATCTGTCATCACTATGGCCAAGAGATACCGTAAACACGCTAGTATGAGTTGTATATTATAGAGGGGAGCGCCAAAAGAAAGTAGTCCATTACAGAAATTGGGAAAAGTTTATGGAGTAGGCAATGCATGGTATGGTCTTGCAATGCTATTAAGATTTGAAATTAAAAACTAAATTGTAGTGATTTAAGATGGTTGAATATAAAGTGGGCTGTTTAATTAAGTGTAATTTCAAACTATACAGGAATTGAAGAAGCATGCTGATTACTAATCTGCACTTGAACTAACACATTATAATTAAGTAATTATAGGTTCTTCATGGTAGACAGTTTAGTAATAATGGTCACATTAAAAACAGACCTAGAATCACAATGGGGTTAGAGGTAATAAAACATGTACATTTCTAATAGATTTTCCTTAAAGGGACAGTTCAGAATTTTGGACATAGGACTTCATGTGAGTGTTGGAGACATGTGGAGATACTTTTTAAAATATTCCATCCAGTCCTTGTATTTGTAGAGGTCACTTGTGCTAGGCTAGTGCATGTCAATGGCCATAGTTAGCCTGCCACTAAAAACAGCCTTGTCCACTCCACAAAACACCCGAAGCAAATCTATTATTACACCAGACTGTCCATGTAAATATCTGTGTTGATAGAATAATGTCTGAAATAAAACTAACCTTGCATCGCATGAATTGTTGCATGTTGAAGAACTATTTTCTCATATATCAGTCTGCCACTGCCAAGCTTTCTATCAGGAAGTACAACTCCCTGCTGCTGCTCAGACATAAATCCTTCAAATGCAAATGCTACAGTCTGGTGTAATAATAGATTTGCTTCGGGGGTTTCGTGGAGTGGGTACGATTTTTAGTGACAGGATAACTATGGCCATTGACATGCACTAGCCTAGCACTAGCGACCTCTGTAAATACAAGGACTGGATGGAATATTTAAAAAAGTGTATCCACACTCCTCCCACACTCTGGCTCACTAGGAAACGAGGTCTTATGTCCAAAATTCCTAACTGTACCTTTAACCTTTTGCGTCAGCTTCAAACCTGGATGAATGGGGAGGATTGTTCATATCTTGTAACTAGTATTTTGATAACATGCCTCTGTTTGAGTTGTCTCTGTTGTGAATTTCTTCATTTATCCTGGCTTGAGACTGATGCAATGAGTAGACTGGAATGTTTTGATTCAACAGTTTTCAATAATGAATCTAGAATGAGGACAACATACACAGCCTGACAGTATACGCAATTGTGTTTTCATGCTTTGAAATAAGTGCCCAGAAATAAATAAAAAAAAACATACAT
Source organism: Boleophthalmus pectinirostris (assembly GCF_026225935.1). NCBI lineage: Eukaryota > Metazoa > Chordata > Actinopteri > Gobiiformes > Gobiidae > Boleophthalmus > Boleophthalmus pectinirostris. Next base: position 19,694,379 of record NW_026570971.1, on the reverse strand, counting down.
TTTGATATGAAAAAGAAGAGTCTCTAAGTGCACCCTGTCTTTCCGTCTAGTCCTTTGTGCGTAAAATGTGATTATGTATTGAATGAAAAGCTGACTCCAGGACAGACAAGCAGGACAGTAAAACACAGCATACTCACAATGTAATTCCTTATATATCCCAGCTTCGGTACAAGAGAGAGAAAGAATTGTTTAACTGCAGTCATCTGACAAAAATGACAATTTAATAACAAGTGCGGCAAGTGTGTTTTTGTGGCTCGATCCCTATTCAATTTACAAGTGTTTTGGAGTGAGGATTTATAGTAATTATAACCAGGGGACTGTCACTTTATTTGCATTGTGATGTTGAAGTGTCTTATTCATTAAAAGCGTTTGTCTTTTTCTTACCTTGTTCCTTTTGAAATAAGCGCGGCGGCAGGCGGCGAAGCACTTCTCGCTACAGAAGTTCTTCAGCTCGCTGCCCATGCTGAGGGAGTAGCGCTTGACTCCGACCTTCTGGCACCAGGCGCACATGATTTGGACATTAGAGGCATCTTCGTCTAAAATAATGAAATAAAAGGTATGAAAATTTGAGTTATGATTTAGTTCTGCCCTGTCTTTCATCTCCGGACACAGGTTTGCACCTCAATACAAGGATTAATCATTAGGCATTCAGCTATTTAGATTTGAATGTGCAAGTCTATTCACCAAAATTACATATGAGGTGCTTTTTTTACACTGCAGAAAATCACTGGAATTTTTAATTAACACTGATGTCTTCTATAATAACCAAATGTGACCTTGTGGTTCAAACGTGGTTAACTTTTATTGTCTGATTGGGAGCACAAAACATGTAAGAATGGCATCTGTTAAATTAGCGGTTAAGGTATGCAAGCTCCACATGAATGCAACAAATGGGTGAATTAAGCAGGGGTCAGATGACATGAACTTTGCTAATTCACTTTGGGCTGCACGGCTGGTGAATTGTATTTTGTAAGATGTGCATTGGCCTGACTCTAAACTTAATATAATGACATAATGTACTGCACAAGCTTTTGTGTGTGAAGACAGAAAACTGAAACTTTAATCATAAAAGTAACAAATCTGTAATAATGTTTATGTGTTATTTGGATTGAGGGAGATGTTTTAATGCTGTTTGATTTTGTAGTTCCTTTACAGAAGACCTTTACAGGGGACTTTGTTAAGGGTTGCATATGAAGCAGCAAATATACAAATTCAATATGCAATCCAACTATAAAAGATAATGTGCTATGGCATTTCTAAAGAGGGAAAATGCAAAAATGACATAGAAATAAAAATATAAGTATAGGAATACATACTATAGCTCATATCAAATATTTATTAGAGCTGGCCCACCGGGTGTCGCTCCAGTATGGCTCATGCACCACTACTACTACTACTACTACTACTAATACTACTACTTTGATGAACTTGTATCTAAGAAGAGATGCCAAGTATTTGTATCTGGTTTGGATCCATGTGCATCAGAGTAAATCACAGCCTCGCAAACTGAGCTTGGATGAATGTTTTATTTATGATTTTTGACTGTTCATAGTTGAAAGATTGGATTTTCATTGGAATTGTGAAGCAAAAAACCAAACAAACAAAAAAACATTTAAAATGAGTTCAAAAGCTACAGATAGGCTATAGAGACATTATTTATTTAAAATGTTGTTATTATTTTATATTATGCTTGTTCTGGATTAAATGTTTAAGCAAAACTATTATTAAACATTTATTTTAATAAGAAAAGGTTTAACATTACGTATCTCAAAAAAAGAGAAAACAAGCAGATGTTGTCAAAATGTTTTGTTTGGCCCACGATTTACTCCCAGTTTTTAATTTTGGCCCTCTGTGAATTTGAGTTTGACACCCCTGATAAGAATACATATATCTTAAACTATGTTATTAATTGATTAATTATTAAATGATTTATTAATCATAATTCTATCAAAATATGAAGGGCAATGTGTTTCAATCATTCCTCCTGATTGAATGATTTGGCATGGCAACAGTTCTCCATTATTATAGCAAAAATGTAATTCAAATCTAAATATTATGTCTTCAAATCAAAATATTATGTCTTCAAATCAAATCAAACCAAACCGGGAAAAAATAATTAGTTCAAAATGCATTAATAAATGATAATTACCTCACACTACAGTACACACAGAACATTAATGGTACAGTAACCCTGAACAACAATCACAGTCTCAAATAAATCATTTTGGTCAAATGCACAAACCAATGTAATCAATATGTTTTGCTTAACTCCACGTTGAATCTATGTAGCTGTTACGGTTGTGTGGTCGCCGCGGGCAGCAAATCATTTGAACAGACCCAGGGTGCCGCTGGAGTGTGTCCGCTGTGGTGAGCTGTGATGAGCTGTGGGCTTTTAGTGGTGTTGCAATAAGAGAGTTCCTCTGAGATTCCCTGCACTATCCCCCAATTATCACATTATGACTGCGCTGGTGTGAGGGCGAAACAGCTCACCTCCGCTTCAGACTCCGGCCTTGTTCAGATTAATGGATCCACAGAGCAATCCCATTTTAAGTAAGAACTAACTCGCAATTAAGGGAATAACTCTCTGGAGTCCTAAAATCCACATTATAAAGTATGCATTCATATTTTATGCTGCTCTCCCGTTGTTCCACTAGTCCACTGTCTTTCTATCCAAATTATTACTGACTAGAAATACTTTAAATAGGGACACTAAACCGCTTCCAATGAATTATGAATTATGATGCTTCAAGCAAGGTTGCTAACTGTAAACCACCTCTGACGCACTACAGGAAATAAAAATAGATACGGGCCTTAAATGTTAACAAGTTTTACAATTAATGATGCGCTATGAAACTGTTAATTCTTTGACTGTACTGTACCACAACATAGGTCAAAACTAAGGCCTAGGTAGCTGAGTAAATGACAGCATTTACTCAATTGCAGGCACTTTTATGGCTGAAAAAGACTTAGTTTGGAGGAGTCACCTGCTTGTCTCCATGGAGATATAATACATGTGTTTTATGCCACTTTGTGGGACATTCTAGACAAAACAATAACAATGAAAATAGGAGGTTTTTGAGCCTTACATGATAAAATTTACATAGTGCTATACTTATGTCTGTTTCAGTCCAAAGTTTATGTATGATGACATTCGTTACAATTAACAAAGAGTAACTCATATGCATGTTTTAGATATGCATCATTTAGTCCATTTTTGGCTTCTTTCCACACCTGTCTTAAAAGTTGCATCTGCATATTGACAAAACCTCCGCTAATTATGCCACTGCCACACAAAATGCCCCTGTCCACCGTACCTGCACCTCACAGGCTTCTTTGGGGGTTTTCTGCACGGAGGCATGAATAATTGAGCTTATGTTCAATGGAGGAGGATGTCGGCTGGGTAGTGGTGGCGCGCGGTGCTGGGTTTGTGCCTGGTTAAAAGTGGGAGCGCACCATCTGTTTCCCCGCCTCACAAGGGCCAGGGGGACTGCTCTCTGGTGATGCCAAACCAGGGCGTACCAACCCCAGCGTGCACCGTGGCGAGGCATAATGAATCCAGAGCCTGGCCGAGAGAAGCCGACTTTTCCCTCAGAGAGTCGGAGAGGGAATATTGACACAGGGCAGGTGCAACTTAAACAAGGTGTACAGCAGGTTGCATGCTCATTAGTGGCCTATTTTGAGGAGATGTAGAGAGAGTTTCTCATAAACACAGGCTAAGAGGTTGTCTAAATAAGCAAGCAGGTCTTTAATTTGAGTAATCTTTGCAGGGAACAGCTGTTGATAGGGGAGTGGTGGAATGTAGCAAGATTCTTCCAAGTCTGGAGGACAGCACAGACTACTTCTAGTAGTAAAAGTAATAGTAATAGTAATATAAAAAAAAATATATATTTATTTTTTATATTATTTGAAACCATTATTTATGCAGTGTCAAAAGTTAAAGATGCACTACGTAACTTTCCATCTTTTAAGGTACACTTCAAATTAGCATTTGACCCATTCTTCAATTCTGCTGTGGAAACCTGGCAGGATCAGTGGGAGCCACAGTGGGAGCCAAAGTGCCATCCCCGCTGTGCATGTTTTGGAGAAAACCCACCCAGACACACTTATTAATATGACTATAAATATAAATATTAAAAAAATAAATAAAAATACACAGACACCGAGAGAAACATGCAAATGCTGCACAGAAAGGCCTGGGATTCAAACCCAGAACCTTTTTGCTGTGAAGTGAGAGTGCTTGCCACTCAGCCACAAAGCTGCTATAAAAACATATTGTGGGACATTCTAGGCAAAGTAATGACATTGCCATGGATGCAGGCAGATGATATAGACTATATAGAATAGTTACACAGTTCACTTTGACGTGTAGAGAAGTTATTTTTAAAAGAGATTGCTCCCGGTTTGATCAGAACAAAATTGAATTGATTGTTTTTGTATTATAATCTTGTATTGTATCCATTATAGTAATAACTAAGTTGATGCATTTCAAATCTCCACACCATCTGGTTTTGTGACAGAAGCATTTTTACATAAGGACCTGATGAGCTCAAAATGACCTTGATCTTTGTAAACATTCAAACTGTTGCAATACGTATAAAAAAGGTGATTGATAATTGTAAACATGTTTCTTTTAGTTGCATAAGCTGTGTGTTTGTCCCTAGAAATGCCAGAGGGGTCCTACCTGTGGGGGGCTTGATGAGTGGGGGAGGGACCATGGGCACGATGATGGGCAGGTGCTCCTTTGAGCCTGAGGAGGGCGCTGCACTGGAGGCCTCGGTGACTCCATTTCTGTTGGCGGGCTGAGAGTGTGAACTGTTGGCCCCATCCGGAGAGCATTCACCACCCCCCTCCGAGGAAGAGCCGAGTTTTGGCAATGAGTTTTCTGGATGGGAACAGAATTAGACCTAGATTTAGACAAACTTTTCTGATCCGCAAGGGAAATTATTTGGACACAGTAGCTCACACGTCATCACAATATAATGCAAGAGTAAAAATATAAATGTAATAATAAATGCATTGCAAACATAACAAGAGACTGTTGTCAAAATATTAATAAATATAGACAAATAATACATAATTATACAATTGCATATACTGTTGTATAATTATGCCTTAAAATAAATGAAAATCCTATGAGAAGCACAATAATACATAGCACCTTGAACAGATTTGAAGAAGTATGTTGTATGACATACCAAATTGACTTTATAGCATCATATCATCCACCTTTACACTTTAGGCTTGCATGTATGTACAGTAAAGGTGGGTGATGATGTAAAGTCAAATTGTTGTTTGTGAACCATTTGGAGAAAGTTATATGTTCATTTAGTGTTTTCTGTGTAAATTGTGCAGCTCTATGCTCAATCACTAACATTGGCTAGTTACCTTCTCTCACCTGCTGCTGTTACTGGTCAGCCTCTGTCACGCTCTGAGTGAGTGACAGACAGATTTAACCAATCACAGATAGGCAACCAAAAGTTACTAAGGATGTATTCACACTAGTCCTGGTTTGATCTTAATTTATTCTTTATGTAGACTTGGTTTGGTCCTCTTGTAGTTCTGAATTTTATCTTTGAATATTATCCACCCGTGATTTGTAGCATACTGATTATACTAGTATTTAAGCTCCGATGTAATATTATTGTACCTTTGAGTACAGAGATGTGTTGCGGTGTCTCGATGTCCAGCTGGTCTGAATCTCTCAGTTCCACTTTGTCATAGCCGTACCAGCCCAGCAGCTCATTCATGGTGTTCTCCGCAAAACTCTGCAACACACAATTATGTCATAGTTAGAGCCATAGCTTCAAGGAGACCCAGGTACTATAGGCACAAATTAAGATGTTTGAATACTAAAGATATGGAGCCCAGTTAACTGTTAACATTACAGCTACTTGTCAGTACAGCAGGTTAGCCTTATTGGCACAAATTTCTGTCCAAATGCTGCACATCCAGTTGAGATACTGGTCCTTAACACTTCTTAGCACAGGTTCTTCTCTGGCTATAATGAAGAGAGAAAGCCTATATCGTACGTGACAAGGACGTTACGCCAAATCAACTCAAGTTGATGTTATGTGATGTTGTTCCAATGCAATTACACTGTATCCATAGCAGCTGGATTATATATGGTACTGATGTAAGGGAAATAAACAGGTGGAAAAAACATTAAAGGTACTCTCCACAATATGGCAAAACTTATCTATTTGCATTAAGACATGACACCACCAAGTCATGTTAGGGTCACAGGTCAGATCTATAGAAAAGTGACCTGGCATTAAGATGACATGTTTTTTCAAAGAGATGATTTAGTAGTAAAAGACATCTGAATGAAGACTAGCAGGTAGCAAACTGTCCACCAGAAAAGTTACATACTGCACTTTTAAATATTTAGCAAAAAATGTATTCCCAAGCATGAATAAATTAACTATAATGACTATTGCACAGGTCTATCTTGGCACAGGGTTAACTTGGTTATTTGTGACCAGACTACTGTGGTAATGGAAACACATCATCTGTAATAGAAGATTGGTCATGGGTCACTTCACTTATAACAGTTTTCAAGCCTCAAAAATCGTCATCGTAACTGCAGTTTGATCCCAGCTCTAAATGTACCATGTGGACTGATTTAGCCTTAAGTAAACGTGCTTGTCAATTGACACACAACAACAGCTTGCAGAGTCATATTACCGGCTCACAAGGACAAACACTTTCCCTGTGCAGTTATGTACAGTAGACTGTTGCCGTGGAGATGACCCGCCTTGGCTTCCCATTGGTCGGTTTGTTTTGCATTGAGTTTGAAAGAAACACTTATTCATTTATTCCACATTTCAAAACAGCAGTCCCTCTCCATGACTTAAGGCACTGTTCTGTCAATATGTTGTGGCACATCTGACAACTTGTGCTGTGGCTTTAAATGCCGTGATTTTATTTGGTGTTTCTAATGCGTGGAAAGTTTAAAGTGGTGCTTGTTTATGCGTAAATGCAGTCAGAAATGCAAAAATGAGATACAAAAGAGCTCTTTGTCTTTAGAGAAAAACAAGATGAACTTGAAAACACAGATTAAGATCTTAATTTACAGAATTTATCAGAATTTGATAACATATAGTAACTGTTTTAACCCATAAAGGCAAATGTCACGTTTTGTTTTTGAATGATAATATAGTATGTGTTTCATAGCCTATCAGAAGTAAGATTATTAGAATTTAATGCACTTATCAGTATATAACAGGTCTAGCAATTAGCGAGTATTTCTAAGTATAGGTTTAAAATATTTAACACAACATTTAGTATTCATCTGTTAGGTATCTCTACTTAAGCAATACTCATTTTGATTCCGTACTTTCATTTTGACAAACTAAGAAAAAACACTTAACACTGAGATGTTACATATTATGGAGAAATAAAATGAAACATCCAGTGAATAGGAACACTGTGCCCGTACAGTACATTTAGCTTTAAAGGTCCACCCACATAAATTAAACTAATGTGTCTGTGGCAATAAAGGCTTAACACAACCACCCACTTAACACTAAACTGATGCACAATATCTCGTTGCACATCAGAGACTGTATTTGCTGCCCAGGATCCACAGAAGCATATTGTATCTTTCTATATCTGTGCATTTATCTAATGAAGTCTATAGGAAGGAAATTTCGATAGACTGCATAGGATATTCTCTCACACAATCCAAGTTCAAGTCCTGCTTCTATACAATGGCATGGAAAACAATTGTTACCAAGATATTAATCAATAAAACAAAGATTGAAAGTAAATGCTAATTTGAAGTATCAATACAAATGAAAAATCTCATAAATAAGACCAAATTAAACCTATATTAAATCAAGCTGATGAACACATGGAAAACGATTTAGAAATATTAAAAGAACTGCTACATTTTCTAAATGTCATGGTATCAAAATGAAAATCAAGTCTTCATGTTCATATTTACAACACTATATATTCTATATCTATAAACCTCTCTTTCTTTATAGTATATATGATATATTATATATAATTTATTATAACTATATCATCAATGTCTAAGACTTGGCAGCCTAGTAGACAGTTATTAGTGGCAGTATTTCTGATATTACTGTGTTGACTGAATGGCAAGATGCTGATAATGCAGTTATCATTGAAGAAAACAAAATAAGGTTTGCACTAGGGGTGAGCAATATGCCAAAAATGTATATTTCAGTATTCTTGGAGCCAGATCACAATTTCAATTTGATAATGATTCATGTAAACTCTAAAGTATTTTTATGTTGCCTCAAAGTTATTTTTCTCACACTTTTCACATTGCATTTGGTTATAGCTGCCAGTCTCTCAGAGCATTGCTGAGCCTTGCCCAGGCTGACCAATAATGTTTGTATTATAATAATAATAATAATAATTGTTTGAGCATAGAACTGCATTCAAGAGAAAACTAGTAACAATATGATATGAACAATGAACAATATGATATGATATGATATGATATGACTAAAAAAGCAAACTATCACAGGAATGAAATCAGATTTGTTTTTTATCACCATGGTCCAGCTCTAGTTTGAGCAAATATAAGGGGATCTTCAAATGAAATGTACTCATCTTGGATAAATGAAGAGTTGTGCGAGAAAGGGCATCTTTAACCCAAGTCAACACATAAATCAATGCACAGTAATCTGCCATGATGACCCCATAAGGTGAAGGTGAGAACATCAGAACATTCCTTTTGACTCTTTTATTGGTTGCGTTATATAAATAGTGAAATGCTAATGAGGCTGGCTTATGTTTGCAGTAGTAATAACTTGTGCTTAAACGCTGGTGAGTGACAGAAGAGCCCGGAGGTCCCTGGAAGTGAGATTTAGCAGCACTTCTCGAGCACAGCTAAAGTTAGTTTCACAGAAAGATGTTCAGAAACCACTCTGACATCCACAGAGACAAGCAATTATCACACCAACAGTGATCCACCGACATTTAAAGTTCAGCCTGCCATGCCCAAAAGTTTAGGTTTCTGTCAAATTTCTTCCACAGATAAAGTAAACTATGAGAAAAGGTATACAAAATTAAGAGGGATGAAATGCTGAAAATTCTGCAATATCTTATTTCAATAGATGAGCTCAACAAAAACATTATGCTAGAAAAATAACAAATTCTGAAATGTTTATCAGAAAGTTTACAACTAAACCCACTGAACACTGCTAAAATACAACCACATATGTCACTGCAGTTAGTATGACTACAACTGCTACTGCATCTGTTGTAACTGATAATCCTACAAAACATACAATGAAAACATATCACTCCTGTTATTTGTACCCACTGTCTCCCATTTCAAACACAAGCCAAGGTCTTGCTAAATGTTTTAGTAATCTGGACTTCATGAGCCAATCCTATCAGACCAAGCTGCTACAGCCCCACACTCTGCCTACAGTCCTGACATCAACTGAACAGCTCCTGTTGTCTGGGCCTAAAGCCAGGCTCGACCAGAGGTGACAGCCTTTTCTGTAGCAGCACAGGTCCTCCCAGTCAATACACCAGTTTAAAGTTCATATGGCACGTTAGAATATTATTTAAGTCTAACTCGAAATGTATCCAATGTATAAACACATTCAGGTCTTGGTTTGTTTTATCTCCTATTTTAGTTTCCTAAATGTCTTTTTTTTTTTAATGTTTGCTTGTAAATGATCATTTATTGCACTTTTATAAAGAACTTTAAATTTAAACTCTTCTACTGATGCTATTTCTACAATACGGTTACTATATATACAAATTTTCCACCAAAGGGTATTTTTTTTAATATATTTGTAACTATAAATTCAGACAAAGGTCCAAAGTAAGCCGCTATAAGTGAAATCTGCTTTCATCACGTTCAGCGCACGTGAAATGATCAGCCTCGTAGATGATAACAGGATACATTTACTTGCTAGGTGAAGCCTGTTTGAAGAGGTCCTTAAAAAGTCGGATGTAGCTGAAGCTGACACAAAAACACCGCTTGTCTCTGTGCCACTGTCCTCTGTGTCACCTATACGACTGGAGAAAGTGGGAGTATTATTAAGAGAGTAACCTAATCCTGCCTGGCCCTTCATCAAAGCGCCACTGCCAACTTTGGCTCTGCTTTAGTTACTGAGGAAGAGGTGTCGGAGGAGCAGTGGCAGCTACGAATGATAGAAAACACTGGCTGTAAAGGCTTTTTGTATAGCCATTCAGAGCAAAAGGTTAAATGAAGTCTGGATAAGAGCTAAACCATTCAGATAATAGACTTCTTAATGTTTTATCCAGTTTACTTATTATAACCTTGTTTTGCTAAGGGCTTACACCAATGGTCATGCACACAAATGGTTTTGTTTTTGTTTACCAGAAAAGCATTCAGAGGTTTGTAACTGAACAGGGGTCAAGTGAAGTGCACAAGAGTACATCTGCATTCAACAACAGCATAAACATCAGTGAGTGCTGAGATCTTTCTAAGCCAGATGCCCTACATTTCTGAAATACTGCTCCGCATACACTAAATCTAGACTTGGGATGACACAAGGACAGACTAACTAGTGAGCCCATAATGGAAATAACATTAATCTGTGGGTGCAGTAACTGAGATCAATCCAGTGACTTTGGTACAACATGGACAGTGTGACACACAAACAGCCATTCAGTTTAGCATGTATTTTCTATTAACTACTAAAAGTTACCAACTCTCCCATACATATCTGTAGATGCTTGAAGCTAGAGTACAGTGAGAGCTGACAGTGACACAGGGTCAGGTTTGGCTATGAAAATACAAAGTGTAGGATTGTTGCCAGAATATGAAAGTCTGTTGCTACTGTGATACCAAATCTAAAGTAGTAGTAGCAGCAGTAATAGGAGTAGTAGATGTGAGCCTGGCAGTAGTGCTCGTGTATTGTGCAAACCTTATAATAAGTTGCATGTACTTTTGTGTGACTCATAAACCCCAGCCGTATCATGTCCACAGTTATAGGAACTGTAGTAGCCCCCTCTCTAATTCTGAAGGGTAAACAAGCTTTAAGTGTAACTCCAGCTGGCTCTACAGCTGCTAATGATGAAAATACACGGACAGAGATGCCTGTTGTTCCCTGCAGTCAGAGCCCACACGCCGCCAGGGCTGTGGTAATGATGATGGTGGAAACTGGATCGCTTGTGGCCAGAAACCAGAGCAGGTCACTGTACACCGTGATAAAATTCCCCAATCTACACGCCAACTTTCCCTTCGCGTTCCCTCCATCCTCCTGCTCTCCTCCGCCTTTCCACTCGTCTCTCTATCCTCTGCTTTCATTCCCCTCCACTTTCCTTGATATTTGATCCAGCGCACACACTCGGGTTACAGTTTTTTACAGCTTAACCAGCCCGCTGCTGTATACATTCCTTTCTGCCTGTTTCTGAGCCCACTGTGCAGCCTCCTGTGTGCCCACTGCTCCAATCCCTGATTACTCACCGAGGCTTCTCTTACAGGGCTCACATTAGAAGGGTTGGTTCTATGACAGCTAACAAGGGCGCATTGTGTGTCAGTGAAACTTTTCTTTTTAGTTTGAAATATTGAAGATGTAATGTTGTATACAAAGTAAAGACTTGATACTGTGTCTACATTGTTGGTTTGGATTGAATTTCTGAAGGCTACTGCTTTTTAATATTGACTGTCTTCATGCACAAGTCATTGTGTTAAGGTAATCACCAGAATATACAAAAGCCCCCCTATTCAAAACAGTAACTCATTACTGTAAACAGTAATGAGCTTTGTCAATTAACCTTCAGTTTATCTTAAGTGTTCCCTCTATAAAATGGAAGAAAAAACTCCATAACAATTGAGGAAAACTGCTTCCTCACCCCACTCTGTTCTTTTAAACTAGTTTGCAGTAGCAGCAATCATTTCAGTGTAATTTACTTCACCACATACAATGAAAATCCCTCCACAATGTGTTTCCATGAAATAAAATATTAAAACATTAGAAACTGATTCTTGGTCTCAAATGCGAATCAGCTCAACCATCCTATTCAGACTGGTTGACTTCATGACTATTTGCCTATGGCACTTCCTCTGCACCCCACAAAAAGAGGGGAGCTTTGCCACCCCACCCTAGCTCCCTCAGGACCAGACACTGGGGGATGCCTTCACAACATATTGTTTAAATATAACTCCACTTTGCATTGCCAGCCAATGTCCAGTGAATTCAAATATTACTGAGAAAAGAGATGATATAGCTATAACACAATCAGCAAGTTTTTCATTTACGCATGTTTTGAGTCTACAGTAGGATAGGCTGTGGTGACACATGAACGCGGTTGCTATTTTGGATGTGTGAGTACAAAAAGCCCTTATATCAACCCGGGTTGCTTCAGGACTCGCAAGATGCATGCACATTTGCTTTCCCGTTAAAGGCGTTAAAACATAATGTTGATTACGACTTATCCATATAACTACAGCTATAAATCTATCCAGAGTAGTAGGATTCCCTGAAAATGTGTACAAACAATGAGGGTACAGAGACAAAGCGCTCAGTACAGCAGCAGCCTCGCGCACAAATAGCACTTTCTTAAATCAACCACAACAAACCCCATTTACACTCCCAAAGAGGGTAAAATAAAAGCATAAATAAAAATAAAACCGCGTGTCGTGGGAACAACGGCAGACAATGTGCTCGTGTCGTGTGCGTAAAGCTGACAGACGCACATCTGGATCGGAAGCCTTTGGGCAGCTGCGAGCACACACAAACACATGCACGCATTTCCACAAAGCATCACGCGCCGACGAGTGTTCCCCCATTGATTTAGACTAATTATGCATTAGCTGCTTGTCATGTGCAGCCGCAATTGTATTAGTATTACTGTAGTACGAGCGATGTTGACGCCTTCACTGACGCACAGGATTTTCCATTACCTCTGGGCAAGCCGTGAAGCTAAAAAGCGCTTAAACGGGGGGAACAGAGACGCGGCGCACTAGAAAGGCACAGTGGCATCTCCATTGATTCAAAACTTACTACAGGAGCAGTGAATGGGTGCCGCATCCATTGTGCAAGGTGGCGCTGGCACTGGCACAGACGGAGCGCGCTGCTGGCCATGGCACGGCACTTAACTTATATAGGAATCATGGGATCTAAGTTGGACCATCACCCAGCCAATTACACTAGAGTGTATCATAAATTTCCATGGAGGTTTCAACACGCGAGTTCTGTAAGCACTGCCTCTGCGCGCCCCCGTGCACATGCAGCTGGACAAACCCCTCTGGTGTTACCTTCATCTCCTCGTTTATTTCCCTCTTCACCGGGTGAGCTGGTTTTCTGCTGCGCTTATTTTCCGGAGGTCTGCCCTCTTTTTCCATCTCTGCCATGTTTTCTCTCTGATACTTCTTCTGTCAATATTTGCGGTGAGGAGGGACAGGAGGAGGAGGGTTACAGAGGCAGCAGCTGTTTACAGTCGCCAGACGGCGGGGGTCTCGCAGCGTTTTAGCGGCCCATGTGACGCTGGTGATGCCGCCGAGGGCTCTCGGTGCCCGGCTAAGTCAGCCATCTTCTGCCCGTCTCCTCCTCCACGGTCCGTGCGCCAGTGGTGAGCCGCCGCTGTGAGTCAAAGGAGAGAGGTTGAGTGAGGGGAGAAAACGAGACAGGGGGAGGGGCGTCCGCTGAAACATTATATGACGCGTTGATGTTCAGAGGTAGGCGATTTCTTCTCGCTTTCCCATCGAGTGCAATCAGTGCAGTCACTTCCACTTAGCAGCTCCCCCGACTCTCACTGCTGGAGCAGCAAACAGGTGCCCCCACCATTAGACGGACCTATAGAGTGTAGCTTTACGCACAAGTTCATTTCCAACTCAAGAGTGGCCTGAAGTGGTGTCCCGGGAATGCCTGAAAGATTGATAGGCGCGCAAAGGAGAAATACATTTCACCTAACACCACTTTAAACAACATGTGGTCATCACCCAGGCGTCAGTTCTGGCTATAAATGGGTTGGCAGTGGTTGAGAGCCAAACCAAAGTTTAGCGGTTTAATTAGTCTATCAATACTGCCGCAGTGTCTTTGAGCAAGACACCTCATCCGTATCTATATATATGATTGGCAGCCTTGTCTACCACAGCGATGACTACAGAAGTAGCTTTCTACCAACAGGTGGGTGATGAATGAACAGGCTAATGATATTGTGTCTGAAATAGTGCCAGCTTCTATCAAAATGCATCATCATCAAACTACAGACTTCTCATGCTGTACCGACGCCTACATTAAAACAATAATGATAACTCAAAAAATATTAATGTGGCCTATTGAAGCAATCAAGTCTCTGCCATCACACTACTGAAAATGTTACTGAATGACTCAGTAAAGATTACTGCTTGTATTTGCAAGAATAACTCAGGGTCAGCCACAAGCGAAATGAGTGACATTTTAATGTTTATCACATATACCCCTTGGATTAAACAGTGTTTTAGTAAAAGGTCAATTGTCAACTTTATTGTCCTGGAAACTCTTCATACAGTTAACTCCAGCATCACAGATCTCTGCCTCAATAACAGGCTGTCAGATGCTCAACTATGTGTTTGTCCTATTCTGTGTAGCTGGCACTTCAATTTTATGTTGAAGAAAGGAGCATAGAAAAAACAAAGCTGCAGACACATGCAAGCTCAATGGTGCTAATAATGCAGCATCATTAAAATGTTATATTGTTCTCTCAAATCATAAAATCTGAAAGGGGTTAATTGGCTTTGTTCATCAATGCACATGTCAGTCCAACATTGAATTAAAGCAAATAGCAGGTGGAGGGTCACTCACACCAGTGCCCACTGAGACAAGAATCAGGAGACATGAGTCAGGGCACTCCAAGCAGACTCTACAAACCGATCCAATTTTCTTCAAATCATGTTTACGAGAAAGTAGACACAGCCTAATTAATAACAAAAATATAAAACACCACTTCATCAGCAGGTCACATTTTTGAAGATTGCAATCAAAATGATAAAAAAAAATGTCTCATCATGTTTTTTTAATGTTCTTCTTACATAAGCCGTCCTTGACTCAAAAACATTCAAAAACAAGTCAATTCAATGAGAGCATTGTTAAACTCAACACACTCAGGGCATTTCCCATCACTCTGTTATTTTGTCTCAGATATTGTATTACACTATTTGCAACAAAGCGGTCTATATTTATTTGAGCTGAGCTTTTCAAGGTTTTTTTTTTCAAGTAATCAAATGAAATATTTAACTGAGGACAATTTTAGGTCGAAACTAAACACTAAGCACAATTTGCTTAAATTTGCCAGCAGATTCAAATAAAATGGATGACTGAAGATGGACCTTCAGCTAGACCATAATGCCTGGAGTCAGACAACCAGTGCACCAAAACAGCCACAGTGATGTAAAGGGGACCTCATCTGAGAAACCACCATGTGGAGCACAGAAAGAAAAAAAAAAGAGAGAGAGAGAAAAGATAAAGACATTTTCCTCTTGGTCCATACTTTTCCGGAAATCACCCAAATATATATATGACAATGCAAAGTAAAACATGATCTGATCCATCGCAGAAAAATGTTCTTAATTACCTCTTAAAGTAAATATAGTGTATAGAATCATGATCACAATAGAATAAAAATTATGATATTACATTTTTGGCATGTAGCCTATGATTCACTTGTGATGATAATTTTGCAAGGGTATCCAGTTTGGAAATCTATAGTTTTATAAAATGATAGTTTTTCCCCAGAGCTATACTTTTACACAATGTTTTTAGAATATCTTTATTATATTGTCATTTTATTATACTATTTTGGTACAATACGACATTTTTAATTAGTATGCATGTATTTATTTATTTGTTTAGGCTATTTATGTTATGATGTAGGCCTAATTATTTTTTCTAGACCCATACCCCCTGATCCTGTGAAACAAGGAGATAGAGGAAAATAATACTTGCTGTAAGTTTAATGAAAAATAATGAATTTGACGGAAGTATAAAGAAATTGTGTATTTGCCCCCCATGTATTTGTAAAAGAGCAGTGCTTGAGAAGTGTGGGCGTGTCCGCTCGTGACGGCCGTACTTACGTTCAGGGACGTAACTTGTGACGTAATTAAAGATGGCGGCTCGCATTCACAGGTCGTGTGTTGGAAAACACAGCTAGTACAATGTCATTTTGTGTAAAATGAATTAAAGTAACTACATTTTTTGAAGTATGTCGCAAAGTTAGAGCGGGACAGGCTGGTTTTGTAATACTAAAATGTTACCGAGGTTTACGTAACGCTGCGTTTAAAGGTAGAGAGACTTTTTGCCCGGAGAGATCATGTTTACTGCTGGTTTGAGGCGCCTGCCCTGTCTGGCGCGGGTAGGACACCGGAGTCTGAACCTCTTCTCAGGTTCAGGACCCTCTACTTGGAACAAAGTAGTGTCCGATGCGGAGAAGATCGTCGGTTATCCCACATCTTTCATGAGCCTGCGGTGCCTGCTCAGTGATGAACTCAGTAATGTAGCGATGCACGTGAGGAAACTGGTGGGCACCCAGCATCCCCTGCTCCACACGGCCAGGTAAGAGCATGGACCCAGAGTAAGAGGCAACTCCACACTAATCAACTGTGTGCTCTTTTAAATGCTCCGTGTGCAAACTGTTACTGTTCTCTCAATGCATCCATGACTGTCACCCCAAAATATACATTAGCATAGTCACTAAAATTCCTTTTCACTTGTACGCGAAATGAGGTCAGATGAGTACACTAATAACTTATGTAATAATGCAATACAATTTTACCTCCCGCTGGCTATTTGAGGGAAAAGTTAAAGGGAGCTTGACCCCTCCACAGCAGGACAAACCTGAAACCTTCCATTATCTAGACTTTACTGACTTACACTTAGACTTAAATAAACTTTGTTGATCCACAAGGGAAATTATTTGGACACAGTATCTCACTCATCACAATAATATAATAATAATAATATAATATAATAACAATGAGTAAAAAATATAAATGGTAATATAAAATCTCAGCTGTATACAAGAGGCCACAGGAAGACAGTGTGACAATGATATCATGATTGACAGGACATAGGGTTATCTATTACATAAAGGTAAGTTGTTGTACAGTTGTAGGGAGTATTATCTATTACATAAAGGTGAGTTGTTGTACAGTTGTAGGGAGTATTATCTGTTACATAACGGTGAATTGTTGTACAGTCGTAGGGAGTATTATCTGTTACATTATGGTGAGTTGTTCTACAGTTGTATGCAGTATGGTATGTAGTCCTGTATCTCTCACTGTTTGAGTAGAGTTTGAGCATAATAATAATAATACAGCTACTACTACTACTACTACTACTACTACTACTACTACTACTACTACTACTACTACTACTAATAATAATAATAATAATAATAATAATAATAATAATAATAACAATAATAATAATAATAATAATAATAATAATTAAAGGTTAGTAAGCAATATGAAGGCTATTGATGTTAAATATGCATCTGAGTGTCAGAGGATTTTCAGTGCTAATTTGTTATTATCACGCTATTATCGTTTGTTGTCTGTGTGGTTTAATATTACAAATTCAAACTGTATCAGTTGAATATTCTTAATAATAATGCTACAATCTATATGTCCCCTCACTCCACTGCAAGTCTCTTCCTTTCTTAGTATCCTCTTTCAGACCTCTATAGCTTTGTGGGTAAACAACAATTGTTTGCGATCAATAGAAATTCTTCAGTTAAGTGACAGCAGAGCTCAGAAGTGATGAGGGCATAACAAATGACAGAAAATCCATAGACAGACTGGAAGCCATAAATTTTATTTGTGCCTTAACCTTACTGTACACATAGTTCAGATTCAATTGAGCAGACTTCTTGAGTTGGAGTCTGTTTCATTCACACATGTTTTCCTGATCCCATATATCTGAAATTCCAAATGTCCCACAATATGCAGCTAACTGGTTTCAAAGATAGCAGAGCCTCACTGCTGTATCCTTTAGTGCGCAAGAAGATTTTCAGTATTATGTTTTAGTTTGTTCTCATGGTGTGCCAGTCTCTCTGTCAAAAATAAAAATCTGCTTTCCCAGATATTTGGTCCAATAAAGTAACTGTAAATGCCCAGCCCAATTTGTCCCACCCTTTGCACAATGGCCTGGTCCCTAGATGTAAAACTAAATCTGTTTGCTAAATTGTACCTGTTTATGTATGTTATTATTTTTATGGACATCTGTAATGTTTTAGTCTTGGGCACCTTAATGTGTCTTATGAACAATTTTTATGTCTGTGTTTGTGTGAATTATGTCTAGAAGCCAATTCCAACTTCTAGGGAATTTTACCTGGTTATAAAGCTGTATTCGCGTTGGTCATAATGTTATGCTTGATTATCTGCATTGTCATAAACATATCCTTTCTGTTGTCCCCATACATTATATTCTATAGTTTATGTACATGTCAGGAATAATTGGTTTTAAATTCCCCCCTCTCAGCGCACATGACTGAAGCCTTTCTTGTTCTGTGCTTGGCTTTGCTAAAATGTCACTATTGATAGATGGACTTCTACGTACAGGGATGGGATGAGATATGCTTCCTCATCAACGGTAAACAGTAGAGTCAATTGTATTATTTCTGCTGATTCTGATCTTAAAACAGGTTAGAAAACAAACTGAACTGCAAATCAAGAATAATGATCTTCCAGGGTCTTGAATCGGCAGAGGCTCTGGGCTCTATTCAGAGTTTTGACTAGATTCACACAATTGCTGCTAGGCTGTTACAATTTACAACACTTACAGCTTACAATATTGGGGTCTCAATTCAGATAATAAGACAGTTCTCTCCTCACTGTGACTTATTGTGTAAACAGTTGAAGTTCATTGAGAAGTAAACCGCAAATGTCCAGTGCCCAAGTTCTTCTCTCTAAATCATAGCCCAGATCTTAGATTTTGTTTTACTTGGTTAATTTTTATGATAGCAGTCCTAATTTTATTTCTAAAACCCATGGATCCTTGTGGTTGCTGGAGCAAGTGAAGACCCAAATGAAAGACTGGAACTTTATTTATCTTAAAATTACGATAGTTGTAGCAGACCGAATCAACAGGCCAGACTTGCATTACATCACACTTATAGGAATTGACTTGTCTTTTATCTGTTGTGATCCAAAGAATTTAGTAAGTTGCAGAGATTGGGAACAAGAAGAGAGAGTCCTCAAACTCAATCCTGCCCTGCAGACAAGTGTGTTGGAAACAGGAGCCCAAGGGTGTAATAACCTATACACCTAAATCTGATATGACAATCCATTTGGGTGTTGTAGCGGGGGGCATGAATGTGCGGAGGGGGGCAGACCTCTTGACAGTCTGACTCTTCACTGTCAGCTTGGGTTGGCTGGTTCGTATTTCCCTCTGTGTCTCTGCCATAGACGCACAGCAGATATAAATATCCACAATAGCAGACAGGCAGACCCTCGTGGAGTTGGGTTTCGGTTTATCCTTTCCTTTCATTCTCAAAAACTGCAGCTCAGCTAACTTAGGGCTCAAAGTGTGGAGTTACACAGCGGGGACTGCAGACCGGAGAAGTTTACTTGCTCTGAGGACAGTCCTTGGAAGTTCAACTTAAAGTATCTTGTTTTTTTAAATTATCTTGACTTACCCTGATGCCATCTTTCTTTCATTCAATAGAACTGATATTTTTAAGCACCCACTCATTAAATTCCACTGACAAAGCTGAAATTATGCATTATAAAGACATTCCTTTTGTGAGTACAGTACACAGGTATTGCAACATTCAATAAAGTCTCACCTTGACATGACTAAGAAAAATCTAAAAATTTTTCCCTATATAATTACATGTTCACAAAAAATGTCTTTTTAGATGCCAAGATTCCCTACATAATGTGTCTCTGTAGAAAAACACGTCAACAATTAGACAACAAGACACCCATTAACTTGTACTACACATTTTACATGCCGTAGTATATTTTCACCTTACTGCTGTTCTTTTTTTAAAATTTCTTCATTTTGGGCAAATAATATCAATATCTAATGCAAAGGTTACATTTATTGACAGACTACAGAATGTTGGAGGTGGCAGCCCTTCACCAGAAAAGTTACAATGTGCACTATTAAATAATTAGAAAACTGTTAAACTTAAGCTATAACATGGAGTCAGTTCCTATTTTCTGCTGCTTTGTAAAATATTGAGACATGTAAAATAAGTCTCTGCTTTTGTGTTCCCAGCGCCTCCTCTTCCCACATCCTTAAATTGCATAAACACACTGCTTTGAGGGAAATTCATCCTGGCTACATTCATTCATTACTCTGAACAGTACCCAGACAGCAGATCAATACGACGCCGCACATATGAGCTCATACATTTTCTTGCATTCATCCACACTGAGGCTGGAGTTTCCTGATTTGCTCGGCTGTGGTTGCCGTGCAGAAGGTGTGGTGAACTGTGCACAACCCTTTCCCAATGACAGCGGGCCATTCCTCTACGCCCCGCTATCTCTCTCCCCCCGCGTCGCCCCTGCCCCACCCCTTCGCAGGAGGGCGTTTGTGATTGATTGATGTATACCGGTGTGGATAGTGACATAAATATTAATCAAGTTCCACAGGCAGACCACAAGCTTTGCCCCAACTCCCAAAGAGAAGAGAGGAGAGGGAGGATAGGAGGGTTCATAATTCTGCACTGTGGTCGTTTTCTGTTCAACGGGCCATACGATTGCGGGCCTATTCACTGCGCTCCAACTCAGTAAAAATCCAGGAATGACCATAAATAAAAGTCATATTCAGGGATGAAAGATGGCCACGTCTAACGTCAGATGTAATCGTAAATTTTGGGGCAAAGATGTTTTATGTGATGGGTTTGGGTTTTCGGAAGGGAACATAGCTACGGGGGAAGATTTTCTTTCACTCCTCTGACTTGTGCTTAAAGAAAGAAGAAAAAAAAACTGTATTGTTACACTGGACAATGTGAAATGCAAACAAAACTGCACTTACTCTTACTGTTAAACCATCTGTATTTACTGTATACAAATCAAATAAAATACTGATCACAAAAAAGAATATAGCATTGTTGTAGTTTAAGTATCTTAATTAAAATGCTTAGCTTCTGGAGATGGTGGATGCTGAAAAAAAATAGGAAATGATTCTATTGTAATTAGAACAATGTAACTTTCTTTTGTAGAAGATGATGCTTGTTGGATTTAATGCTTTGGCAAAAGAGGTCAAACTTCTCTAGAACTGTATTTTCAGTACATGGAGTCCACTGAGGGACCTGACCCTCAGTTAATGATTCAGTGTATGGACACTAAATTAGTCTATTCATTCTGAAATTAATCCAGTTTTAGGCACATTGTTGTAAAAAGCTCATGTAAAAAGAGCATTGTCTGGCCCGTTCCTGCTATCTCCTCCACCAGAGCCGGTTCCTCCCCTTCTGTGCCGATGCAGGGGTGGGTCAGTGATGCTGCTGCCGGAGGGTGATGCTGGTGTCTGGGCATCGAGCGGAGGGGGCGTGGCTGCCTGTCTGCCTGGAGCCCCTAACGAGAGTGTGATTCATAGCACAAGGGGCTCCCATAGGGACAGGATTAGAGGTGCTCTGTCTAACTGCTCCCCAGAGAGACTAAAAAGACATTTAATCTGCCCACCATGCAGCCGTAACCACCACAGTCCGCGTGTGTCTGCTGCTTATGTGTGTGTGAATGTGTCAAAAGGGGCGGGAGCACCCATCCTCACTAAGAGACAAAATACTGTTCAGCTGCAAAAATGGATCAATTATGTCCATGTTATTTTTGGTGTTTCGTGGCAATGTGCCCTCATTTAAAATGTATTTTGTGGTTTTGCTTTCCTTATTCAATCATAATTAGTCGCATCACCAAACTAAATTGTGTTTACAAAATGCAAAATGGTGCAGACTGCCCTGAATAAGGTCAATTAAAATTTTGACTTGTTGATCGAATCCTCTTTTGTAAACTAGCCCTCACACT